>NC_056725.1:1482344330-1482439330 GCF_019279795.1 Protopterus annectens
CTGTCGACATTTCCAGTTTCATGGTGTTGAGTTGTTCATATGAGCGAGCACTCGAACCACTGCGATTCATGGTTTTAAAGATTTGTTTGTTTGTGTCTTTTAGCTTTTCCCAGTTAGGGGTCACCACAGTGGAACTCCGGTCCGCTAATGATTGGCAGTAGATTTTTACATGCCGAGTTGCCAGCCCTGACGCACAACCTTCAATGAATATATATATGTGTGTGTGTGTGTGTGTGTGTGTGTGTGTGTGTGTGTGAATATATATATATATATATATATATATATATCTATATATATATATATATATATATATATATATATATATATATATATATACATATATATATAGGTCGACTTGATAACGCCGAAAGCTTGAAATGCCAAAGACAAGAACACCGACACCAGAAGATCGACAACGGAGATGACTGACAGCTGAAAATCCTGATGCTGAGAACACCGGCATGTCAAACTAGCACTAGTGGGTACATATGCGGTAGTGACGGACGTCAGGGTTAGGGTGCGGGTAAGGTAAGTCTGCGATAACAACAGTCTGTAGGGTTAGGGGCGAGTTAAATGAGTTAGGGTTAGTGCGCGGGTCAGGTGAGTGTGTGATAGTGGCAGACATTAGAGATAGGGACGGGTTAAGTGAGTTAGGGTTATATCCATATATATATATATATATATATATATATATATATATATATATACATATATATATATATATATATATATATATACATATATACATATACACATATATATATATATATATATATATATATATATATATATATATATATATATAGGTCTACTTTGAAACATCTAAAACTCATAACATCTAATTTCATAACATTGAGACCCGAACATCTAAAACCCAGAACATCTAAAACCCATAACATCGAATTTCATAACATCTAACACTACAAATCACAAGAAAATAACATCCCCTCCACATATAATGACACCAAACTACCAAACACACTTTTTACTACGTTTCTGCAGAGGGGCAAGCCCCCCATGCACCCCCTATGTGGGGGGGATCCGCCCCCCCCATACACACACCCCTCATAAATTAAATATACCAACTCCAAGATCGCACTACAGTGGGAAAAAGTTCATTTCCTAACCCCACTGTATCAAGACCCCCCTGCAGAAACATAGTAAAAAGTGTTCTTAAACAGTCTAGACTTGTGACAGGTTAGCGCTTGAGCCATATAGAAGGAATATAATCAGAAAATAGTAACAGCCAAGCGTGAGCAGGTACAAACCCTTTTATGCCAGGTCAAATAAAGCAGGATCCAAACTTGTAAAAAAGAAATATTTAATCCACAAACAACTGACAGAGAGATAAGCGCTTTCGCAGTGATGCTTCTTCAGATCAATGACAAACACTACAGAACAGTATATATGGTGAAAGCAGTTGTAGTGTTTGTCATAGATCTGAAGAAGCATCACTATCTCTGTCAGTTGTTTGTGGATTAAAAATTTCTTTACAAGTTGGATCCTCTATTGACCTGGCATAAAATTTGTACTGCTCACTGTTACTATTTTCTGATAGTAAAAAGTGTGCTTAGTAGTTTGGTGTCATCATATGTCATTATATGTGGAGGGGATGCTATTTTCAAGTGATTTGTACTGTTAAATGTTATGAAATTCGATGTTATGGGTTTTAGATGTTTCAAAGGGGACCCATATATATATATATATATATATACACTTATGTATGTATGTATGTAAGTACATAAAATATGTATATAAATCACCCAATACTACTAAGCAAAAAAACTGATGTCTTCCAGCTGGAAGTCAGATAATCTTAGTGTATACTGGGCAGGAAAACCTTACAGATGGAATATCAAAGCATACATGAATGAGATGCTTACCAGATCACTTGTTTATATGAATGTGCATCACGACAGCCACATAAACCAAAAACCTGTTTAATTTTCACTATACCCAAATATTTCACATGTACGGAAACTCAAGAAAAAAAAACTTTTAGAAGGGTGGATAATGCTAGTTAGACCATTATCCACCCTTCTGAAAATGTTTTTTTCCTTGAGTTTCCATACCTTTCATCTACTCTGTATCAAAACACCCACTTAATTGCAATAAAGTCTGCAGTAGCTATCAAAGTGACAGTGATGGAAGCAGAGAAGGATTCCGTAAAGAGCATTCACAGACAAGTGGCTTAACACTACTTCTCTGGCACATTTCCCAGAGTGCCACAGGGCTTGGTGTCTCTTATGTATAACAGGGGTATTTCATCTACATAGAATAATGTGATATCTGCTGCTATGGCCAGCTTAGAGCTCTGTTTTGTTGTGAAGTGAGCTGAGAGTAACTGCAGCCACCATAGCCATATGCCTGCAACTGGGGTTAAAGATGGAAAGGTCATGCGTTTGTCTGAAGTTGGATAAAAAAAAATGGTATTCAAATTGAGAACTTAAAAAGGAAGTGCATACCTGAAATCTGCAATGTTCATCACAGGATAAGTTCCATTACGCAGACCCAGAAATATATTATGTAAAGCTTGAAGAACTTAACAAATGCAAACACAGTGTGTTAGTGGGGAGTGCTTTAATAGAAAGGCATAAGATTATGATTTAAGAATTATACTATGAGTGCTGGTGATAGCAGACTGGTGCTTTAATATGATTGTTATACTCTGTTAGTTATATGGGAAGCAAAGTCCAAAAGACTGGCACAGTCAAAAGCAAGCACATACAAGTTTTTGAAAGAAATAATCCAGATCTTTTCCACTGTGCAAGAAAATAACAAAAGCCTGATTGAAGTTACGCTTTTCATTCTTAACTCTTTTTCCAGACCAGCAGACTTCAAGTCTCCAGGTCACCTGTTTTGTCTTCGCAACTGCTTTGCTTTGACCCCTGAACAGCTGATTTCCTTCAAACAATCTGACCTGTTGCTCTGTCTCTCAGACGTAGGTCAGACTGCACACAGAGTGCTTGCTCTTGCTAGTTCCTGGGAACGACTAATTCGCTTTGTTGTCTTCAAATCGCCCTGAGCTATGGAAGGACAGATTATGTTAGCTAATTAACATGGCAAAACATAATGGATAACATACTTGTAAATGAAAAAGAAAGTAACAGAACGCTGGATATTTATAACATGAAACTTGATCTTGTCCTCAAAGATCTTAAACCAGCTCAAATTTCAAAGTATATGATCATCTTTCAGGATTACAGTCTATAGTGAGCTAAAAGATATTTAATAATAACATAAGCTTTGTTGAACATTAGTGAGATGTTTTGAAAGCTAATCAGTTAGTACTTCTTACAATGCAAGACTTGCTTATTTAAAGTTTAGAAGGGTAAGGTGTATGTTATTTGTTTAACACAATGTAATAGGTGGAACAAGAGAGCAAGATCTTACCCTTCTTTGCACTTTGTTTTAGTAACATACAGTAAGCCCTGAGTGTGTGCTGGATAAGAAACGGAAGTCTGTGAAATATAACTTTGTGAATATTTGTAATAAATCTCCAGGCAGAAAAATAATCTATAATGGACTTCCTCTGCAAAGAAAAAAAAAATACTGCAAACTAAAGTCTGTTGCTGTTGGAAATAGTTAGCCATATTGTAGTAAACAAAGAATGTCTGACTCCACCCACTGCATTATTACATTTCTAGTTTGTTATCTTAACTTTACCTTCAAATACTTCCTTCTTCCCTCTCCCTAGTTCTGGAAAGTCACCTCTCATTTTAATCAATATGCAAACTGCAGAAAAGGAATATCCACATTTCTTGCTTTGCCTGCCTCTCTAAACCTTGAAAAAAATAACCCATTGGTAGTATTGATAGCGTTGGTAATACTGATAGTATTGGTAGTATTAGTAGCAGTGATAGTATTGGTAGTATTAGTAGTATTGATAGTATTGGTAGCATTGTTTGTAGAATACTAATTCAATGACCACTAATGTGAAAGAGTTCAAAACTCACCTCAGCTGGACTAACTTTACTGCAGCGGGAACACCTAGAAATATCTCAGGGTACAGCAGCCTCAAAATTGATTATATGAAGGGGTACACAGGTGAAATCTGCTATGATGGGAACTTGGAATCTTAACCTTTCATAGAAAATGAACTGTTGCATTCTTCTGCAAACCATGTGCTTTCATTTGGAAGTGGACCTTAGTGAAATGGCCATTTATCTCATGTCCTAGATCTTAACTCCCTCAAAATGCTCATAATAATTACAGAGTATCAAAACACTTTTTGTCTAGATTCATCTATTGCTTGTTCTCTCTTTCTCTTTAGTCACCAAAGTGGGAGTGAAGTATGCTTACCATATCATATTTCCTTGTCATCTAGGCATATGGGTTAACCCACTGTGACTGTGCAGAATATACAGCTGCTACACCACCGCCAGTGACAATGTTTCAGTCATCTGGAGGTAATATGTACCATTAATATCCTATCATGCATGTGTCCTGTTCCTGCATTATCACCAACGTAGTTAGCCTACTACTAAACCAGACCAAAGGTGTGTAAGCCCCTTCTCTGTGCTTCTGCTCCCTTACTTTAGCCCTACAACTTGAAGTGCTCATAATCCAGTCAGGAAACCCAGTTCCCATCTACAACAAGAATATATTACCTCTACATTGTAGGTACACTACAGGTTCAGAGCCGTAATAGCCTCCATTTGGTATAAGAAATGTGTTCCATTTTGAATTATTAATAATGACCATTTAAAGATATTAAGTTATATTTGACATAAGTATGGGTGATGGGCTGTTCCGAAGGAATCACCATATGGAATTCTCAAAGATTAGACAGTCAGGCCCATGTAAGTAGACATGACAGTCACATTGCTATGATCTAACAGTCAGGCCCATGTAAGCAGACATGACAGTCACATTGCTATGATCTAATATATATATATATATATATATATATATATATATATAGAGAGAGAGAGAGAGAGAGATAATATTATATTATAGTGTTCACTATCCTGAAGGAAGAGTATGCTAAGAGTGTTTTGGAGGTGAAAAGAGTGTCGGATAGAGTGATGTTTATGAAGCTGGAAATTGATGGTGTAATGATGAATGTTGTTAGTGCATATGCTCCACAAGTTGGATGTGTGATGGATGAGAAAGAAACATTTTGGAGTGAGTTGGATGAAGTGGTGATGACTGTACCCAAGGATGAGATAGTGATGACTGAAACAGATTTCAATGGGCATGTTGGTGAAGGGAACAGAGGGGATGAGGAAGTGATGGGTAGGTATGGTGTTAAGCAAAGGAATGCAGAAGGTCAGATGGTAGTGGATTTTGTGAAAAGGATGGACATGGCTGTGATGAATATGTATTTTAACAAGAGGGAAGAGCATAGGGTGACATACAAGAGTGGAGGAAGATGCACACAGGTGGATTATATCTTATGTAGAAGGGCCAGTCTGAAGGAGATTGGAGACTGTAAAGTGGTGGCAGGGGAAAGTGTAGTTAGGCAGCATAGGATGGTGGTTTGTAGGATGACATTGGTGATCAAGAAGAGGAGGATGAGTGTGAGGGCAGCACCAAGGATCAAATAGTGAAAACTGAAAAAGGGTAATTGTGAGGTGATGTTCAGGGAAGAGTTAAGACAGGCACTGGGTGGCAGTGAAGAGTTACCGAATAGCTGGGTAACTACAGCAGAGCTAGTAAGAGAGATGGCTAGAAGGGTGCTTGGTGTGACATCTGGAAAGAGGAAGGAGGACAAGGAGACCTGGTGGTGGAATGAAGAAGTA
This sequence comes from Protopterus annectens, assembly GCF_019279795.1. NCBI lineage: Eukaryota > Metazoa > Chordata > Ceratodontiformes > Protopteridae > Protopterus > Protopterus annectens. The sequence goes on from NC_056725.1 coordinate 1,482,350,075, forward strand.
CAGGAGAGTATACAGAGAAAGAGGTTGGCGAAGAAGAAGTGGGCTTGTCAAAGAGATGACGAAAGTAGACAAGAGTATACGGAGATGAGGTGCATGGCAAAGAGACAGGTGGCGAAGGCTAAGGATAAAGCGTATGAAGAGTTGTATAAAAGGTTGGACATTAAGGAGGGAGAAAAGGACCTGTACCGATTGGCTAGACAGAGGGACCGAGCTAGTAAAGAAGTGCATCAGGTAAGGATGATAAAGGATAATGAGGGAAACGTACTCACAAGCGAGGAGAGTGTGTTGAGTAGATGGAAAGAGTACTTTGAGGGGTTGATGAATGAAGAGAGTGAGAGAGAAGGTTGGATGATGTGCAGATAGTGAATCATGAAGTGCAGTGGATTAGCAAGGAGGAAGTAAGGATAGCTATGAAGAGGATGAAGAACGGAAAGGCTGTTGGTCCAGATGACATACCTGTGGAAGCATGGAGGTGTTTAGGTGAAATGGCAGTGGAGTTTTTAACTAGATTGTTTAATGAAATCTTGGAAAGTGAGAGGATACCTGAGGAATGGAGAAAAAGTGTTTTGGTACTGATTTTTAAGAATAAGGGTGTTGTGCAGAGCTGTAGTAACTACAGAGGGATTAAATTGATCAGTCACAGCATGAAGTTATGGGAAAGAGTAGTGGAAGCTAGGTTAAGAAGGGAGGTAATGATTAATGATCAGCAGTATGATTTCATGCCAGGAAAGAGCACTACAGATGCGATGTTTGCTCTGAGAGTGTTGATGGAGAAGTACAGAGAAGGTCGGAAGGAGTTGCATTGTGCCTTTGTGGATTTAGAGAAAGCATATGACAGGGTGCCTAGAGAGGAGTTGTGGTATTGTATGAGGAAGTCGGGAGTGTCAGAGAAGTATGAAAGAGTGGTACAAGATATGTACGAGGGTAGTGTGACAGCGGTGAGATCTGCAGTCAGAGTGATGGATGCGTTTAAGGTGGAGGTGGGATTACATCAAGGATCAGCTCTGAGCCCTTTCTTACTTGCAATGGTGATGGACAGGTTGACAGACGAGATCAGACAGGAGCCCCCGTGGACTATGATGTTTGCAGATGACATTGTGATCTGTAGTGAGAGTAGGGAACAGGTGGGGGAGACCCTGGAGAGGTGGAGATATGCTCTAGAGAGAAGACGAATGAAGGTCAGCAGGACTAAGAAAAAATACATGTATGTGAATGACAGGAAGGATAGAGGAATGGTGAGGATGCAGGGAGTAGAGGTGGCAAAGGTAAATGAGTTTAAGTACTTGGGATCAACAGTTCAGAGTAATGATGAGTGTGGAAGAGAGTACAGGCAGGATGGAGTGGGTGGAGAAGAGTGTCAGGAGTAATTTGTGACAGACGAGTACCAGTAAGAGTGAAAGGGAAGGTCTACAAGAGGGTAGTGAGACCAGCTATGTTATACGGGTTGGAGACAGTGGCACTGACAAAAAGGCAGGAGTCAGAGCTTGACGTGGCAGAGTTGAAGATGTTAAGATTTGCACTGGGTGTGACGAGGATGGACAGGATTAGGAACAAGTATATTAGAGGGTCAGCCCAGGCTGGAAGGTTTGGAGACAAAGCCAGAGAGGCAAGATTACGTTGGTTTGGACATGTGCTGAGGAGGGATGCAGAGTATATTGGGAAAAAGATGCTAAGGATGAAGATGTCAGGTAACAGGAAAAGAGGAAGGCCTAAGATAAGGTTTATGGATGTGGTGAGAGAGGTCATGCAGGTGGTTGGTGTGACAGAGCAAGATGCAGAGGACAGGAGGAAATGGAAACAGTTGATCTGCTGTGGCGACACCTAACGGGAGCAGCCGAAAGAAGAAGAAGAAGAAGAAGAAGATTATATTATAGTATTCGGTAATAAATGACACATGAGCTTAGTTCCATGAGTTATTCTATACTGATCTATACCAAATAATCTTCACTGATTATAACATTATCTCAATTATATTCCGCAGTGGTATGGCGGTAGCATTGTTACCTCACAGCAAGAGGTTCTCCCGTTCGATTCTCGGCTTAGCTTAGGAGTGCCTTCTGTGTGGAGTCTGCATGTCCTCCCCACGGTTGGGTAGCATTCAAAAGACATGCGTGCGTAAATGGGCGTGCCTTCTTTGAAGGTTGGGCGTCAAGCTGGCACCTCGGCATTTTGTAAAAATCTACTGCCAATCATTAGCAGACTGGAGTTCTGCTTTCCCTTAGTGGGAAAAATCCAAAAGACAAACAACAAGTTGCAAAACATTTTCAGTGACTGTGTCAGTTCCAGAAATTTATCATCATACTGGCGTTTATTTTTTATGTGGTAAGGATACACACCTATGGGTACCCAGTTATCTTTGCTGGTAGTTTCAGAAATGTCACAATATACCATCATTTTGAACACAATGATACATTTTGTTTGAAAGAACATGGCAGTACAACAAAAATTACACTAGTGCTTCAGCATCTCACACCCAAAGGGCACAAGCTTGGTAGATGCACTGTATCATGGTATGGGTACACGCTTAATAGGATAACACTTTATGCTATCCTTAAAGCAGCAATGGCTAAACACACATATGTAATATAAATAAATACTTTAGCAGTTTTATTTCATTTATCATCGTATCTTCAGCATTAAGACAACAATTCCTTTTTAGTTATTGTGAAGTACAATGATACACAACCATTGCATCGTACGTTCAAAACTCCAGACTGATTCTGCAAAAGCATATGGTTTAAACCTATGGACAATACAAACGTTTATGAAACATTAGGAAGTCCATTATTAGCAAAGACTTGAGTAATCGCTTAACTGACCCCATAATTTGTCAAATCTTCTGTACCTACCCACCACCGCTCCTAGTTACTTGAATAGTGTTTGAGCTAAAACTGTGAACAAGATGCAGACTTATGCATATAAAATTTGTGTCAGGCTATTAGAACAAACATTAGAAATTTTACAGTCATTAGACAAAAGTGAATCAACAGAATCAGGAACACATGTTTGTGTTGGCTGGACAGCACTTGATCTATCATTGTGAAAATTTGAACTCGATAATCCAACCACATCTTGGATGTTTGGTTGATCTGTTATTGATACAGGTACATCTTTATTGAATATCTATGTGGTTATTCACCATACAGACTGGTCTGATTGGCTCCATATGGCATACATTCAGTTTGACAGTCATCAAGTGCGTTGGTTGGATACATTAAGGCCAATAAAGGTACCATAATCTCTCCAGATGCCCATACAAAACTGCTAGGAGTCATTATAGACAACAATCTTAAGTTTGATGTGCACATCAACAAAACAATCAAAACCATTAACAGAAAACTGGGCTCATTTTATAGGATAAAGCCATTCCTTACCGCATATGCTAGGACTTCCATTGCCTGCTCCCACCTACTCTCTACACTCTACTATGCTTCCCCTTTACTTGCCAGCCTAAATAAAACTGACCTTAACAAACTCTCAAGCTGCTATAACAACATAGCAAGATTTGCAACTGGTCTACCCTATAGAACATATCATTGTAAAAATCTAAATTATCTCAGATGGCTAGAGTTTCCCAGGCAGATTCAGTATAATCAGCTCATTGTGGCTCACAAAGCACTTAACCAACCAGATAATACACCTACCCTGAAAAAAATTATCTTTCCCCACACCAACTCCAGATCACTCCAGTCATCCAATAGACTATTAGTGCAAACCATCAAATCCAACAACTCAGCTGGTGACTCCCTGTTCGCCAACTCTGCTGTCAAAATTTGGAATTCCCTTCCTGATAACATTACCCTAGATACCACCCTATCTCAATTTAAAAAAGCTCTCAAGGAGCATTTCAAGTCTCATTAGATATGTCCCTGCTCAAAGCCTGACTAAATCTTCATGCATACTGGTGTACTAGTTCTATGTCCGTAAGTGGTACTCAATTATCTTTGTTAAGCTAGTTTAGAAGATGGTTAGACTGTATTAATCTAACTGGACTATAAAATGCATTATATTTGTATAAATTTAACTAGACTGTAAAACGTGTTCTATTTGTATAATGTTATGATGACTCCTGATCTATATGTACGCTGTAATGATTGTATATGAAACCACCTTTGGAGCTTTTCTCCCCGTGTTTCCACTGAAAATGGACATGTATCCAGTTGGACTATCCAGGTCAACAAATGTAAAATAAAATAAAAAATAAATAAATAAACATTAGAAGTATAATGGTGGGAGGTGAGCAGTGTCACATAATAATGTATATAGCTGGGAGATGCTAGTAAAATTCTTCAGGCATTGGTGAGCACTGGTTGTGGGATATGGGATTCTGAATGAACAGAAATGGTTTGACAATATCACAACCTGAAGACAACAGTGGCATTCATCTTGAAGATGTACAGGAGCAGAGCCATTGAACTGACACATGAAGTTTTAGTTCTGTTTTAAACAAGTTTGCACTTTAAATGGCTTTCAGTGGTAGTGGGATGTAGTCTCATAGTTTAGCTATGCTATTGGAATATATAGAGTCACCTGCAGTATTATATGATTTGGTATAGTGATTTGTAATTTTTTCTAGAGTATAAAATTCAGTTGGGGGAATTGAATTGTGATAAGTTGATAACAGTTGGGCAATTTATCCATCTTCCTCTCCTGCTTTATGCTGATGAAATTGTCCTATTCTGCTCCAACTATTCTGTCTCTTGTCTTGAACACAAACCTCAGGTTGATTTTTTTTTATGTTATTTTATTTTATTTGACATTTGTTTACCGGGATAATCTGACTGAGTCAAGAAGAACCTGTGTCGGTGTGGTTTGTTTTCATTTATGTAAATGTGCAATTGCCTATGTAGTAAGTGGTGGTTTAATAAAGATGTTTCTTATTTTAAAAAAAGGCAGGAATTGAGTAATTTATGTAATGCTGTTTAGGTTATATGATATATAGCAATATATGTGAAGTAAAATGTTTGCTATGTTAATTATAGTGTGATTACTTTTATATGAATGTAAATCTGCCTATGTCACAAGTGATAATTCAATAAAAGTGTTTATAAAGAAAAAGGAAGAACCTGTTTTCAGCAGAAGCCTGGGGAGAAAAGCTCCAAATACAGACATAATATAAACTAGAAACATAATACACATATATTGCAGGTCATTGCAAAGAAAAAAAACAGGTGTTCCAATTTCCTGTGACAAAAAATAAGCAGATAATCACAGTAATTTAATAACAACAGCAGGTAACTAAATAACTAAAAAAACAGTATAATATATATTTGTTGACAGTGGTAATAATCAGCAAGATTCAACGATTATTAGCAGAGTAAAGGAAGAGTCTAAGAAAAGGGGATAGGCGAGACAGCTTTTTTAAATGTTCAGTTGCTGTTAGTATTGCTTAAGATGTGTTCATAACGTCAACATGAAGACGATTAAGAAGTGGAGTGACAGAGTATAAAATATATAGCAAAAGGTAACATTAACATGGAGCAGTGCAAGTGCATAGCCATGAATTATTTAGATGTTGTTTTAATGAAATTTTGAAGACTGATAGGCTGGGAATTGTTCTGGTAGATAGGGGTAGTGAGTTTCAAACTTTAGCAACACAGTAAGAGTATAGACACTGTCCTGGTTTTTAGAGGGTTTAGAGGTGGTAAGGAGTTTTTTTGTCCTCAGACCTTGGGGTTCTATTAGGTTTGTAAAGTTTGACTATGTTGCGCAGAGCTTGGCAGGCTAAACATTTGTAGATTAAGTGGAATCATATGCATATTGTATGACAGTTCCAGGGAAAGGAAGTATGTAGGTTATTTGTAAATAAATTAACAGTACGAGGCCAAGGATAGAGCCTTGTGGGACTCCTGTTGGGTTATGGAGAAAGGGGGAGAGTTCATTTAAGCATTTTATGGCTTGTTTCCAATCATCTAGGTAGCTGTGAAACCACTGTAGCATGGAATGGGTTAAGCCTAAGTTGGAGAGTCTGTCCAGAAGTAAGAGTTGAGAAACAGTGTCAAAAACTTTAGAGAGGTCAAGAAATACTGCAGGTACATAGCTTCCTGCTTCTGTAGCCCTGCTCACGGTGTCAGTAAAGGATAGTAAAGATGCCCTTATTCAATGGGTCACTGAGAAACAATTACTACTAAACTCCACTAAAACAAAAACAGTGCTTTTTGGCACTAGGACAAAGCTCACACCTCTCTCAAGAATTTTAAAAACACTTGATCATTTTAATAACAACATTATTGAAAATATCACTTTATTCAAATATTTAGGGGCATGTTCAGAACCTGTCCTATATTTCTAACTCCACCTTGACTTCACACTGAAAACATTCCACTTTCTCCTATTGTGGGTTAAGAGGATATCCCCTTTTCTCTCCAGACTGTATGGAAATGCCACAGATTAATGTTTCTTACTGGCTTAGCTAAAATATTGTCTCTGGCTAATTGCACCAGCTTCTAAAATAAATATACCCACTATTCTGTCCATTTCAAATGCCATTTGCCAATGTTAAGCAATTTGCTGACTTTTGTTTTCCTCTCAACTATTTAAACTTATCAAGAATGAGCCCTTCCCTCCACTAGCTTCCAGACTGTTCAGGGATGCACCAATATATAGCCGTAGACACCTTAACCACTCATGTCCTCTCCTCCAAATCTCCCAAACTAGACTTCACTGCACAGACCATGCTTTCTCAGTCTTTGGTCCCAAACTGTAGGAACCTTTTCTTTCTTTTCTTAAAGATCATCTTCACCCCATTTTCTGTCCAGAAAAAAAAACACATTTCAAGACTCTAGAAAAATGCACCTGTTATCTGTCTGGTCATATAACTTAACCTCTTCATTCCCCCCTTCTTCTGTCTGCAAACCTTGCTCTGACTATTTGTGATTGAGATTCTTTCAGCATACCAACCCTGATACTAAACCATCTCTCTTTATATATATATATATATATATATATATATATATATATATATATATATATATATATGATGCATGTATATATTGTACTTTTTCAGTCACTCTGTGTATAATGTCATTTATTACCTTTATACCCTCAATGCAAATATGATATTCACTTTGTATATATGTATGTATTGCATTTTGTCATTCATTCTCTATATAATCAGGTCCTATTATGTTTAGCCCTGGGCAATGACTAAAATGTATCCAGTGGGTTCATTCTCTACCATGGCTAAAAAATTCAAAATAAAAATAAAATTCTGGCTTATAGAGAAGTTTGTATATTGTAGTAGCTCTAACCAGTTTAATTCTCTGAGGGCTAGACAGTGGTGTGTTCTATTGTTAGAGTTTTTTTCAAATTCGGCCATTTCATTATATCATTACCCAAGTTTTACAATTGTGAAACTTCAAGTTTAATGAAGACGGAGGCAGCATACAGGAGAGACAGCAATAAGAAAGTAGAGGCTACAGGTCTTCTGGCTATGTCAGTGAGGTAGATTTTTGCTCTGTACGTGTATAATGTACCTATTTTTGATGTTTTTTTTAACCACGTGTGATTCATGGTGGTCAAATTAAAACTGGTCATTTATGAAGACACTCAGTAATTTTGTCTGTTTTACTTGTTCTGTCACAGACACAGTAGTGAATAGTGTTCATCTGCTAGAACTGTGTTGTGGGAAGAAAAGTAGCAATCTAGTTTTATAAGATTTTGAAACATTTATGAATTATTTAGCTATGTTTCAATCTCTAAGAAGGATTGTTACTAAAGTTGTTGGAGTATAGAGAGAACTTTCACTATGGATTTCAGTTTCTGGTTCATGCAACTGCAAACACTTCAAGAAACTTCTATACGTAGCATATTTCATCACAATAGTGTCTGCCCCTTTATCAATCTTGAAACTCAATTGAGTTGCATTAATAGGGATTTTAACTTACTAATCGACTTTCACATCAGACACAGTACTAAGTCATGGCAGAAAGAATCATTTTTGCACATTATTTTTAGTTTTATTTTCAGAAGCAACCTTTTTAGTTAGCCTTTCCTTGCAATGGATAGTAAAATGGTCTAGTCTTTTAAATTTTTTTGACACCATTTGTAATATGCAGCACAATATTTTAATTCATTACTATAATGGTCACACCTAATGTATTTGCCTGGTTTACACTGACTCTGTTTTTTGTTTTCTGCATTTGTTTACTTTATCCAGAATCATATTTCTTTTTTAAACTTTTCATGTTTACCTCATACACATCATTTGCCATGTTTAAATTAGCATTTTGCCTTTTACCTAACTCCACCAGCCTAGTGACTTAAACTACATGTTGTAACTTCTAAGGCACTTCTACATAAACCAGCCCAATTACAGTTCTCTTATTTGTTTATCTTTCTGTCATTAAATCCATAATTTTCTGCCAGTTCATATGGTTATCTCACAAAACATTCAGCATATTCATCTTTTGCTTGTATACTTCTGTGAAAACATGCTCTCTCGTGTATTATTCATTTTCACACAAAATATGGGTTGAGTTTACTGATCACTGACTCATTACACTCTGCCCTTCTGCAAATGAGAAAGAGCTATTACATGGTCTGCACTTCATGTCCCATGTAGTAAAGGTGCAGAACAACTGTTCTAGGCAACCTGCAAGAATAATGAGCCCCAGAGGTCATGATATAGACTAAATAAAGGAGAAAGATACAATGATCAAATGTTCAGGTATGTTTATAGCACTCACAAGATAAAAATGCTTTAGATGTTTCAAACAGGAAATAATAAAAAGAAAACTTCATGAGCCTGGCAAGGTTAATTACGGTATAATGCAATGACTCATTCTCACACAAAAGATGGTACATTAATGGACTACAATAAAAAGTGTGAACACAGCTACAGCACTGTATGTAACAGATATGAAAAGGCAATAGAAATTAGTGAAAATAGATGAATTTGTCTATAAATATGCAACTATATCCGAATATATGTAGGTATGTATCATGTTGTCATCATCATCACCATTATCACCATCATCATAATCATCCGTTTTCCAATTTTCACATGGGGACAAAGTGTCATGTCAACTGACACCACTTTCAATTCAGAGCCACTCTCTTCCTGTTTTTGAAAGTCATGCCAATCTGCCTTAGGTCTTCACTCACACAATTCAGACACCTCTTGACTGGATATTCTCATCTCCTTTTGCTTTCTTCTAGTCTCTTCTAGAATATGCTTTACCAAAATCATTTTCTACTTTCCTGCACATGTGATAAAACTACCGCAATCTGTACTCCTTTAACATTTCTGTAATACCGTCTACTTTGACTTCTGCCTGGATGTCCTCATGTCCCACAGTTTGCATCCTAACATCTGTCTCAGGCACTTGATCTCATTACTTATGCTTTTTCAGCTGCTCTGCCATTACTGCCCAGGATGCTATGTCATGTAGATGCACCGGTTACACCAGTGTTCAACACATCTTACTTCTCAACTTCTTTATTATGCTTCTAGCACAGAAAACATTACCACCTTGTGCCAGTTAGCTGCAGTGTTTCTGAGTCTAACTTTAACCTTCTCACTCAAACCTCCTTTTTTTAAACAAGAAACATCTTTAATAAATTATCACTTATGACATAGGTAATCATACATTTATATAAACAAAAACAAATCACATTAACACAATCCCAGCTGCAAACATTTTACATCACAATTCCTAGTAATACAGTTCTAATTGCAAACATTATACATCATGTATAATCTACCCAATCACTGTCAGTCAAACATTACATAGCTCATTCAAGTCCTGCTTTCTTTTAAACCTCATTCCTCCCCTGTATGTATTGTTCCCACAATTCCCATTGTTCCTATGTGATTAGCTCCTACTTTTTTCTAAAGATCCCAGTTTCAGTTGTGTTATGTCTACTACTATATTTTCTACTTCTAGTACTGTTGCTTTAGATTTTGATTTCCATTTTCTAGTAATTGCTTTTTTGGCAACAACGTCAGGAAGGCCTTATCACATCTATGCAATTCAGATTCTGTATCACAGCTCAGAAAAATCATTTCCCTAGATACATCGATTTGCTCACCCAGCATTTCTGACAAAGTAGTGTGCAGGGAATCTTTAACATCAACCAACTTATTACACTCCCAGAAAATATGTTCCCAGTTACCCCTTTTTCCCTATCACATCTCCAACATCTGCTTTCTACCTGAAGAAAAATTCCCTGGACTCTTCTTGGTGTATAAAATATCTTTGTAACCATTTCCAAGTAAAAATTCTAAATCTTCTAGATTTAGTTGCATACCTGGGAGACAGACATATATCCCCATTGTTTCTTCAGGAATTGTTTATCCAGTCTCTCTTACCAATCCTTTCTAATGTCTTCTGATTGATTCTTATAATTACCATGCAATATTTGATATGTTCTACTAATTATTCCTTTTTAATGATTCTACTAAAACTGGGCGGATTTGGTGGTGCAGAAGTTAGCATTGCCACCTCACAGCAAGAGGTTCTCCAGTTTGATCTTCAGCTGGGGTGCCTTCTGTGTGGAGTCTGCATGTCCTCTCTGTGGTCGTGTGGGTTTCCTCCGGGTGCTCCAGTTTACTCCCACATCACAAAGACATGCTGTGGGTGGATTGGGTACTCTAAATTGTCCCTAGGCATGAGTGTGCCTTCCGTGGAAGGTTGGGTGCCGGGCTGGCAACTTGGCACCGTAAAACTCCACTGCCAGTCATGAGCGGACAGGTGATCTGCTGTGGTGACCCCTAACTGAGAAAAAGCCAAAAGAAGAATGATTTTACTAAAACTCTATCAGTGCTGGTCTTTCATTCAGGACCCCACTATTTCTTTCTCTTTGCCTGTACTCTGATATCAATCCTTGATAGGGAAGGCGATCTCTAACCTGCAGTCCAAATAAATTCTTGGCCTCTTTCCATGCTATTACCTTTTCTCTCTAGTTATTTGCTCCCAATATGTTGGTTCCCTTGTCAATTTTCTCCAATAAATTCCAGCCCCATCTTGCCTACTGTCTGTATCCCTAATTGCAGTCATCCCTACTGGCAGAATCTCCCTTCTCCCTTGTCCTTGACTACACTTCTCAGATACTTGAAGCTGTTAACCTGTTCCACAGGGTAGCCTTCTATCTCAGTTTTGAGCTTCTTCTAATCTCCCCATTTTCTGCCATGACCATTGTTTTATCAGTCTTCAGTGCTATCTTATATGCCTTCAGTTTTGCATGTCCACTATCATTTAATGAACTGCCTGTTCAGCGCCTGCTTATAGTGCCACATCATTTGCATAGAGTAGCTTTGTTGATTTGCCCCTTATGACTTACTTGCAGAGGTAGTTCATCACCAGTATGAACAGGAGTGAGCTTAGAGCATACCTCTCAACCTGGAAACATCAAAAATGTGGACAAGGGCCATGAAAAATAGGTACAAATCTGTATGCTGATTAACATCTAATTTGCATACATAATTATGTAACCCCACCCACTCCAATGGAATTGTGGGACACCAACTTTCAAACAAAAACTGAAGAACAGACAACCAAAATATGGCACCAGAGTCCCTCTGCAGCCATTCCAATGTCCCGTTACCTGGCTATTTCGCCCCACTTACCATAAACACTAATGTGTGTATACTGCTTTACTTCTACAATGATTATTTGGATTATATTTTTACATTTTGCAGCACATCAATGCACAAAAACTAACAGACATATGATAAACAAAGTAATACTGTCTCACAATGAAAATAGACTTGACATTAAAACTTCTCTGCCCTTGAAACTCACATTCATTGAAACAGCATTGAAACCTGCACCACATCCAAAGAAAATGCATCTGGCCAGTGGTGGATAAAGATTACCTTTGGTCTGTTTTCAAATCATTGGCCCCTTGCACACAAAACAAGAAACATACATGTGTTCTTTTCTTTGATACACCTTCCTGTCTTTATTAAGTTATTCTCTCTCTCTTTCGGCTTTTCCCAGTTAGGGGTCACAACAGTGGATCACCTTGTCCGCTCATGATTGGCAGTGGAGTTTTACGGTGTTGCATTACCAGCCCGGTGCCCAACCTTCCACAGAAGGCACACACATGTACACACTCATGCCTAGGGCCAATTTTAGCATGTCCAATCCACTTACAGCATGTCTTTGGGGATGTGGGAGGAAACCGGAGCAACCAGAGGAAACCCACACAACCACAGGGAGGACATGCAGACTCCGCACAGAAGACACCCCAGCCGATATTCCTTGTATAATACAGCACACCTGTTAGACACAGCACATTTTAAAATTTATTGTTTGAATGAACATTTTTCCAGTAGGCTGTACTGTGGCAAAGAAAATGTATGAACCAATAATTACAAAATTGCCCAATTCAGAACATTTCCATCATAAAAGTCTACTTCCACACCCAAACTATAAACAGAATGACAGTCATGTGTAAGCCATAGGCATCTTGCACAGCTTCTCACACTTATTTTCACTTTCAGGGTTTTTTTTGGGGGGGGGGGCAAAAGGTCAAAAACCAGGGACACATTTTAAACATTGCTTGTATAATTTTGGAAAGTTGCTAGAATAAAATGTTGTGTTACCACCATGCATGTTATTGGCAAGTCTTGAACCCAGAACACAATACACTACAGTTAGTGCAACATACCACTATGCTAAATCACCAGTTTGAAAAACAGGAAGACTGAAACTTAATGGCTATCATTTAGTGAATTCAATTCTCACTTCTCACCATAGCTCTCAACCTCTTAGCACAAAAAACCTGGGCAAACAAAGCCAATAATGGGGGAATACACATTTATTCTCACTTCTCACCATAGTTTTCAACTCTTAGAGCAAAAATCCTGGACAAACAACAAAGCCAATAATGGGGGAATAGTAAATACAACTGACTTCTCACTCACCATAGCTGTGAACGGTTAGCACAAAAAACCTGGACAAACAACAAAGCCAATAATGGGGGAATACAAATGTTGATGTCCATAGCTCTCAACTCTTAGCACAAAAATCGGGGCAACACTGAGAAATGGTGGTGGCTAGGGACTTTAGATTCTTTTTACCCTGTACCAAAGGTACAGGGTTTGAGCCTAAATACCTCTAGCCACCAGGTTACATTGGGGGCATTTACACACACACACACACACACACACACGCACACACACACACCCCAATCTGCCTACAGCATATCTTTTGCATGTGGAAAAAAATTGGAGTACCCAGAAAAATAGATCTCAATTTTAAGAAATGGATTTGGTCTTCTTTTTTTTTCCATTTAGCAGGGTATTACCAATAGATAACCATATACTTTGATTCTTCTCTGCAAGCCACTTATCAGATCAATAACAAAGTCATATTTTTTTTTTATTAACCAACTCTTCTATCTACAGAGTTTGTAAGGGCATTATGCCAACAAAATAAATGAGGCAAAGGAATTAGGTCACAAATATCATTTAAATACCACAGTTACTGTTTTTGTCATTTACTTGTTATTTAGCCTGTAAAGCTTTGTCTGTTTCAATGATATTTTGATTTATTCTGTGATGCACTTATGGCAAACATCAAGGCTGGCAATTTTCTGTTATTGTTAATTACTTGCACCAAAAGGAAAAGTTCCTTACCTAGGCAGCAAAGCCAGCAGTTCTTCTGTCCAGCAGTTCTTCTGTCCAGCAGCATTCTTCTCTTGGCAGTTCAGCAAAAGCCCCTCTCTCGGCAGTAAAGCCAGCAGTTCTTCCATCTGAAAATGGCAGCAAAAGCAAAGTCCCTCTCTCATGAAAACGGCAGCATTCTCAAAATCCAGCAGCACCCAGCACCTTTCAAAGTCCCTCTCTCATGAAAACGGCAGCATTCTCAAAATCCAGCAGCACCCAGCACCTTTCAAAGTCCCTCTCTCATGAAACGGCAGCATTCTCAAAATACAGCAGCACCCAGCACCTTTAAAAGAAGCTCTCTCATGAAAGCGGCAGCAATCTCAAAATCCAGCAGCACCCAGCACCTTTCAAAGTCCCTCTCTCATGAAAACGGCAGCATTCTCAAAATCCAGCAGCACCCAGCACCTTTCAAAGTCCCTCTCTCATGAAAACGGCAGCATTCTCAAAATCCAGCAGCACCCAGCACCTTTCAAAGTCCCTCTCTCATGAAAACGGCAGCATTCTCAAAATCCAGCAGCACCCAACACTTTCAAAGTCCCTCTCTCATGAAAACGGCAGCATTCTCAAAATCCAGCAGCACCCAGCACCTTTCAAAGTCCCTCTCTCATGAAAACAGCAGCATTCTCAAAATCCAGCAGCACCCAGCACCTTTCAAAGTCCCTCTCTCATGAAAACAGCAGCATTCTCAAAATCCAGCAGCACCCAGCACCTTTCAAAGTCCTCTCTCATGAAAGCGGCAGCATTCTCAAAATCCAGCAGCACCCAGCACCTTTCAAAGTCCCTCTCTCATGAAAACGGCAGCATTCTCAAAATCCAGCAGCACCCAGCACCTTTCAAAGTCCCTCTCTCATGAAAACGGCAGCATTCTCAAAATCCAGCAGCACCCAGCACCTTTCAAAGTCCCTCTCTCATGAAACGGCAGCATTCTCAAAATCCAGCAGCACCCAGCACCTTTCAAAGTCCCTCTCTCATGAAAACGGCAGCATTCTCAAAATCCAGCAGCACCCAGCACCTTTCAAAGTCCCTCTCTCATGAAAACGGCAGCATTCTCAAAATCCAGCAGCACCCAGCACCTTTCAAAGTCCCTCTCTCATGAAAACAGCAGCATTCTCAAAATCCAGCAGCACCCAGCACCTTTCAAAGTCCCTCTCTCATGAAAACGGCAGCATTCTCAAAATCCAGCAGCACCCAGCACCTTTCAAAGTCCCTCTCTCATGAAAACGGCAGCATTCTCAAAATCCAGCAGCACCCAGCACCTTTCAAAGTCCCTCTCTCGTTCTTCCATCCGAAAATGGCAGCATTCTCAAAAGCCAGCATATGAAAAGCCAGCCAGCATTTTTCTTTCTCGGCAGCAAAGCACAGAAACTGCCATTAGTGCTGCTGCTGTTTAATTCCCGCCTGTTGGCAGCCAGACGGAAATGATGATGTGAGCTCCTTGAGCTCAATTCCGACTGGCTGGTAGCGCTGACAGAGCTGACGTAATTGTGCATATGATGATGTCAGATCCGACAGAGCGAAAATTCAAAAAATAAAAAAAAACAAAAGCAAAGAAATTGGAAATGAAGGGGTGCCACTTGGGAATTGTGGCACCCCTTCATTTGGACCCCAAACCTCAGTAAAAACTGAGAAATTCGGGACAGTTGGGAGGTATGGCTTAGAGCTGAACTTTATTGTACACCAACTCTCACTTGAACCTCTTTTTGTATTTGATGTCTGTTCAGAATTTTGTCATCAGGTCCCTGTGCACAGCCTGCACTAATTCTACCAAAGTTTCTGGGACTTAGAACCATTACACGGCTGTCCAAATCAGCTCTAATGGGACATTGTGATATGCTTTCTCCAAGTATAAGAATGCCCAACTAGACTCTTTCCTCATCTCCAACTTCTAAATATCAGGTCATTTGTAATATATTCCGACTTGAATCCAAACCCACTATCTGACCTTTTATGTTTCTGCACATTTGTTTATCTGTCACCCTCTCTCGCACTTTCATGCAGGGACATGAGTTTGATATCTCTGTAATATCTGCATTTGTAAGTCATTAATTTGTTCTTGTACCCTGACACTATAATGCTAATGTTCCAGTTGTCAGTGATACCATGTGATGAGTAACCTCATAAACCACTTCTCCTGTAACTTACCTAACATCTTTATAATTTATCTGATGATGTTGCTATTAGGGGACGAAAGAGCCTATCCATTGTATGTTTACATTTAGTTTTTCATTGCTATTTGGAATTAAAGTTTGGCTTTTTTTTACATTCCGCTGTGTATCCCAGATTCATACATGGATGGTTTCCAGTCTGTTGTCCTTAACCCTTTTACCCAGTTTTTCTTTTTTTTCATTGTTTGTGGTTACCTTATAAACTACTTCTCCTGAAACTTACTTAGCGTCTTTATAATATCTGCAGTGACTTGATCTAAGGGTACTACTTTTCCTGCCTTCATCTTTCTTAGTTCACTTAGTGTATATATGTATGCATTTCTGTATTTATTTATTTATGAGAAGTATGTATGCATGTATGTATTTATTTATTTTATTCAAGATGTGGGTTACCTGAACCATGAGGATCCATTTTTAAGTATAATCTTTTGCAAATATAAATGCAAGGTCCAATATGTAAAGAAACAACTTAGCAAAACAAAATGCATATAGGATATGAGAAAAGAGATTCCATGCTATTTGAATCGCTGTATTGTCAAAGAGCTCATTTTGTACAATGTAGACAGAGGGACATCACTGCACCAGTGCTGAAGTCAGACATAAATGTCAGCTGCATGTTGCTTTACTCTGAAGGTGGAACTGAAGCCAAAATCTAAAACTACCAATGTCAGAGAATGTGGTGCTATATAACAGTGAGTTCTATGTTTTAATAACACAAAAGCAGAAAGCTTTAGCTTGCCTTTTAATAATAAAGCCCTATGGCACATTCATAAGCAAACAACAAATGTTGCCCTACTTATCAACAAATTCTAAATGAATATTATTTCAGCTTATCAATTTAAACTTTCCAATTTTGTCCTACTCAGTTGCTGTTCTCTCTATATGTGTGTCAGCAAGTGGGAGGATTTTGTGTTGTCTTTCCTCATTCTCTGTTTGTGCAACAGTAGAGTTAGTATAGTTAAGCTCTGTGGGGGTCATCTGCAGCGGATGCAGGGGGACTTCCTGCCTCCATGCAAAAAAAAAAAAAAAAAAAATAATAATAATTTTAAAAAAGTATCACGTGAAAAGTTTGACCAGCTGCTTTTATGTGATTGAACTTTCACTGAGCTTTAACTGAATAAGATGCAGAGGGTAATGTAAAAATGAGCAGGGAATTAGTAATATGTACTTTTTCTATTACCATTTTATATGTTTTTGTGTTCTGTGTATGCACAGTGAAAACTGGCCATTGTATTTATCAACAATGCACTTCTATAACGTTATATCAGTCAATACAGCTCATTCTAATAAACAGATGCTCAGATAACAAGGAGATAACCAGGTTATTACCTTTATTGTTCTGAGCACATAAATAAGTGACTGAAAATTATCAGTGTTTGCCCTGTGAATTCTGGGAAGGAGGACACATGATTGCATTCCAAGAGATAGCAGGGAGGTGGATAGCACTCTTTTTTACCCTGATGAAATACAGTAAACAGTTGTCACATTTTGGAATATGTCAAACCCACTCTAGGCAAAACTGTGTTCATTAGGCTGAGTATACAATACCTTTAGCAATTATATGATCTGCATGTTACACTCAGCTGCGATTTACTGTCAGACTTTCCTTCAGCTGAAGAAGAGCATCTATAGTTTAACTAAGTGCATTCTAATCAGTTTTTAAAGAAAATAAATACTCATCTGTACCACTTAAAAAGGACACCATCTTCACAAAACTCAGTAGCTGAGCTGGTCAGTTGCAGTGGTTATATGCTCATATATATATATATATATATATATATATATATATATATATATATATGTATGTATATATATATATATATATATATATATATATGCAAAACGGTGCAGACAAAGCCCAGGTTAGAACCCCCCATACTCATATACTTAATTATAATCATGCCTAAGCTTTCCATTTCTACTGCCATCTAATGACTCCATGTCTGCACCCTGTCCTCTCTATCTTCCCTTCTTGTCCATCTAGGCATTTTTACAATCCTTTAATGATGCATTATAACGAGTTTTTGATGTTTCCTTCACAAACACAAACCTCGTTAAGAAGACTTTTCTGCCTGCTCCATTTGCAATGTCATTAATTGTGTGCCACTTTAATTCATTGTACTTTACAGCATGTTTAACAATTCTTGTCTTCTGCTGTGCTGCATGCAACTGATAGGGCACCTCTGAACATGAATTATACCTCCATGATGATCTCTGTTTTAGGCATGTACATCTTTCTCTGTTACCTTGCTATACTCAACAGCAATCAATTAACCCAGTCTTTTTTTTCCGACCTCCAGTACCAATGCTTCCCACAACCAAGTTAGAGTTTTACCAAATACCACTGCCTAACTTTCAGTCACTGGTCTCCATCTTTCATATGCCCTTCTACACTCCCAAAATATATGTAGCATCCCAGCGTCCTTAGATCCACATCTCAAGCACTTCACTTTGATAATTCTCCTGTTCCACATTATCATATTAGGTGATGAACATGTTGAACAGTGATCATTTGAAGGGGTGTATTAGTGGGTTTAGATAACAGATCATATAATTATTGCTTAGAAATTCAAAGAAATGGATGTGAGTATACAAACTAGCTAGGGCAGAAAATGTTAATATTGTAGCCAAGAGGTGAGGTAGTATAAAGCAGGTTCAGTGTGCGCATATGTGCTACAAAGCTGGCTGGGCAGGATATATATATATTTATCTGTATACGTGGGTAAGTTTTCTGCTTACCAGTTTTACTCTTAAGCAAATAACTTTATTATTTATCTATTATTTTTAAATATTATAGCACATTATTGCTTTTTCCTCCCATGTAACTTTAAATACAGAACTTCGATACATACAATATGCACATATGGCCTACTGCCAGGACCCAAACAGTTTGTTTAGTCTGTCACTATTTTGCAACTAGTACTAAAGCTGCTCCATTTGTTATCATTCTCTGTCCTCTTCTCTTAATGTTGTGCCACAGTCCATCACCCATCCTTGCATTCCACCTCATGCATCAGCAATAAAATTTGTTAAAGTCAAGGCTGCAGTCTGTTTTTATTATTACCGATACAGGATAAAATAATTTACCTGTGAACATTTTGAAATAAGGTAAACATTGAACAGGTGTTTAAACCATAAAAGGACAATAAGGCTTGGCTACAGAGGAGAAAAACATACAAGTTTGGATATCATTAAGGTGATACTAATTCATTTTTTCAACCGTTGTCAGTGCATTGTGGTTTTAGACATTCAAGTACTTTACCTGTTATTAACTTGTGCATGTTTGTAATATACCCTCCTGGCATTTTTGGCACAAAGTACATTCTCATGCTGACTGATGCTAGATGATGTAATTAGTTGAAGGTACTGCTGCAAAATACAGATTTAAGACATAAGTGACACACACTTTTTTTCTATCTGTCAACCTCCAAGCACTAAAAATCCTAGCAGTTACTCTAAAATCAGAGGGTCAGAAAGAACAGCACTTTCTTAATATTCACACTAGAAGGCGAAAATAATCTAGCCATTATATAGCTAGAAGTAATGAATCTTTGTATAGGCTAGATTATGTATTTAATAAAGTGTGCACTCATAAACATGTCTGACTTTATGAAGAACATCATAAATCTAGGATCAGCAAGGCTAAATCTGAGGATCAAAAATCATAGCACTATCCGTAAATCATAGAAGTTGAGAGGTGTGCACTCTCAAGTCAGACATTTTTTGATTACAGTATTAGTTTGTGAAGTTATGACCATAATTGTGTATTAAGTTGCACAAATGCCTACATTCCAGGGAAAATAGGAGCATACTTTAGTTTTCTACTATTATCCAAATTATAACAAGAAGTTTAAGAGGCAGTTAGGTGTTTATTAAGCAGTCTGAAAAATAATCTGTGATCATGTGGTAGAAAAAAATATGAGCAAGGTCTGAATGGTAGGAATGTTGTTCTGGATCACAGGAAACAAGTTCCTCCAAAGTACTATACAAGGTCTGTGGAGATACAGAATGCCTTCTCCAATTGCATCATTGCCTTGCAAGCCTTTCATAAGTCAGTCATAACCACATTCATTAGAATAGCTCAAATACGATGTCAGAATATTAGCATTGCTGTGAATGAAGGATTTATATATGTGGAAGCCCAACTCAGAAATTGGAGAGAAAATGTGGTATCAGATATAAAAGTAAGCAGATGAGATAACTAGAAATGAATAATAGATTAAGAAAGTGGATAATTAAGGAAACCAAGGAGAAAGAGTAAAATGTGGCAAGGTAAAGAGCTGGATGCAAAAAGTGAGACAGAAAGAGAGCTTGAGGGAGGGGAAAGCAAATGGCTGAAAAAGAAAGAGAGAAACAGAAGGAAGACAATGTACCGAAACAGTAATTAGGCCATTCTAAAGGGAATAAGGCAAGTTACTCTATAAAGAAAAATGCTCAGTCAAATACATGTTGTGTAAATGAATTTATCTTTCAGCTGCAGCATTGCAGCTTACAGCATCATACTACAGGACAGCATTAATCCTCACACCCCTCTAATTTCATAGGATGTCTTCTTCTATAAGTCCATTTCTGATGCTCACTGCTTCCCTTCTAAGTTAATCAAGTTAGCTACCTTGTAACACTACAAATTTCACCTTTGATTACTATTAAATGTAACCGCTGCCCTCTATTGGTACATCCGTGTTCTGCAATTCACAAGATCAAGCATTTGTGACTTGTCTCTTTCACTCCTAAGGTTAATCTTATTTGTTAAGAATTTATCTTCATTCGTTTCCTTTTCTCCGGGGTGATCATATTACAGATCTCCTAAGTACTTATGTATTTCATGTATAATTCATACAGTTGTGAATGGCTTGCTGAATCTCCTTTCACTTTTCCTTTGATTACATAAGAAATGACATTTTGGCTTAACAATGCAGTTAGCCTTTTACTTTCTTTTTCCAACGAAAAAAGACTACATCAAAACGTTTTGTACTTATCAATTCAAAACCATTGTTGAAATTTAACTAGCCCTCAACAAGAAACATAATTAAACTAGTCAAATCTGCAACTTGACCTTCAAAGAACTTTATTTTCTCAAGAAATGCAGAAGTGGCATGCTTTATGTTCTAGATTTATAGTAAAACTACCATTTGCTTACCCAATCCATACTGGCATCCACCTGAGAAGAGGTGTTACATCGCTACTGTTTCAGGATGTGCATTTTAAGTATTCTGTGTCTCCTGTTGAGTCAGTGATGGAAACGCTTTACCATTTAATTCCTTCCTCTTGGTCTGCCTTTGCTCCCTAAATACTCTGAAACATTGTCTTCTAAATAATGTTTAATTGTTTTTGATGGGTTTCAACACAATCTAAGTAACTGCACTGTTTTTGTTTCCCAGAAATTAGCTTTTCATATTCTGTTTTCACAACCGGTGATTTCACTGCAGCATATTTTCTTATTTTGTGATGGTTACTGTTACTTAGGTACTCCTTAGACCTGTGCAGCTGTTTTAAAGCAATGTTCCACTTGTAGTATGCATGCATTAACAAAACATGCAGATTGCTCAACTCAATGTCTAAACATTGAGATTGACTGCATACGTTTTCTTAAATGCAGTGTGGAAAGTTCTATAGCTCGGGTTTGTATAGTCTCTGCTTTAATATGTTTCACTCAAATTTGTTTCAATGATCTGTTTACTTCATTGCTTTCAAGCAAATTACATATTTTTTGCTTTTTATGGTGCATCATCGTGTAGTTTTCCCAGGAAGCAATGTGTATTAAACTTATTTGCTGAGTCTGTTTGAGTTTACTGAGTAAATTCTGACAGTTGATGCTAATTTACTGTTTACAGGATGACTCTAACAAGTAGAGGCAAGGCAATATGATCACAAGAGCTGATCAGTCAGGGGTGAGTGGCTTTTAACAGAAAGTATTGATAAGATGTAAAACTTTGAAAACGTTGTGTTTCATGATACTTTTAGACTTTATGTTAGCAATATGCAATATCTGCTACTGCAAGATACGTAATGGGTCTACGTTAAAATGCAGTGTTAATTTGGTTATTACCACTGCTCTGTATAGATGGTGCAGTGCAGTTTGCAGTACTTTGAGAACAAGCCATGCTATGTTGTAGGACCAAATATGAAATTGTGATAAAATATACTCTTGCAATGCATTCATGCAGGAGGACTCCATTGACAAAAGGCTTTTGACTTTGACATTCTGACTTTATTCTCTTTGTGCAAACCGAGTTGTAGCTTTCTTCCATGGATCCCTATTAGTAGTTCTCTATTTTATCAAAACATGAATACTGCTGTCACAGTTGATGTTTATTGCTGAACATGATTCCATTAAAACTATATCACAGATTATCATGTATTAGTATATATAAGTAACTTTCAGTCCTTGGCAGTCAAAGGTTTTCACAGATTTGTTTGAAGTGCTTAGACCTATAACAGTGTTATATGTGTCTATAAATATTGTCATATGTTATAAAAGAATAAATAAATAAAACACTTCATTAAGTCTTACCTCTCTATCAATGCATTCATACATTAGGTACTGAATATTGAACTAGTAAGGACTGGTGCTAAGAGAAAATGTAATGGATTAATGTGTGTCAAGATTTCAAATGGTTACCTAGACAACACATGGTTCAGCAAGAATGACAGACACAAGATGACATACAAGAGTGGTCGTCATTCCACTTGGGACTTCCTCCAAGGCAGAAAAGAGCACTGGAGTAGAACCAGGAAATTCACAGCTGTGGGAAGTAAAGCGGTATCAGACTCCTGTCACACTACACAAACGTTCCGGACAGGGCGATTGATAAATGAATACACAGAGTAATAGAAAGTAAAATGGGAGATGAGCAGTTCTGATACAGATCAATAAGCAGCACAACCCATCTGATGCTTGCAATGAGACAGATAATTGAGAATAAACTAGAGATGATGAAAAAGTCCAACAGGCATTCCTAGATTTGAAGAAAAGATATGATAAGGGCTTAAAATGCTGATATAGGCAGCCTTAGTGGTTTGAAGTCCCAGAATATTGGTAGAATTGGTGCAGGCCATGTACAAGGACCCAATGACACAAGTGCAAACAATGATGAGACTCACACAGGGGTTTCCATTGAGAACAGGTGTGCATCCGAGCTCAGCTCTAAGCACATTGCTGTTCATACTGGTGATGGACTACATTAGCAGACATGTTGGAGGGGACAGATCATCAGCATTGCTGTATGCGGACAATATGGCATTATATGCAGGCTCTGAACAAGTGCTTCAACAAATGATAGGAGAATGGAATGTAAAACTGAGGGCACATGGGATGAAACTGAGGATAGAAAAGACATCTGAGAATTGTGATAGAAAGGAAAATAGCAGAAGAGGTTAGCAGCTTCAAGTATGTCAGAGGTGTGGTTGAGGAGAAGGGAAGTCCGAATGAGGAGGTCAAAGCTGGAATCAGAGGGGCTTCAGCCAACTTACACAGTGTCAAGGGTAGTCTGTGATAGAAAAACGCCAAAGAAGATGAAAAATAAGGTGTGCAAAACAGTGGTGTGACCAGTACTACTGTATGGTACAAACACCTAGGCAATGAAGGCAGAACAGTTAAGGAAGCTAGAGGTGATGAAGATGAAGTACCTGAGATGGGTGGTAGGGTGCAAATTGTAGGACAGTCAAAGAAATGATGACATCAGAGCAGAAACCCAAGTAGCTCCAATTGCAGAGTAGGTCAAAGAGAATATATTACTGTGGTTCAGGCACATATGCAGAAAAGTAGAACTCAATATGGTGAAGAAGATTTGATAAAGGCAGGAAGACAGCAATGAAGGGCTGGATGGATTGTATCAGAGAAGACCTGCAACAATGAGACACGCCGGTCGAAGAAGGTAGGAAAGTGGTACTGAGTGAAGAGAGATGACAATAGTTGATGCAACACTTCAACCACATATAGAAAGCTGGAAAAAGGGAGATGATGATGATAATGATGATTCTAAAAAGAAATGCAAAAAGAATATGCATAACAGTAATTATGTGTGACACAATGAAACTGGAGCATGAGGTGCTCTGTACTGATTAGCATGATTGCAAGAAATGAAAAAATGATGATGGCACTGGATTGTGGGAATGCAGTGACTACTGAGATTAAGGCTAGTAAATGTATGACAGGTACGCCGGATGATGGCCAGGAAAAGGGTTGTAGGCAACTATGGATGTAGTTTTCTTCCTTGTTAAAATTAACAGAGATAAAGGAGTGAGATGGCACATTGATGCACTGCCCTGTACCTCACTTAGTCTAAAACAGTACCTGTCTAGATGTATGCAAAAAAGGTCAGTCTAGCTTGTGTGGGGACTTAGGGACAGTATAGTCATCACTTCTTTAATTTCCTCACAGTTTAACCTCTGAGGTGTACATAAACAGCCACTATAGCTTTTGTAAGTGTTGAGGACAATGTGAACATTTTTTTTTTAATTTTCCCCACAATAAAAATTCTGAAGTGTGTATCAAAGGTCACTTTAGCTTATCTAGGATTAGTATAGTTCATAGGAGCAACAGGTTGGAATGCATTATTATGATCATTGTTTTTTCACTTTTTCACATTCAGACATTAGATGTGTATACAGGTGGTTATCTTTTGGGAGTAGAGAAAGGAATCACTGTCAGTGGCCCAGCAGATAGAACACTCACTTTTGGTTCAGAAGGCTGTGCATTCTATTCCCCATCAAGAAGATGTACTGCACTCCTGAGTGTGTCATCCTTCAGATGAGACATTAAACTAAGGCCCCATCTGCCTAAGTTAGCAGTAGCTCGAGTGGATGTTAAAGACCCCACAGCACCTATCAAAAAGAGCAGGGAATCCCCAAAGCCATAGCCAAATTTCCCCTAGTAGTATAAATACCACCTCAAGTCTCCCCTGAAAAGAGGTTACTAGTCTAGTGAAACTAATCCAGTCAACAAAAGATAAATAAATGTTGTGTACATATATCTGACAGCAACAAGCTGACCAAGCTGTTTCATCTTTCACTTTTGCTCAGTCTGACATCAGAAGATAACATAAGGTGGCTGCCTTTTGGGAATAAGGCTGAGGA
Organism: Protopterus annectens; assembly: GCF_019279795.1. Lineage (NCBI taxonomy): Eukaryota > Metazoa > Chordata > Ceratodontiformes > Protopteridae > Protopterus > Protopterus annectens. The sequence goes on from NC_056725.1 coordinate 1,482,374,933, forward strand.
GGCATGCTGTTTGTGTGTGTGGTAGTAGTAACTTGAAATATATGACTCTAGCCATTTGTTCCTTCACCTTCATCCCAACCTAACAGCAGATGTAATCACAGAAGATAGCTGTTTTATGGGGCTAGGGAGGTAGGCACTATTCTGAGATATCATTTATGTACCCTAGCAAACATTTTTCTCTCAGATTATTAGGAACACATATTTTGGAAAATTAAACCTTGAAGTGAAAAAATAAGACTAAATTTCTTTCCTTAGTCATGATTTCTGATCAGACCATCCTTGAGTATAACGGTTGGAAAAAAGCTCTAACAATGTGCCTTAGAGTATCTAGGAGGTAATGGCTTTAGGAATTCTAGTGACCTCAAGACCCCCATATTAAATCAATTATTTCCTCCACAGTTATTACTGTGTGGTGTTGGACAATTGGGGTATGTTGAAAGGATGCAAAGAAGAGCTTAAGAGTAAGAAAAACTAAGAGAAAATAAGAAAAAAAGGAATTATGATGGAATGGTGATAGTAGGATGGGAAGAAAACAGGAGAGTACTTGGGATACTGGAGAGGAGGCAATGGACAACTAGAGGAAGCCACAAAGTCCTTTGCCTGGGGTTCCATATCACATAAGGTCAGCTTTATCAGTAGCAGTTTTTGATAATGATGGATTCTAGAACAAGGACAGGAAAAGTAAACTTTACTGCCTATAAAAAGTAATTAGTTCTGGTCATAGCAGTTTACTTTAACTAAGAAAAAATAAGGTCATACTGTTCTGTCCAGACCTGCCAAGAAAACATTTTACATACGGAACACTTGAGCAATGCAAGATAACTTAAATATATAAATGTATAAAGCTTGAGGAGGCAAACCATAACTGAGAAGTTTTTTAAGTATTGTCTGAAACATATGGAGGAGAAAATGACCTCTACTGCACTTGTCACAAATCTTCTAAAAACAGAAAAAGATATTATGAAGATATGGTAAAAAGAATCATTTTCGCAGCAAAAAACAGAGTATTTCTTAAAGTAGGAAAGGAAGGGATAGGAAAAGAATGAGGCAGAAGTACAGAAGGAACAATCACTTGTGGATGAAGAAAACAAGCAGACCACAGTAAGTGAGGATGAAATAAATACAGAGAAAGAAATTACAAATAAAGTATTCCTGGATTAACAGCTGAAGGAAGAAATGAATGAATTCCTTTGGCAAATAAGCGTTTGCTTTGGAATAAGTCTGTATTAATTAGACTTCGAACATGAGTCCGATATTTAGTGCCCTGGGGATATCACTTTACAAATTATGTAGGTATGAGCTGGAGCAACAACATGCATTTAAAGCTGATGAAGTTCAGAAGAGATAGAAGATAAATAAGCTGTGTGAGGGAAATGGAAAAGTAAAATGCAGCAAAGGTGTAGACAGAAAAACTGCGTATGAAACAGTACAAAAGAAATGAAAACTCTGCCAAACTGTCAACACATTTCGAATTAAGAGAAGAAGAGGAAGATGAGGGGCAGTAATATAAAAAACAGTCATGACCACAGATTTTAATGTGCAGGCTCTGTCGCTGTAGAAAGGTAATTATGAACAAACAGGGAAAAAAGAGAGGGGTGAGTGTGTATGTGATGGCTGAAGACACGAATACTGACTGTTTTTGAAGCTGGGGGAAGGTAGGAAAGATGACGTAGAAATGTAGAGCTTTTGACTAGATGGATAAAAGAAATGGTAATGTATGCAGGGTGACAGAGATGAATGTACCATTGGCAAAAAAGAAATATACAAATGACTGTTCAAGGAACGTGAACCTTTCCATTATAATTGAAAGCAGCTGTGTTCAGTGATAACTGTGAGTTGCAGGATGAAAAATGAAAGATTTATGCTGATGAAAACATTTAGATGACAATACACATAGCATAGCCCCCTTTCTATGTTACTTATCAATGAAGTGACTTATAAGGGATGATTAAAGGGGACATGCACTGAGCGCATTTAGCATCTTCTAACATATTGGTAAAAAAAAAAAAAAAAAACATTATTAGTGACTATTTGGTGTTAGCATGTGACTGTTTATAAATAAGTATAATGAGGAAAGAATGCATGGAGGATTACTGCAGACGTTTTAATAAATGAAACCGAATGTTTGCTTACGAGGAACTTTGCTTTGCTTTTAATAGGAAGCCTGCATAGAAATGCATGGAAAGAACCAAGAAAGGTGGAAATATATTAAGAGAAGTTGCAAGAGTCTTACTACAAAATGAAGAAAAAAAAAAGAAAGCAAAAAACAGGAGAAAAAAAGAAGAGATGCATATGCAGTAGTTTGAGAATAGAACACTGTTGAAAAATGCTTAGAACAAAAAAAACAGGATGTGGTAGAGTGTGGATGGGAATGAGGTGCAAAGGTATTGACAAGCATTATATTAAGGATGTAGTTTTCATCCATAAAAATGCAGAGCATCTACAGATGGCCTTGTAAAAATATGTTAGGTTGTCCATTTGAACACTATAGGAAAGTACCAGATTAACAGCAATGAAATTTATCATAGAGAGGGGAATAGGTTAGTTAATTACACTATGGTAACCATGAAGGATGTATCAAAACATGCAAAGAAAATGTTGAGGTAGCTGAATCAGGAAGGGAACAGAAAATGGAGGTTATTGTAAGTGTAGCCTCTATTCTTGTAACTATACACATGTACGGCTTGTACATTTTAAAGCGTGAAGTCAGATGGATATCTTTTTCTGTAATGTGTGAACAGCAATAAATTGCACTAAGTGTAGAGGATTAAGGTTATCAGTTATTAATTAACTGCTTTCTGTGGTACAGGGTTTGATTCCCTCAGCCTCCAGTTGCCTACTGTGTGACCTTGAGCAAGTCACTTAAACAGACAGTTCTTTGGGAAAATGAGGTTAGGCCCTTCAATGGTCTACTAAATTACATATCTAGTAACTACCTGTCATATTTCAGTGTCGCTTCTCACTATCATGTATTGTTATATGATTTTATGGCTGTAGTATTACTACCTGTTAGTGTAAGGTTACAGGGGCAGCTCATCCTGAATAGCAGGGAATGGCACCAATAAGAAAACTGTTTTTTTTTTTTTATTATTTTATTTAATTGCAACACCATTGTTACTCTGATGACATGCAATGTCAACTCTCTTTTCCTCTAGAATTTATGTCTGACATTAACAATCTAGCCGAAAACTTGGTATTCAGAAGTCAATATTAAACTTATGAAGAAAATAGCACAGGACATCAACAGTGCCACAAGTTATGAACAAAATAAGAACAGAAAACATCAGGAACATGCATACACTAGCACTGATCAGCAAAAATATTAAAATGTGTTTCCATATTCATAAAGGATGCATAGATTTCCAGACTGGTAGCTCAACATAACTTATCAGAGATACTTCAGGTGCAGCTAACATTGGGTAAGACAGCAATTCAGGTCATAGCCTGCTATAGGTCCACAACCATTTCCAAAACTCACACTCCATGTTCCTAAGCACCCTGGAGAATATTAGGGTCTAACCTAACACTCTCATACTGGGCAACTTCAACTACCCCTCCATTAACTGGGAAAACTACTCATGTACCAATACACTTGCCCAACGTTTCCTGGAATTCATTAATTCCAATGCCCTGGACCAGCTCATTCTTAACCCCATTAGAGGTAGCAGCATCCCTGACCTGGTCATTGCTAACATGGGTGACCATTGCTCTACACCAGTAGTCAACTTCTCCCTGGTTAGCTCCGACCACAAACTAATCACCTTGGAAATCCACCCCCCCCCCCCCAGCAAAGGTAACCACCATGAAAAACATCTCCAAAGCTAACTTTGGGCTCCTAAAAACAGAGTGGCTAACTTCACAGCACCCATGCAAATGGAGAATAGTTTCATGACCACAGAATCATACACTAATGCACTGTATGAACACGTACACAAATGCATGGATCTCACCATACCCAATAGAACCAAGACTCTCTCCTCCAAAAAAAGGAAGCCAATCTGGTGGTCCCCTGCCATAAACAAACTCTATAAAAGAAGGAGGAAACTGATGCGGAATAAGGTGAAGTCCCAAGACTGGAAAAACTCCCTTATCAGCCTCAACAAAAAGTTGAGATCCCTCATCAAATCCTTTAAAGCTAATTATGAAAACAGAATTGCAGCAGATAGTAAAGACAACGACAAGGCCTTCTATAGTTATGTAAAGAATCTCCACAGCAATACCCAGATTTGCTCAGAGCTACTGCGCAATGGTACCTCCTACACTGAGCCAACAGATAATGCCAATATACTGGCCAACAGATTCAGTGCCAACTGTACCCATCCCCCCAAAGGACCAATCACAATACCAGTAGATTGCCAGGCATCCAGTATTACTGCTGTACAGGTTAAAACAGCACTGTCCAAGGCCAAGAATACAGCTTCTATGGGGCCTGACAATATCCGTGGCTGTGTTCTACATGAACTACAGAGTGAATGGCACCTCACCTGTGTGCTCTGTTCAATCATAGCCTCACCTCAGGCTTTGTCCCTACCAAATGGCGCACTGTTATAGTCATCCCTCTCCACAAAGGAAGAGTGATTACAGACCCAGGGAACTATCACCCCATTAGCCTGACAAGTCTGATATGCAAACCTATGGAATGCATCATCATGCACCTAATAAACAAGGATATAGGGACTCTCCAAACTCTGGATCCCACACAGTTTGGTTTTGTGAAGGGTAGATTATGCCTGCTCAACTTGGTCGAATTCTTTGAGTCAGTCACCAGAGCTGTGGATGAGGGCAAGGTGGTTCATACAGCCTACCTTGATCTGGCCAAGGCCTTTGATACCATTCTTCACTCAGGAATCATAGAAAAACTCACTAAGCTAGGCATCAACCCCTATATCACTAAGTGGGTTGCAAACTGGCTCATAGATAAAACCCACAGTGTGAAAATAGCTGACTTCAAGTCAGACTGCTGACTAGTCATGAGTGGAGTCTCACAGAATTCGGTCCTGGGTCCTCTCCTGTTTGGTATCTACTTCTCTGAAGTCCAGGCCAACACGAAGGGACTCTGGCTGACAAAGTTCACAGACAATTGCAAGTTGGGAGCTGTTATTAACTCCCCAAGTGATGCTGACATCCTACAGAATGGCTTCACTGAGACCAATGACTGGTGTCAGAACCATGGCCTTAAGCTCAATGACAAAAAATGTGTCATCATCCCTTCTGGGAAAAACCCGGTTCCCATGAATTACCACATTGATGGTAGTCCACTGAACACAGAAGGCATTATAAGAGATCTGGCAACACAGGTTGACAGCAACCTCTCTTTTGATCACCACATTGCCACTGTGGTCAGAACGTCCTTCTATGTGACACATCCCATTACTAAGGGTTTTGCATCCAGGAAGAAAGAGGTCATGGTCTCCCTCTACTCTTCCCTCATTAGGCCAATCATTGAATGCAATGCCCCATTTGGCATATACCTCACTAGACACCTGCAGCAACTGGAGAGGCTGCAAAAGTACCTTACAAAGAGGATACTAGGTCTTAAACACTTGTCTTATATGGACAGAGTAAAAAAACTCCAACTATTCTCTGTCTCATATCGCCTACTTAGAGGTGATGTCTGCTTGACTTACAAAGCCATGTCTAACCCAGCTCTGTTAGAAATGCTACATCTAAAGAAATCCCAATCCCTCCGCACCACACTCTCCAGAGATCTCAACCTCATTACCACAATCAGCAGAGTGTACTGGAGGATTAGGTTCATAACCCAGAGACTGCCCATGCTATGGAATAGACTTCCCATACATGTCAAGCAGAACACCTCGCTGACCCACTTCAAGAGAAATCTTGATGAGTGAATGGGAAATACAAAATTCACCCTGGAGATAACTCCAGTGGCTCTACTCAACAGATACACTGGGAACAAAGGTCAGGTGGCACAATGCCAGGGTAATCCCATGGCTAGGCTTGTAAAGGACCCAGGGCCATTAGCCTAGCACACACCTATGAACCTATGTTCTGTCTGGATGATCCGATGCTACTAACCTCAAGGGCAGAAATCACAAACCAAGATTTTAAGAAACAGAACCAACTTTCTACAGGATTCAGCTTATGTATGGCATGCAAATCTTCCTGCAGTAGATAAATTCTTATACAATCTCTCCAGTAAATGGCCCTACTGAGATGTCTGAGACAGCCTTGTATGGATAATTATTCCAGTGACTTCCATCTGGCAGCAATATGTGTTCTGACCATGCCAGACAATTGAAAAAGCCATATATATTAAAATACATACTCCTACCCATTAAATATAAATTAATATCTACAAAGAAACACTGAAGTGAACATTCTCCTTTTACCTTTAAAGCTTCAGTTTATTTGTTTATGCTTATTAACTACATAGGAGGTTGGCCGCTGGACCACCTTCGGCCGTCTCCCAGGTTACAAGCTGTAGCATCCTCCTCCATCAGCCACAATGAAAGGTATTAAAATATTTAATGATAAAACAGAAAGCAACAGAATACTGAATACAATAAACAACAGTGTTTCAACCACAGACATCTAAAAAAATAATAGAGTTGGAGAGTTTCTCACAGATACAGAAAACAATGCTAAACTATTTTTACTAAATCTCCCTGTGTAACTAAAGAATTACTGTTCCCTGACTACTTATTAAAGCAAGGCAAGCTGATGTGTACGGAGTGTCTTACCACAGCAAAAGCCAGATGATGTCTATCTTTGTCTGTGTGGATGTGTGAGATATATATCCTGTCGGAAATCTTTCCTGTCAGGTTCCAAAGTGCTGCTGTGAGAGTTCCAAAGAAACCAGATGCTGGTTAGAGGATGACATCACCTCTGGTCACCTGACTCTGATACAATATACACACACAGAGCTTTGCTATGATCTGTGACAGCATCTGAAAGCTATAACACAGTTTCAAACTTTACCCTTCCATCGTTCTCTGGTAAACATACACATTTGATCAGTTACAACAATGCAACCTAATCTACATGCATACATTCTTTCTGTCCAGCAGAAGATACTGTTGATGCATTTTTAACACAAGTAACTTTACAAATGTATGTTTTACTCAAGCATCTGTATAAATCAGTGTGATAGTCAAATAACATAAAATTCTTTGTAAAACTCTAGCTAGCTATGCTGGCATATGCACACATGTAATGCCCTACTCTCCCTGGCTCATATGGCACTACCTCATAAAATCACACATCCCCCCCTTTGAAAACTGAAGCTAGTTTTTCAAGTGACCCTTAAGAGATATGGGCCTGTCTGGGAGCACATTAACCTATACACTGTCTTGAGAGCCCATCTGCATTGGCATTGGTGACTCCACTATGGTGCTGCACTGTCATGTCATATGCCTGCAACCCTAGGCTCCACCTTAATAACTTGGTGTTTTGCTGGCTATCTCAATATAGCCATGTTAAGGGATTGTGGTCTGTAACTATAGTGAATTTCCTTCCATAGAGATACAGCTGAAGTTTCTGCAGTGCACATACTATGGATAGACATTCTTTTTCTACAGCTGCATAACATTCCTCCTTGGGTTAGAGTCTACAGCTGAGATATACAACTGGGTGCTCTTCTTCCTCTGAAGAAACCTGGCTGAGTACAGCCCCCCCACCCCATGGGTTGAAGCAATCACCTGCACAACAAATTATTTCTGTAATCTGGGCTGGCTAACACAGGGGTCCTTTCAAAGTACCTCTAAGCTTTTGAAATGCATGCTCACAGGCTGGGGTCCACACTACCTTATCTGACATGTTTTTCTTCATCAGGTCTGTGATTACCAGATCCCCCTTAGACTCCTCCTGCTATCTACTGCAAATACTAAGTACCAGGGCCTTCCAATCATGGTAAGGCTTCATCATGTTAACATGGTACAAATTGTGCCCCTGCCTCCTGCCTAGCAGATTTACCATGTAATTAACATCACTGACCTTCCATACCACTTCAAAGGGTCCATCCCAAGCTGCCTGCAGCTTACTGTGTCTGACAGGAATGAGCACCATAACCTGCTGTCCCACAACATACTCTTGGGATCAAGCATTCATGTCATACCAGACGTTTCTGCTGTTGGACTCCTGCCAGGTTTTCTTGCGCCAAGCCCATGAGCTCCTTAAGTCATGTCCTGAGGTTTAGGACATATGCCACAACAGACTCCTTGTGGGGTTCAGACTCATCCTCCTATTCATCACAAATCAAATCTAAAGGCCCCTTATTCTATGCCAATACAGCAACTCAAAAGGTGAAAAGCCTGTGGATTCCTGGGGTACCTCTCAGTATGCAAACAGCAGATGGGGCAGTGTAGAGTTTAAACTCTCCAAAAGACCATTAGCCTGGGGGTGGTAGGGGATGTTTTTAGGTGCTTCACCTCACAAGTGCTTCCACAGACAAGCCAGCAGGTCTGATATGAAATTGGCACCTCTGTCAGTCAGTATTTCTGTTGGGAAAACTACCCTGCTGAAAATATCTAACAAAGCATTTTCCACCTATTTTGCCTCAATAGAGGATAGAGCCACCACCTCAGGGTATCTAGTAGCATAATCTACTACCATCAGGATATACATCTTCCCTGTGGAACTTGGGGTACTCAGAAGCCCCACAATATCCTTAGCTACCCTCTGAAATGGCTCCTCAATCACAGGCAAAGGCATCAAAGGAGCTTTGACCTTGTCTCCTGCCTTGCTTACTTTTTGGCATTGCTCACAGGTTTTTCAGTACCTTGTTATATCCATTGCAATCCGACGCCAACAAAAGCTCTGCATGATATGCCTCTTGGTATGCCTTATGCCCATATGGCCTGCAAAAGGAATGTCACAGGCTTTGGCTAGAAGTGCCAGATGATAGGCTCTAGGCACTACCAAATGCTGTATTACCTCACCCTCTAGCTCTCTCAGGGGTTCACTGTATACACAGTAACCTTTTATTCCAGTATATAGTCTCTCCTTTTTCTTGAGAATCAGGTGCCTCCTTAGCTGCCTCCTACAAACCCCGTAATGTAGGGTACGAAAGCTGAGTCTGTCTCAATTCTACCTTTGCCACCCTTCCCAGCTCCCTTTCCACTGGAAGCCTGGTCTCTTCCATCAGCGGTGCCTCACTGTCAGCCACAGATGCTGGTAGGTACTGATTTTCCTGTGGACAGGGTGACTGCAAGGCCAGAGGTGAGTGGTAGTACCCAGGCTAACTTTCAGGCTCACTGCGACAAGGTAGCTCCCACCCTAAAATAGCCACCTCACCAACCCCATCTTCAAGTGTATGGTCTGTCTGGGTCTCACACAGGCTACTTGACCCACATGCCTGTCTCCAAGCTTTACTGCATGTAACTGCATTCACACAAGGTACTGCATTATCAAAGTCATTTCCTATCAAGCCATTTGCAGTATATCCTCAAACAAATCTACTTGCTTGCTACCTTTTCCACCCCCAAGTCAAGGTGAACCCTGGCCAAAGACATTTGAAATGGGGTCCGTCCTAAAGCTCTGACTGGAGTGGACTGCCCAAGCAAGTACTGCTCCTCTTTAACCACTGCAGGCTTCACAATGGTTATGTCAGAGGCTGTGTCTCTCTTAGCAGTAGCCTGTCTTCCATCCACTAAGATAGAATACAAACTTTGGTGATAATTTGGTGCCCCTGTTAGCTCCAGGCAACTTAGCACTGGCATGCTGTTATTCCACTTGCTGGCTCCTTCACATTTTGTTCCCCATCTTGCCTCAGTGGACATTTGTACGTTACATGGTCCTTTTGATTACATTTAAAACATGTAGCCATTGGTCCTGGCCATGTACCTGAACTAGTGGCTTTCCCTGTTACTGGTGTACTCTTTTGGGGTGTTTTTGAGGCTGCCCACCATGGGTGCCCCTATAACCATGTGCAGTGCTGGGTATCCCCTTCTTGTGCAGTGATGCCCTGCTTACTAAGTAGAGAGCCCCTTTTCTCCCCAGCTCATCTGTAGAGTTACACTCCTGGTCTGTCAACCAGATTCCCATGTCCTCAGGCAAAGTGATAAAGGCTTGTTCCTTTACCAAAAGGTCTGCCAGCCCTTCAAAAGTGGTGAGCTGGCACCTACTCACCTATCTATGAAAGTGCTTAACTGAGCAATATAATCACATACACTTTCATCTGCCTGGCATCTATGCTCATGAAACTTTTTTTCTGTGAGGTTCAGGTGTTAACTTAAAACATTCCAGTAAACATTGCTTAACTTTATCATAGTTTAAGCAATCAGTATCAGACAATTTAGAAACAGCAGTTACAGCTTTACCATGGAGTAAAGGGGTCAAGAACTGTACCCAGAGCCCATGGTCAACACAGTGGCATAGCTGGGTAGAGGGCGAGAGGGATGGCACTGTTTAATAAATAAGAACTTGGCAGGTTGTGTTTTTTTTTTGCCTGGAATTGCTGGAAACTACTTCCTGGAGTCAGTGCTGGGTGGCAAGGGCAAAAGTCAGGTGGTACCATTGTGGCTTTCTGTTTGGCTGAGTTGCTTCGTGATGTGAACATGCACACACAGCAGCAGCAGGCCAGTAGGCAGCCCTTTGATGGTGGAACAGTGTGGAAAAAATAACTGGAAGAACGTAAGAAGAATATTCAAAAATGTAAGTTCGCATTTGCATTCTTAGGGACTTAATTTGCCAAACTGTAAGAAAGCCCAAGTCAAAATCAAAAGTAACTTTATTGTCATTCAACCATATAAACAGTATAAAGCTGAATTAAATTTCATTCCTCCAAGCTCATGCACAAGACAGAACATAACAACACAGAAACAAGAATGACAAAAATACACATATACTACAACAGTGAAAATGAACCAACCGAAGGCCCAGTGGCACAGAAGCTTCAAAAATAGGAAGTCAGCTGAATGACATTTCTTCATGTCCTGGTTTGCCATAATGTTTTGCTCGAAACTGTTTGTTTACAATTATAACTGTATGAATGATAAAGCAGTTTATTGTTGTAGATTTACACAGCACAATTTGTATTATGGACTGCTGGAAATGGAATTCCAGTGATATAATACTTGAGTTACCATGGTGAAGTTGGAATATTAGTGCTTGTTTTGGAGGGTTTGAAGCCTACTGCATAACCAAGCTACTCAAGATGTACATTGTGTGTTATTTACTTTAGCCTTGTGCAAGTCTGCTTTAGTTTTTGGTTTAAGAGCTTTAATATCATGAAGTAACATTCTGAAGCCTAGAACTTTGATATGTCATAGGTGACCCCTGCCAAATAATAGTTAAGTGTTAATCCAGTGACTTATTTTTGCCTAATACGCTATGACCAGTATATGGACTAAGATGGGAAGACCATAACAGAAACTCACAGAAAGGCAAAAAGAACACTCTAGAACTGTGCCATGGATGACACTTATATATTATATAATATATACAGTATACTTCATAGTCCAACTTCTGGTAGAATAGAAATAAAGTGTTAGAGGTTCAGTGGAGTAACCACACTGACACAGGAGCAAGGGAGGGTCCAGGTAGAAATTCCATTTTGCCATCACAGACCTTAGACTGTCCAGTCCCCCAACTCAGCTCACATTTTAAATAAGGTATACATCAGGTAAAATGTGCCTACACCCTTAATAAGCATATGTACCATTTTGATCTGTTGACCATTATACCATAAAAGATTATTATATGAAGGCTGAGTTATATGGCAAACCTAATCTAACATTATTGTAGTTAGTTAGTTTTTGCTTCCTGGTGGTCGTTACTAGCAAATACTAGGTACCTACATTCAGATTTTTAATCTAAATCATCTATGTGATTAATATAGCCATTAAAATTAGCTTTTTGCATTGTATTTAGATATAAAATATTGAAGCAGCTTTCATTTGAATGCATATTTTTAAAACCAAAGAATGTCTGTATAGTATATGCCATTTAATTGAGTAAGGGTAAGTCACCCTCACATGAATAACATGTTTTGGAATTATTTCCAAAAGAGGGCAGGGGGTTAAAAACTGATAAGAAAGTGTTTGCTTGAGTTATTTTATGTTGTTCCTACATGCAAGTACAGAACTTGATAAACAGCTTTCAGCTGGTGCATGCATGTGAATGTACACTTTAATATATGGAGCCTGCATCTTTATTTAATATAGCTGGTAATTTCAGTATCACTCTGTTTGGGCAAAGTAGATTCTACGTGACTACAGAAGCAATCCAAGTATCCATTAAACATTTAAGGGAATAAATATGCAAAATATGTTACTGACATTGGCACTGCCATCTTGGCATTTTATTTTTCATCATATTGGAAGAACTGGATATTATACAGAGAGCATTCACGCATAAACAATACAGTTTTCATAAATTAAAATCTCCCCTAGAGAAGGAACATCTGTGCCTGCCTCAGTATGAATAAAATATTGCAGTGTGTGCTCTTCTTTGACAAAATATAGAAAATCTTATTTTCTCTTAAGGTAGACCAGCAAATGTGTAATTTCTGGTGTTTTCTGATTCATTTTTCATCAGGTGACTGATTTTGAGTTTTAACTATGCTTTACTCACAATTTTTATCTTTTCTTTAACTTCCTAGGCTTTGTGTGCTTTAGTAGCATCCTAGTCCTGATTAAGAAGTAACATCTTCAGCGGATGGGTACTCCCAAACAGCCTTGATCAAGCCCCCAACACACACACACACACACACACACACACACACACACACACACACACACACACGCGCGAGCGCACACACACACACACACACACACACTTTCACTCACTAGAAAGTCAACTGTTGTTTTATTTGTTTTGGGGAGAAACTACCTCGATTCTTGGACTTTTAAAGAACAAATTTCAACTTTCATGTCTTGGTTGAATTAATTTTACAAGTAATCTCTACCTCCTCCTTTAACGTTCATCCATAGAGGCAGTGCCCCTATGCATCAAATGATAATATGTCGCCACAGCGGAACTTCGGTCCGCTAATGATTGGTAGTTGATTTTTACGTGCCGAGTTACCAGCCCTGACGCACAACCTTCAACGAAGGTACGTCCATTCACGCATGTCTCCACGCAGAAGACGCTCTAGCTGAGAATCGAACTGGACAGCGTCTTACTGTGAGGCGACAATGCTACCGCAGTACCACCACCATGTTTTTCCTAGAAATACTATGAAAGAAAATAACCAAACACTTATCTGATCCAATTTAAAAGTACACCTTCTGTGACACCTTAATTTTACCTACAGCCGAACTTTGTTCATGATGAATAAACGATAACTCAAAAAGTCATCAAAGAGAACTTTAGCAGTGCAACTAGAAGCTGCAATCACCTTGTTTTGTTGTAAGAATATAGCCCAGTTTACTGCGTAATAAGTGACATGCAAACCATAAAAACAAATATGTGCTGAAATGAAAATCCAGCAACTATCTGCCAAGTTACATTATCTTGGTACCATATTTTCTGCCACTATATCTTCAGGAATACCATTTGACAAAGTATTTTAGGTTGTGCAGCAAAACCTTGTTCAAGTTAGTTCTGTCTTTTGGGGAATGCAGTTTGTTTGTCAGACAGCTGCGGTGGTGGTGCTGCGGTAGCGTTGTCGCCTCACAGTAAGATGTTGTCCTGTTTGATTCTCAGCTAAAGTGTCTTCTGTGTGGAGACATGCGTGAATGGGCATACCTTCGTTGAAGGTTGTACGTTAATGCTGGCAACTCAGTACGTAAAAATCTACTGCCAATCATTAGCGGACCGGAGTTCCGCTGTGGCGACCCCTAACCGGGAAAAGCCGAAAGATACAACAGTTTGTTTGTCAGACAAATAAAAACACCATAGGAAGTGTTGTTTATTATATACTGCTCCGCACAAAGAGCAGAAGTGGAAAAACAATGCTGTGATGCACACACATAGACACATACACACGCACACACACACACACACACACACACACACACACACACACACACACACACACACAGACACGAAATTGTTTATATAAAAAGTGTAGTAGTTGTGAACTTGTGAAAAAGTGTATAATTAAATATGTTATACTGTAATGAAGCTGCAGTGGTACAGCGGTAGCATTGTTGCCTCACAGCAAGAGGTTCTCCTGTTCAATTCATGGCTGGAGTGCCTTCTGTGTGGAGTCTGCATGTCCACCCCGTGGTCGATTGGCCTACGAAAGACATGCGTGAATGGGCGTGCCTTTGCTGAAGGTTGGGCATCGGGCTGGCAACTCGGCACCATAAAAAATCTACTGCCAATCATTAGCGGACCAGAGTTCCGCTGTGACGACCCTTAACAGGGAAAAGCCAAAAAGACAAACATACTGTAATAAATAGATGACTAAGAACTTTTTTTGTTTTCTGTTTTTAAAATATCTGTGCCACAGAATGGACACTAAATGTGGCATTTACTTGGAAAAGATTTTTTGCTGAAGACAGAGCATCAGCGTGGACAAGAATATATTATCTAGCCATCAAATTTCCAGTAACAACCATGTGTCCTGGCTGCCATCAGAAAGGAAATGTACAGTGGATATAAAAAGTGTATATACCCCTGTTAAAATGTCAGGTTTTTGTGATATAAAAAAATGAGACCACAATAAATCATTTCAAAACTTTTCTCACCTTTAATGTGACCTATAACCTGTACAATTCAATTGAAAAATAAACAAATCCGTTAGGGGAAAAAATATAAAAAAATAAAAAAATGTACAATAAGCTGGTTGCATAAGTGTGCACACCCATAAAGTAATACTTTGTTGAAGCACCTTTTGATTTAATTACAACATTCAGTCTTCTCGGGCACAAACCTACTATCAATTAAAGAGACTCTGATTAACCTCAAATAAAGTTCAGCTGTCTTAATTGGATTTTCCTGACATTTACTCAGTCTGCTACAGCAAAAGCCATGGTTCACAGAGAGCTTACAAAGCATCAAAGGGATCGCATTGTTGAAAGGTATCAGTCAGGAGAAGGGTACAAAACTATTTCCACAGCATTGAATATACCATGGAACACAGTGAAGAGTCATCAAAACGTGAAGAAAATATGGGACAACAGTGATGTTGCAAAGAACTGGACATCTCTCCAAAATTTATGAAAAGACAAGATGAAAACTGGTCAGGGAGGCTGCCAAGACACCTACAGCAACACTGAAGAAGCTGTAGGAATTTCTGGCAACTACTGGTTGTGTACTTCATGTGACAGCAATCTCCAGTATTCTCCATATGTCTGGGCTATAATTTTGCAAAACAATACATCAAGTCTCCCAAAAGCATGTGGGAAAATGTGTTATGGTCTGATGAAACCAAGGTTGAAATTTCTGGCTACAATTCCAAAAGGTACATTTGGCGCAAAAACACTTCAAATCACCAAAAGAACACCATCCCTGCAGTGAAGCATGGTGGTGGCAGTATCATGCTTTGGGGTTGCTTTTCTTCAGCTGGAACTGGGGCTTTAAGTCAAGTTAGAGGGAATTAAGAACAGTTCCAAATATCAGTCACTTTTGGCCTAAAACCTTCAGGCATCTGCTTGAAAGATGAAGATGAAGAGGAATTTCAACTTTCAACATGACAATGACCCCAAGCATACATCCAAATCAACAAAAGAATGGTTTCACCAGAAGAAAATTAAAGTTTTGGAATGGCCCAGCCAGAGCCCAGACCTAAATCCAATAGAAAATCTGTGGGGTGACCTGAAGAGGGCTGTGCGCAAGGAGATGCTCTCGCAATCTGATAGATTTCGAGTGCTTTTGCAAAGAAGCGTGCACAAATATTGCCAAGTCAAGATGTGCCATGCGGATAGACTCCTACCCAAGAAGACTGAATATCACAAAAGCCTGGCATTTTAACAGGGATGCGTACACTTTTTATATCCACTGTATACAAAGCTGTCAGTAATACAGCATATATAACGTTACTACATAATACGTATTAAACAGAATTCTGCCACAAAGTAGATAAATAAGTTTTCCTCATAATATTGCTTTTGTTTATACTTTATCAACTCAAATTCATTAAGAAAATCCACAATCTGTAATGACAAATTTATTTTTATTCAGTTTTATTCTACAAACAATATTCTTTCAAATTTTTGTGAGCTATCAAAATAAAACAATAATCCCATAAGAATTACTTAAACTAAGGAAATCACCTTTATGGAGAAATGAAACATTTGATCAAATGTTCATTATGTGAACTGATGGGCATCCTTTACCTAAAATTTCAATGTACATTATACACTGAACTATGCAAAATTACAAACAAATTACAAACTGATTTCATTTGAACCAGCATCGCACTTCAGACAGCACTTCATGTGGACTGCATTGTGCATGCAATATCTATTGTTCTAATACAGAGTAAAAGAATGAATTTGTTTCTACTCCTGTGCTGATATTCTACTTCACAGCCCAGCTTTAATGACCTGTTCTGATTACCTGTATGACCAAGCTATTGTTATAATGATCCACTGATTCTGTATGTGATGGGTAAAGTCATAGGTTCATAGGTTCATAGGTTGGTACTAGGCTATCGGCCCTAGGGCCTATACAAGCCTAGCCATAACAATTCCCTGCATATTTCTTCCCTGAATATTTACTTCTCTGGACCCCTGTCTAGCAGGGTGACTGACATGATCCCTGGGGTGAATTTCCTATCTCCCATCCAATCATCAAGGTTCCTTTTGAAGAAGGCCAAAGAGGCGCACTGCTTGACATGTATGGGCAGTCTATTCCAGAGTACTGGGAGTCTCTGGGTCAAAAACATATCCCCCAGCATGTCTTGCTCATTGTGATGACAAGGTTTAGATCCCTGGAGTGTGTGGCTCTGAGGGATTGGAATTTCTTTAAGTATAGCATGTCCAACAGCTCTAGGTTTGACATGGCCTTGTATGTTAAGCAGAGATTGCCTCTGAGTAGGTGATATGCGACAGAGTATAGCTGGAGTTTTTTTTAGACAGTCAACATAGAACATCTACTTTAGGCCTATGATTCTTTTAGTGAGGTATTTCTGTGGCCTTTCCAGCTGTTGCGGGTGTCTTGTGAGATACATACCAAACGGGGCATTGTACTCAATAATGGGTCTAATGAGGGATGAGTACAGTGGGACTATGACTTTTTTCTGAATGAAAAGCCCTTAGTGATGAGGTGTGCCACATAGATGGATTTCCTGACCATTGTGGTGATGTGGTTATCGAAGATGAGACCACTATCCACCTGTGTCTCCAAGTCCCTTATCACACTCTCAGTGTTTAGTGTACTGCCACTTATGTGGTAATTCATGGGTACATGCTTTTTCTCAAAGGGGATAAGTATACATTTCTTGACATTGAGCTTGAGCCCATGGCTCTGGCATCAAGCATCTGTTTCTCTAAGGCCCTTTTTTAGAATATCCACATCATTTGGGGATTCAATAATGGCTCCCAGTTTGCAGTCATCTACGAACTTTGTTAGCCAGAGTCCCTTAGTGCTGGCCTGTACTTCAGAGAAATAGATGCCAAACAAGAGCGGTCCCAGGACTGAACCCTGAGGTACTCCACTTGTCACTTGTCTGGAGCTGGATTTGGAGTCGGCTACTATTACAGTGTGGGTTCTGACAGTAAGCTAGTTGGCATCCTATCGAGTGATGTAGGGATTAATGCCCAGCTTAGTAAGTTTATCTATGATTCCAGAGTGGGGGATGGTGTTGAAGGCCTTGGCAAGGTCCAGATAGGCTGTGTGGACTGCCTTACCCTCATCCACGGCTCTGGAGACTGGTTGAGGAGACAAGATCGGCCCTTCACGAAACCAAACTGGGTGGGGTCCAGTGTTTGAAAGTTGCCAATGTCTCTGTTTATAATTTCCATGATAATGCGTTCCATGGCTTTGCAGATCAGGCTTGTCAGACTGATGGGATGATAGTTCCCAGGATCCAGGGTGGATCACCCCTTGTGGAGTGGATAACTGTAGCTGTGGGCTACTCATTGGGCATGAAGCCTGAGGTGAGGCTATGATTAAACATGACACTTAGGTGAGGTGTCAGTTTATTTTGTAGTTCATGTATTATACAGCCCGAGATGTCATCTGGTCTAATGGATGCTGTATTCTTAGCTTTGGAGAATGCGTTTTTTACCTGTGTGGCCATGACTGCCGGAATTTGGCAATATTTTGGTATTGAGATGGGCCATTTAGAGAGTGAGAGAGGAGTGAAGTTGGCACTGAATCAATCTGCCAGGATATTGGCAATATCCTTGGGATCTGTATATTTAATGCCATTCTGTTGTAGCTCAGAGCAGGTCTGAGCATTGCCATTTAGATTCTTGACATAACTCTAGAATGCCTTGTGGTTGTCCTTTGAATCTTTGGCAATTTTATTTTCGTAACTAGCTTTGGAGGATTTTATGAGGGATCTCAGCTTCTTACTGAGGCTGGTAAGGGAGTTTTTTGCATCCTGGGATATTCCTATTTTCTGCAACAGTTTCTTCCTTCTGTTATATAGTTTGTTTACGGCAGGGGACCACCAGATTGGCTTCTTTTTTTTTGGAGGAGACTGTCTTGGTTCTATTTGGAATGGCATGATTCATGTATGAGTGGATGTGCTCATATAGTGCCTTAGTGTAGGATTCAGCAGTCGGACTTTCAGTTCCTGTCTGCATGGGTGTCATGAAGTTTGCCACTTCTGACTTTAGTAGCATGAAGGTGGCTTTGGAGAAGTTTTTTATTGAGGTTTCCCTACTGGAGGGTGGGGTGGAATGGGGACATCAAAGGTGATTAGCTTATGGTCAGACCTGACCAACGAGGGGGTGACCACTGGTGTGGAGCATTGATCTCCCATCTTGGTAATGACCAGGTCTAGGATATTTGAGCCCCTGGTGGGACTATGGATTAGTAGATCCAGTGAGATGGAATTTATGAATTTCAAGAACCGTTGGGCAAAGGTGTTGGTACCCATGTAGTTTTCCCAATTAATGGCAGGGTAGTTGAAATCACCCAGTATTAGGGTGTTTGATTGTATCTTAATATTTTCCAGTATGTTTAGAAAAGTGTAGTGAGAATCTTGGGGCATGGAGGGTGATCTGTAGCAAGCTACAATTTGGAATGCAGTCTTACCTAGTGTTAGTTGCACCTGTAGAATTTCAGGTGCATTGTGTTGGGCAACTAACCTGGAGGTGTGAATATCCTTGGTGAATATGGATACTCCTCCATCTTTAGTGTTTCAGTTCCGGTTTGGTGGCCAAAAAGTGTGGTAAGAGTTGTAGCCTGGTATTGCAGGGGTACTCTCTGGAGCCTTAAACCAGGTCTCAGTTACTGCATAGATATTGATGTTCTCCATTTTTAGGAGTGCCTCAAGAGAGTGCATTTTGAGATTTAGACTTCTAGCATTGAGAAGCATTACCTTCAGATTTTGCATGCTTATATCTGTTATGGTGGTGGTTTTGACCTTTGTGCCTTGCCTAGAAAAGGCACTATAGGGGTGGCAAGAGCCTTAGGCAGTAACCTGAATCCCAGGGGCAACCAGTGTAGACCATCTCTGGCAAAGCATCATGGTTTGTCGATCATGTCATCCCAGGCAGACAGATACTGGATCCACTTTGAATGACACCAGAAACTTAGCCAATTGTTGAAGTCAATCATTTTGTCCTTATACTATGGTATAATTCTGGGTGAAGGCAGTATGCTAGAGCTAGGGTCATACCTACCTGGGCCACATGATCTGAGAGCTCTTCCATGTCTCTTTTCATGTAGTCCCGGGATGTATGTCTCAAGTCATTCACTCCAACATGGACAATGACAGAGTCATATTTGTACTTGTTGTGGAGTGACATGAGTGCATGCATTATGTGGTGGATCCTGGCACTCGACAGGCATCTAACAGTAATTTTCTCCTTGTTCAGCCTGGTGAGTGGGACATCAGTGTGCCTGACTATAGAGTCATCTATGACTAAAGTGTTGGGTACATTGTCTTGCCATAGGGGCTGTTGTTGGGTGGCACACTGTTCTTTTGAGCTATGTGTCACTTTGGTTGTGATTGGTGTTTGTTTCATTTCAGCTTCAGAGGTCCTTGTTACTTGGCAGGTTAATGTTAAGGGCCTCCGTATATCTGGGTTTAGTGTTACTATGTGTGGGTGTTGCTGGTGTGGGTTTTGAAGGGCTATGTGTTGCTAGATGTGTAGTGCAGGTGTTAACCTTCTCCTCTTGACTGTCTAACACAATCTTGGCTGGAGAGAGCTTTGCTTCCAGTTTGTCTATGTGAGTGCATCTCTCGCAGGTTGTAGTGTTGGGTTGTAGGAGGAGAGGGTTGTCTGTGTACATGATGTAATTGCTGCATTGCCCCAGTATGCTCAGATTCACCAGGTGAACAGGAGAAATCACCGGAAGCTGAGCCTTGGACATGCCTGGTTCTGTGTTTCTTTTATGAAGTACAAGAGCTGTTTTCCCTTACCTTGGCAAGGTACTTTGCAATTATAGGCTGTTTAGTGCCTACAATTAATTTCTCCTTATTAACAAGGAAAGTTGAATGCTTGTATCAGTTTAAGGCTTCCTAGTGCTTTCCAGTAGGTTTTAGAGCAAGTGCTAGTCACAGGGATTCAGGTTTTAGTGCTACTACTGAGAAACCAGCTAGTTTTAAGGGAAAATTTGAAGAGGAGACTTTCTGGCACCGGGAATAGTTTAACTGTAGCCCTGTGGCACTGCGCAATGCACAAAATCATGCAAACAGGCATTTTTATGCCAGAAAGTTGAAAGAGATAGAAATCAGCCCAAAAATGGCCAATAAGCTACAATTTCAGTGCTGAGACCACTCCTCTAACATTAGATTGGCAGTACAATGCTCACCACTCTCACTGGCCAGCAGAAGGATGTTCCTCCAACACAGCAAGGTCTGGAATAGCTCTGATGACAAGAAGTATAGTCCTGAAACCAGCAATGCCTGGGATCTGGAATATACTAGCTTAGAAAAGGTGGGAAATGAGCAACCAAGAGGGTTTTTTTTTTTTTTTTTGATAAAACAGGCAGAAAAATGCAATTAAACAGTGGATATACTCAGAAAAGGCAAGCACACTTGAGTGTGTTGCCTAAAACACTAAATGCAGTCAAAAAACAGCAAATGCAGTTAATAACTTTTAAAATTAACAAACAGCAAGTGCACAGTGATAAAAATTATTTAAATGGTAGAGATAAAACAAAAGAACATAGCTATTAGCTTTAGATGCTTTAGAGAAGTGCAGAAAGAGCAAAAATGATCGATAGACAGCAAAAAACGAGCAATTTAAGCTAGAAAGTACTTGCAGTCAACCAAAAGTCTTTCTTTCTCTTTTCTGGTGCTGTGTTAGTCTGCATGGCACCCAAACAAGATCCACTGATCTAAAACTAGCTCAAAATCATGCAAACACGTGTTTTTATGCCAGAAAGTTGAAAGGGATATAAATCAGCCCAAAAATTACCAATAAGCTACAATTTCAGTGCTGAGACCACTCCTCTAGTGTTAGATTGGCAGTACTATGCTCACCAGTCTCACTGGCCAGCAGAAGGTCTTCCTGCCAACACATCAGGGTCTGGAATAGCTCTGATCACAAGAAATAAAGTCCTGAAACTAGCAATGCCTGGGATCTGGACTATACTAGCTTAGAAAAGGCAGGAAACAAGCAAACAAGAGTTTTTTTTTTTGATAAAACAGGCAGAAAAATGCAATGAAACAGTGGATATACTCAGAAAAGGCAAGCACACTTGAGTGTGTTGCCTAAAACACTAAATGCAGTTGAAAAACAGCAAATGCAGTTAATAACTTTTAAAATTAACAAACGGCAAGTGCACAGTAATAAAAACAATTAAAATGGCAGAGATGAAACAAAATAAAGTAGCAATTAGCTTTAGATGCTTTAGAGAAGTGCAGAAACAGCAAAAACAATTGAAATACAGTAAAAAACAAGCAATTTAATCCAGAAAGTACTTGCAGTCAACCAAAAGTCAATGTGCTGAATTCATTATTCTGAGCGTTTTCACTCTATCGTAACATCACTGGACACAGCTTTTTATAAAACTTTAACAAGTGCAAACTGTAGATTATAGTCAAGCAGCTTTCATAGGCACTAATTTAAGGATGTTGGCATCCGGTTAATACAGCTATATACATTTATGTGCAAGAACTGGATTGTACTGATATGTATTCAACAAAATAGACTTTTACTTTTACTTCACTCATTTTACGTTTGTACTATATTTATATTTAAGAACAGGACTCTCTATGGGAAATCAGTTGTTAAGATTGTGCAGTCTTATCCAATACAACAGGGAAGTGCTAAGGCAACAAAATGACTTTCAAAGTACTTTTCGGCTGGTTTAAATTAGGTAAATTACTTTGATATAAATTAGAGATAATTCTATGTTCTGATATATATATATATATATATATATATATATATATATATATATATATATATATATATATATAAAGTATTTATGAATGCAGAATATCAGATTTCTGCACTGAATCAATGCAAAATAACAACGTTTTTGCATATTTAGCTCAAAATGTTGAAAAATCCTTATGTTACAAGATTCTGTCTGTCAGTTTGAAGACAGAATCATAACTTTAGTGACAGTCAGTAATTTTTAGCATATTTTTATCATGTTTTTATCATCCTTCCTGAGACACAAAGTACTAATGGTTTATAGCTTGCTGTAAAGGTAATGTCATTCAGCTTTGTGACATACAGAGTTTGACCCTGATTATACTCCAAATGGCATTGGTGTGATTAGGGACCTGAGAACTGGCAGTGCTGGCCAATAAGAGATGCAAGTGAGAAACTGCTGCAGGCTTACCAAATCCAGCAGGATATTGCTTACCTATTCCAGCAGGATAGTGCTTACTCATTCAGTGGGATAATGCTGCTGGGGGCCTGACACAAGAACTCTTCCATTAGAACAAGACTGAGGGCTGACTCTGGAAACTCTAGCTCCCCCAACCAACTGCACAAGAAGTAGTGAATACAAAGATAAAACAACAGTAAATGGGATCTCTAGAAAAGGGTATGACCAAATTACATAGAAAAAATGGGAATTGTGAGAATAATACATGCAGAATAATGTTCTGGAGGAGGAAAGAGGTTTAAAAGAAAGCAGGATTTGAATGAGCTATGTAATGTTTGATTTGACAGTAAATGGATAGATTATAAGTGCTGTATAATGTTTGCAACTAAAAATATGTCAGTATGGTTTTTCATTTATATAAATGTATGATTGATTATGTTATAGTTAATGGTTTAATAAAGATTTTTTCTCCCTGTTGTTATTTTTCATGAATGTCATTATTATTTAGTGTTATGTATTATTATTATTTTTTTCTCGTGTGTCAATCTATCCCGTTCCCAAGATGAAGGAAAGAAACTACTGTTACTGCTGCACCTGAAGCAGTTTCTGAATTAAAACCAGCTTTAAGTTTAAGTTGTTCATCAACTTCAACACATGAAGTGTGTGTGACAAACAAACATTTCTGTCTGTTAACTTAAAAGATGTCAGTCTTTGGCCAAGCAAGTTTAATAATGACATACGGATCTTACAGTACATCAAGGTTGGTCTGTGTTTCAACACCTAGTTTCTCATTTCGGTGAAGGAGAGCCAACCAAAGGACGAAACAGAAAACTTATATAGAACTGTTTTTTAACCCTACCAAATGGTGAAAAAATGTTGAGATCGTGGCTGATTCACTCTCCTTCCAAGGAAGCTCTTTACTGCTTTTGTTGCAAACTGTTTTCAGACAGAAATTATTCAAATTTTGATTCTGTGGATAGATTCAATATGTGGTGGAAACTGAATCCAAAATATTCGAGCATGAATCCAGCATGGCCCACGTTTAGAAATTCACACTGTGGAAGGAGTTGGAAATTAGGATTAAATGTGAAGCAACTATTGATAAAAATCAGGAAGTTATTGAAAGTGAAGTGAAGAATCCTTCAAATCCTTTTGAGATTGTTGGACATAATTAGATTCCTAGCAAAACAGAATTTGGCATTATGGGGTCACCAAGAAGGAATTCACTTTGAAACTGACATTGATTCTGAAGTGATGGGAAATAGAGGAAATTTTTTCAAATTTGTACATTTGTTTGCAAAATAAAACCCAGTGCTTCAAGAGAATATTCGCAGAATCCCGCTGGGAAATAAAGTTGCTAAATCTTATATGTCACCTACAATCCAAAAAACATTTATAGAAATTTTGGGAAATAAAGTAAGAAGCAAAATCATAGAAAAAGTTAAGCAACCCAAGTACTATTCTGTAATATTCAACAGCACTCCTGACATTTCTCATAAGGATCAGACGAGCCACGTTTTGCCCTACATTATGATTGATGGAGTAAAGATAGTGGAAACATTTGTTGATTTTTATCGAAACAAAAGGTAAAACCACTGAGAATATTTAAAGTATGATTCTGGAAAAACTAGAACATGATGGATCTGATATTCAAAATTGTAAAGGACAAGCTTAGGACAATGCTGCTGTTATGGCTGGACAAGATACTGGTGTTCAGAGATGCATAAAAAAAGTTAATAGAAAAGCAGAGCTTGTTGCATGTAATAATCATATGCTGAATTTGGCCAGTGTACATGCAGCTTTGGTTGCATAAATTCTGTCACCTTTTTTGGAACTTTGGAGCATTTGTTCATGTTTTTTTTTATCCTCAACTCATCGTTGGGATATTCTGACTTCAGTCACTTGTTAAAGTCTCAAGCGCATAACAGAAATACAGTGAAATGCAAAGGGAGAAGATGTAAGTGTTGTAAAAAAATTCTCAGGGATTTTAAAAGCTTTAGAAGATTTAACTAGTGAAGAAGAAAATACAGTTACCAGGTCAGATGCCGGTGTGCAACTTGCTGCTTTGCAGTCACTTTCCTTTCTGTGCTTCCTTGGCCTGCAAGAATCCATTATTTTAGAAATTAATGACATATAGGCTTACCTACAAACTAAAGGATTAAATATACAGCATTGTGATATAAAACTTGAAGCTTTAAAAGCATTTGTAATTGAAAATAGGGACGAGCTAGTGAACAGTGCAATAACATATGCCAAAGAAGTTTGTAATAATCTAGGAATAGTCATGGAGGAGCGTTGATGCAGAAAGAAGAAACAAATGTTTGGTGAAGGATCAAGTGATGCTGCTGAATTACCATATGAAACTGAATTGAGAAGGGAAATGTTTTCTTTGCTGGATAGAGGGATTCAAGAAATAGCTATAAGATCTCAACATCTTCACATTCTTGATAAAAAATATGCATTCCTTACTCCGTCGAATCTTTTAAATTATGACTATCAGTGTTAACTACATCATGATGATCACAGCGACATTGATAAGAAAGAGTTAGTTCATTGTTGAGAGAAAAAGACTTCAAATTTCATTTATGAAACAGAGTGGTAGAGGGAAGGCCCCCTTGAACTTTTACAGTTTATTCAGAAATACAGTCTTGGGAATTCAATTCCAAATATTGCAATACTGCTGTGAATTTTTTTCACAATTGCTGTTAGTGTTGCTAGCTGTGAGAGAAGTTTCTCTAAACTAAAACTGATAAAAAATTACTTGAGCTCTACTATGAGCACCTTGAGTTTAAGAAACCTTGCCATACTCTCTATAGAACACCAACTGACAGACAAAATAGACTTTGATAATGTCATTGATGATTTTGCTAACAGAAACGCAAGAAATAATAGCTTTGTAGATTGCTGTAATTAATAATTATTTAAAAGTATAGTTAAAAAATTCATTCTTATTTGTTTTTCTAAACATAATTTTCACTTTTTATGACTATGATGTGTATTATCACAAAAAACACAAGATACCTTCTGAGGATGAATGGTGTTCCAACTGAAACAACAATTTAAAGAGATCACACATCTTGAGAATGGGTTTCAGGGGTACTTTTCCATTCAAACCATTCCCTCTATCTGCCTGCAATTTAATTATCCATCTTAAGTCAAACTTTTCTGTGTCATTACAAAAATCACCCAGATGTAGACTTTTTTTCTAATTTTTCAGCTACTAAGAATTTAAATGTATGTCTGTCAAAAAAAATCTATTACATGCTTCACTAATGCATTACTGTCATCCCTAATCTGAATACGATATAAGTGTAATGTATGAGGGAACATTTATGTGTGGTCTGTTTAAATTATTATGCTTGCATTGTGTTTTGTATGGAATGATACATTGTTATTTTGATTGGTTCTTATTTGAATACTAGATTGTGATTGGAAGTTTTTGAGTCAGATGACTTAGATGACTTTTTATTTGTAGTCTAAATTTGTGAATGCTATCTTCTTTTATATGGTCTGAAGAAGCAACATCTGAGTCGTGAAAGCACTTACCCATTTTGTGTATATAAGTTTTTATACAAGTTTTATTAAAACATTTACATTTGTCTGCTGTGTCTTGGTAATTCCTTCATTTACGTTTGGTCTATGATGTGTATTATGTTTTATTTTTTGAGGGGGAGGGGCGGCAAACTCAAAGTCATTGAGTTAACATTATACTGTTCATATACCCTGTCAAGTACATAAATAAAACTGTCATAATCATCACCCTCTGTAAACTGTGGTAGAAATTTACTGATGTTTATTGCTTCTGGGGCTCGGTTATTCCCTTCCCCATTACCTCCATAACCCTGCTGAAGAGTCAGCATCTCCCTCTCATGTTGGCGTTGTTTCTCATTTTCTTTGGGCTCTGAATGCCATAGTCTCTCTGACCTCCAAACACTGCAGTCTGTCTTTTGATTCTAATCCTATCTGCTTGTCCAGCCGTTTGGCCTCCAGTTCAAGTCTCTTTAACAACAGATGGATTTTTAAGTCCTCTGAGGAAGAGGTGAACTGTTCTGTTTCTGAAGATTGCACATCCCCATCAGTAGACTGGTTGTCTTCCAGGTTACTGGTCCATGCTGCAGCTGTGACCAAGGCTGAAATAAGTTCCTCTTTAGTCAGATTAGCATGCACCAGTCTTTTGGCTTCTCTCACCTTGGCCAGCTGGTTCTGTCAGCTTGCTATAATCCTTTGCTGACATCCTTGCCTGCTTTTCCCGACTAAACTAAACTAACAAAAATAAATAAAATTCTTGTGAAAATGAAACTCTGTATGTTTATCTTGCGGCTGTTGAGAGTACACACACCTTCAGTGACAACTGCCAACCAGCTACTGACGTTCAATTAATATCCCACCCAGCTGCCATTAATATATGATGGGTCCCTACTCTGCGCCAGAATTCAAAGATGCTCAGTCTTCATCAGTGACTCAGGGAGAGACAGTCACTAAGAGCAAAGATGGATTCACACAGTATTTTCAGATTTAGCTCCCTGCACCAAGCATGATTTCCCTTAAGAGCACACAGGGAGCATGCTCCAGACCTGGGGCTGGACTCTCTTTCTCTCTCCAGGCCCACACAAAACTCCACATTGATGACTTCCGAGCTCTGTGTCCCTGTTCCCAGTAGCTGACACACACACTTGGATATTTGAGTTTTGCATACACATAGACACCTGGGAATAGCTGGCACAGATTTATTAGCTGTGCCCCTTTCTACCTAGACTCTGATGTAATCATGATGCCACCAGTCAGCTACCCTAAGGCTCTTACAAAGGGTACCCAATTGTTCTGTGTAAAATTAATACTAATACAAATTGTAGGGTGTGATCAAAGCAGCAAGGCTTTCAGGAGCAGCCACAGTGTCAGCAAAACAAGCATAAGTACTCTCAATATGTTAAAACTAGTCTCTAAAGGACCAGCCATAATGAAAGGTATTAAAATATTTAATAATAAATAATAAAACAGAAAACAGGAGAATACTGAAAATAGTAGACAACAGAGTTTCAACCACAGAAATATAAAAAAATACAGTTGGATAGTTTCTCACAGATGCAGAAAACAATACTAAACTATTCTTACAAAATGACCCTGAATAACTAAAGAATTACTGTTCCCTGACTACTTACTAATGCAAGGTATGCTGATGTGTGCTGAGTGTCTTACCACAGCAAACACCAGATGATGTTTGTGTCTGTGTGGATCAGTTCATAGGTTCATAGGTCTGTACTAGGCGTAAGGGCCTGGCGCCTTTACAAGCCTAGCCCAAAAAAATTTGCCCAGGCACTGTGCCACCCAATGTTAGTTCACAGTGTCCCTATCCAGTAGGGCAACTGGAATGATCCCTAGAGTGAACTTTCTGTTACCCATCCACTTGTCAAGATTTCTCTTGAAGAGGGCCAGCAAGGTGCTCTGCTTGACATGAATGGAAAGCTTATTCCAGAGTATGGGCAGTTTTTGGGAGATGAACCTGACCCTACAGCATGTTGTGTTAATTGTGGTAATGAGGTTGTGATCTCTGGAGCATGTGGCATGGGAGGGATTGGGATTTCTTTAGGTGTAGCATTGCAAGTAGGGCTGGGTCAGACATGGCTTTGTAAGTCAAGCAGAGATCACCTCTAAGTAGGTTATAAGAGATTGAGAACAGCTGAAGTTTTTTAAGTCTGTTCATGTAGGAGATATGTTTAAGGCTTAGGATCCTTTTTGTGAGGTACTTTTGTGGCCTCTCCAGCTGTTGTAGTTGTCTGGTCAGGTACATGCCAAATGGGGCATTATATTTGATGATTGTCTAATGAGGGATGAGTTGAGTGGGATGATGACCTCTTTCTTCCTTGATCCGAAACCTTTGGTTATAAGATGTGCCACGTAGAAGGACTTTATGACCACAGTGGCAATGTGGTGGTCGAAGGTGAGGTGGCTGTCAACCTGGGTGCCCAGATCTCTTATGGCCCCTTCAGTGTTCAGTGTTCAGTGGGCTCCAATCAACATGGTAATTCATGGGAACTGAGTTTTTTCCAAAGGGAATGATAATGCATTTTTGGCATTAAGCTTCAGGCCATGGTTCTGACACTAGTCATTGGTCTAGGGAGAGGCCCTTTTGTAGGATGTCTGCATTACTTGGGGAGTTGATAATGACTCCTAGCTTGCAGTCATCAGTGAACTTGGTCAGCCAGAGTCCTTCTATGCTGGCCTGGATTTCTGAGAACTAGATGCCAAACAGGAGAGGGCCCAGGTCCGAGCCCTGTGGGACTCCACTTGTGACTTGTCAACAATCTGACTTGAAACCCACAACTTTCACTCTGTGGGTCCTGTTTGTGAGCCAGTTTGCAACTGAGTGGGGGATGGTATCAAAGGCATTGGCCAGGTTGAGGTAGGGTGTATGCACTGCCTTACCCTCATCCACAGCCTTGGTGACTGCCTCGAAGAAGTCAACCAGGGTCAGCAGGCAGGATCTCCCCTTGCCAAAGCCAAACTGCATTGGATCAAGAGTTGCAAATATCTTTGTAAGCAGGTCCATGATGATGAACTCCATAGCTTTGCATACCAGACTTGTCAGGCTAATGGGGGCTAATAGTTCCCAGGGTCAGTAGTTGCTCCCCCTTTATGGTGCGGGATGACTGTAGCAGTGCACCATTCATTGGGGACATAGCCTGAGGTAAGGCTGTGATTGAAAAGGGCACACAGATGTGCTGCCAGTTCATTTTGTAGCTCATGTAGGATGCAGCCAGGAATATTATCAGGTCCCATGGATGGTGTATTCTTGGCTTTGGACAATGCAGCTTTTACCTGTGCCACAGAAATGGTAGGCACCAGACTTTCTTCTGGTATTGTGATAGGGCCCTTGGTGGGTGGAGATGGGTAAAGTTGGGACTGAATCTGTTGGCCAGTATGTTGGCTGTATCTGTTGGCTCAGTATAGGAGGTGCCATCGTGCAATAACTCAGAGCAAATCTGGGTATTGCCTTTGTGAGACATATATCCTGTCAGAAATCTTTCCTGTCAGGTTTCAAAGTGCTGCTGCGAGAGTTCCAAAGAAACCAGATGGTGGTTAGAGGATAACATCACCTCTGGTCACCTGACTCTGGTACAATACACACACAGAGCTTTCCTAAGATCTTTGGCAGCATCTGAAAGCTATAACACAGTTTCAAACGTTCCACCCTTCCAGGGTTCTCTGATAACCATACACATTTGATCAGTTACTACAATACAACCTAATGTACATACATACATTCTTTCTGTCCAGCAGGACCTACTGTTGGTGCATTTTTAACACAAGTAAGTTTACAAATATATTTTTAACTCAAGCATCTGCATAAATCAGTATGATAGTCAAATAACATAAAATTCTTTACAAAACTCCAGCTAGCTATGCTGGCATATGTAGTCATGTACTGGCACAGATGATATTACCTCACAACATCACACTTAACATTAAGCACATTAATAAACTTGACTTCAAGCTTAACTTTTATTTGCCATCACCAAATTACAAATCTTAATTGTATAAATAGATCCATGACAGTAAACAGAACTTTGCAAGCTTGTTATATATTCTTGTGTAGTACAACAGGTTAGGTCTGGCCCAACATACTGGCAATGATAACAGCCTATGTCTGAAAGCAAGTTTTTAGAAAAAAAGGGAGGAAACAGTAAAATAAAAAGGAGACCGCAAACAAGAAGAAATTTTGCCATAGTACCAGTTTAAAAGATGGTTACAGAAAAATTGCAAAAATGATAAAATAAGACCATTTCTCTTGTGTAACAATAGGACAAATTAAGTAGATAAGTTGAAAAGTAGTTTATGTGGCATTTGCGTTTTGCAAAAAAAAAAAAAAAAAAAAAAAAAAAAGACAAGGTCAGGTTTAAACATTTATACCAGGCAATGTCTGTAAAGTGTATAAGTGGCAATTTTGGGATAAATTTGCACAAAATTTTTCTTTTAATGTACAATACAAAGACTGCACCAAGAGATGAAATTATTTTGGGAAAATATCCCCATTTCTAATTCTTAAACTACAGCAGTCCTACCATGGCTATCTCCATCCAAACAATGTGCACAAACTTTCTAAATTTAGTTTGATTTTACTAATGGCACAGTGGCTGAGCAATTGACAGGTATGGCTAGTGTGTTGCTGATTACATTTGGGGTTCTTCTGATAGCATGTAGAATAGCATGTTTACAATGTGTACCTTATCAGTGTTATTACCAGCTGTCATGCTGTCTCTCTGGTTCTGGCTGACACCACCCATCGAATTATGCTGGCTGGCTGACACTCTCCACTAATGAAGTGTTGGCACTGAACATTATCCAGAAAGTGGTATGATCTGTTGGGAGGGTAATAAATCTAGTAGGATGCAACAAGGATGCAACAAGCTCATGTGGAATTTAATGGCTAATGAATGGAGAGTCTTCAAGCAGCATGGGTTTCGCACAACATCTTTAAAATAGTGAGGACGTTCTTCAAAATCATGGGTCCCCACATGCCAGCACTGTATATACTTTACATCTCAATAAATGTTACACACTATCTAATAGCCCAATTCATTTTGCATTTAAATATGTAGAGCAGCCATATCCCAACAAATAATATATATATACAGAGAGAGAGAGAGAGAGAGAGAGAGTTATATTCTGTATGATCAAACATTCTTAATGTCAAACTCAAAAGACCAACAAAAAAGTGTCAATAAAGATTACCAAATGCAAAAAATATCAAGCTAAAAATATTGAGAAAGGAAAAATTTCTCCCAATATTAACACTAGTCTCAGATTCTTCTCCACACCCCTACACCACCTTATGAATGGGTGCTAACCCTAACCCTAATGCTGTCCCTTCCTCCAAACCTAACCCTACATTTTACTGTAATAAAAACCTTCCTGTTACATCACCATTACACAAGACACACTCACACACACAAACACACACAATACACAAACTAACAACATTACATCCACCCCTAACCCTAACTCTAACCCTAAAATGCACACACTTGCACACAAACATACATCCTCTCAGTGAACAAGGAGTTATATGGCTAAGAGTAGAGCCTCTTGATGGCTATTATCCAGAAAGTCAACTATAGGAGATGCCTGCCCCCTCCCCTGAGAAAGAGCATTGTGATCAAGAGCAGTAAGTCTTTGAAGATACCAGCTGTAGTTTCTTAAAAGGACACATGGAACTGCAGAAAGACACAAAAGTGGAGGATTGCCTGAAGTTTGCTTGAAATTACTTGGAACCTTTGTTCAATGTAAAACCATGTCTGTATGGCTTTATTTTGCTCAACTGACTTTTCTTCTGCAAAAATAAACTTGCTTTGTACTACCGTTATGCTTCATTATAATTAAAGTGCACTGAACTTGAAATCCTAAATCCAGTGTGCAGACACATCTGTGTGTAGGGGTGCGTGTGAATGCACGCGCGTATGTGTGGGTGTATGTGTGTGTCTCTCTGTGTCTCTGTGTATCTATGGTATTTCATCAAGCTGCAGTTCATCAACCCACAGCTCAGCCAAATGAAACCAGTGGCAAATCAAAGCATGTTATCTCAGGAACAATCTTTAACATGGGTCCTGCGGGGAGAGGGGGGGGGGTTCCAGCACTTCACCACTGTATTATGCATGCAGTCCAGTAAAACAGCATGATGTGTGATGTTTTATATATATATATATATATATATATATATATATATATATATATATATATATGGGTCTGGGACTAGTCACTGAAAGCACATTTTACTGAAACTCAAATGACTGTGCACAAATCACTAAAAGCACAATTCACTGAAAACACAGTTCACTTAAACACATTTCACTGAAAGTTATATATGGCCTTTTCCCCACTGTAGTGTGACCCTGGAGTTATAATATATAGTAAGGGGGTGTAGGGGGGCATATCCCCCCACATAGTTTGGATATATATTAAGTTTAGAAAAGAGTAATTTATTGAAATTGCAAGTATCCATGTGTATAGTTCAAAATATTTAAAATAAGTGGTGGATATATTCAGGGGTAGAGGATGCTGCAGAGATCAACTGAATAGGTTGGAAAACAGGAATGGGGCAGGGCTGTGTTATGGCAGGTTCAACTCTGACCATAGTTACAGTTTTTAAATAAATAACTGGTTATACACTAGTACTCATGATGTAGCCAATTTTTACGGCTATTTCCCCATGTAACAGGGCTTAATTGGTTCAAGAACCAATTGTTTAAATCAGGTGTTTTCAGTTCTAACAGGGTATATACGATGGTCACACTTATGAAAACAGTTTTTTAAGTATAAATTTCTTCAGTTTTAGGCAGGTTTCAGGTGTTGCCATGGGCACAGCATGTGCACCCATGTTTGCCAATTTAGTAATGGCTGAATTGGAAAACAGGTTTATTCTCAATAGTAATTACAACACATGTTGGGACCTATATACCTGATTTCTTGATGACATCTTTATTTTGCGGATTGAAACAGAGGAGAAATTAAATAAATTTTTGACATATATCAGGAATACAGTTGAATTTTTGCAATTTACTTACAACTACGATCAAAACCAGATTTCCTTTTTGGATGTGCTGGTGAGTAAAAACATTTTAGTGGCTTGTTATGTTTCTACTATTTTTTACAAGTCTACCTTTTCAAATGATTACCTACATTATTCAAGTTGGCATCCACAGCATCAAAAAAGTCTGTGGCAAAACATCAACTGGTTAAGCTTGCCAGAATGATTTCAGAAACTGATACATTTATTTTTGAAACTGAGAAATTAATTAAATTGTTCTTAAATAGGGGTTACCCATTAGGTCTCTTACTGGAATTACAGTTTTATTATTAATCAGAGGTAATAGCCAAAAGAAATGTGGGTGTTTATTTTAAGTGGAATTGTGCATCAAAGAGTTAATTCATCTTCAAATGCTAACATCAGTAATTTTCAACATATGAAACATTCTTTTATTACTACCTATAATTTAGACAGTTTTAAAATAGCTACCACTAAATAAAAATTGGCCAATACTTATCTCTGATCCCACAATGCTGGCGAAATTTGGACCTAGTTCAATCATTATTTACAGGAAAGATAGGTCTTTCAAACAACTAACAGAACATGGGACATCAATTAGTTGTCTGGGGAGGAGGGGTAGTTTTAAATGTGGGCATTGTCCTCAGTGTAAGTACATTGTTGAGACTGACACTTTTAAAATAAGGAGTAATGTGTATAAAATAGATGGACATTATTATTGTACCAGATCCCAAATAGTTTATTTAGCACAGTGTCAAAACTGCCCTTCATATTATATAGGCAAAACTTCCCATAGACTTAGGGGCCGCATATATGAACACAACTTGGATATTAGAAAGCAAAGAGCCACCAATGCCTTGTACAGACATGTCAGTGTTAACCCTACACATACTTCTGGCTTCATGGTAATACAACAGGTTAAAAAGGATGTTCAAGGAAAAATCATTGAAGAACATCTTACTCAACAAGAATTAAAGTGGCATATACATTTGGATGCAATGTCCCCACCCCTAAATGATGGATGCTCTCTTGCACCAGTTTTAAAACTTAAGAATTATGGCATTTAGTGATTGTATTATAATGTGATCTAAGAAAGTCATGTGATTATCTTGATTCCTATTGGTTTTATTTGAATATTTAGACTGTTGTCTTGTGTTTTATATTGTTCTGTTGAAGTTCCTACAATAGGAATGAAAGCGTTAAACCTTTGTGTGTTGACTCAATAAATATTGGAACAGAGCAGCCAGTAGACTTCTTTTGTTGTGTTTTGGCATTCTAAGATTGTCTATTTTGGTTTTGTATCTCCTTATAAATCATTCAATGAGTTAGCTCTGGGAGTTACAGAGATCTTGTTTATTGAGCCATGAAATCCCAACACAAAAGTGCTTAATTAATTATAAGAAGAAAATGCAGTCCAAATGGGGCACCTTGATGGGACTGCTGCATATCCACAAGTCAAGCTCCACTAGAGTAACCTGCACGCGCAACCTCAACCTGGTCTGTGACATCAATAGGACTCATTGGCAGGACAGATTTGTGTCGCAGAGACTCCCCCATCTGTGGAATAGACTCCCTCTCCATGTCAAGCAGAGTACCTCATTATCCCTTTTCAAGCACAACCTGGATAACTGGATGGGAAACAGAAAATATACTCCTGGGATTCCACCTGTGTCCCTGCTGGGCAGGGCTTTGGGTGCTGACTTGTCTAAACATGGGCTAGACTCTTAGCTAGGCTTATAAGGACCTCAGGGCCATTAGCCTAGTAACTTCCTGTGATCCTATGAGTCTTTTTTCTTATCTAATATTAACATTATACATGAATGAGCTGCAATACTTTTAAAGATATAGCCAAAAAGTATCTCAGACAACAAATTATCTGACAAAAAAGTATGCTATATGGAAATATTTTAATAAACGTGTTCTGTTGGTTTACAGATGCATACAAATGTTGAACATATGAGCTCACATAAGCACTATGCTGTTACCGGAATAAGAATGACATTGTGACCACAGTCCATGGAAATCACCATATGTCTTTTTATATTTTCCCCTAACAGATTTGTTTGTTTTTCAGTTGAATTGTACAGGTTACAAGTCACATTAAAGATGGGAAAAGTTTGGAAATTATTTATTGTGGTCTCATTTTTTTTATATCACAAAAACCTGGCATTTTAACAGGGGTGTGTACACTTTTTATATCCACTGTGTGTATGTATATATATATATATATATATATATATATATATATATATATATAAAATTCCCCACACCTTGCTCAGACACTGCACACGCAAAGAGACACATGGACAGATATATGCATACAGACATATATATATATATATATATATATATATATATGCATGACATGCACTCTCTGCATCTATGATCTCCTCATTCATTACAGTTACAGTTACATAAGGCAGCTATGATCCACCTCATGCAGATATGCCACTCACACACATTCCCTGTACTCCCCCCATGATGTATGGACAGACATTTGTTCACCCTCTCATTTGCTCTTACAGCAGCACTTCCCTGGTTTATCAGTCTGAGCAAGGTGAGGTTGCTCTGCATCACCATATTCAGATTACTCACATGCCACTGAAATGTATAGGCACATGTTATTAAATACTGACATACATTTACACATTTTCTGCATTGTTCTGCTGGATGAGTTGCATAGTGCAAACATGCATGACTTCAGTTCTATGCAAATTTTCTATCTGATTGGAACAACTGGCTGTAACTGGCTGTTAAAAAACCCTCACAGCTCAGTAGATCAGAGCAGTGCTACTGAGAGCTGAGGGTCCCTGTGAAATCAAACAGCCATTCATAGGATGCTAAGCAGCTTGCTCCATGCAAATTGTCTATGAATCCCAGCCAAAATGTCTAAGCAATGTCCTGCTTATTCACACCTTTGGATTAATTAACAAAAACTCCCTTTTTAAATATTATAAAGAAACTACAACTTTCTCTTCAACTACCAGTAAATAAAATATAGCTGTTTGTTTTCTTTTCTTTTAGTAGCTGCACCATTGCAAGTTAAAACCAATATATGCTAATGAAATGCGTGCTGAAGCCAGTGGTTTGATTCCAGTAGATTTCACATACATATTCATAAAGTCTAACCAAGACCCATACCCAAAACAAAGCTGTCATGCAACTCATGACATCAGCCAAACATGTTGAGTTGCCTTCCCTGGTTAAAAAGGTTAAGGCTAAAAAAGTGCATTTTAATAACCTGCTTAGTATATTTCTTTGAACGATAAACTCAAGAAAAGTAAATACCATGTACATACCACATCTCTCTCTGTTATCTAAAAATTAGCTTTTACAATGTTAATATACACTCTTACTATTGGTAATATCAGCCAGTATACATTTTACATGTTCTGAGACGTAACTCACTTCAGCAGCATTTAAGCACATGCTGAGACAATGCCATCAAAAATGCCAGCATCGCTTCCAGTTCCATTAAGATACATCACATTACTCTGCTCCTATATATACCCTAAACAAGAATTTGTGTACTGAAAAAGTCAGATATAACTCCTCAAGTCTATGTTTCTCCAGATAAGCAAAGCACAGCTCCCCAAATTAATCTATAGTAGAAAAATTAGTCAAGGGTAGGTTCATAGGTGTGTACTAGGCTAATAGCCCTGGAGCCTTTACAAGCCTAGCCCATAGGATTACACTGGCATCATGTCACACGACCTTAGTTCTCAGTGCCTCTGTCGAGCAGAGCCACTGGAGTGATCCTGGGGTGAATTTTCTATTTCCCATCCACTCGCCAAGATTTCTCTTGAAGAGGGCCAGTGAGGTGATCTGTTTGACATGTATGGGAAGTCTATTCCATAGCATGGGCAGTCTCTGGGTTATGAACTTGTCCTTCCAGCATGTTCTGTTGATTGTGGTAATAATGTTGAGGAGCGTATGGTGTGGAGGGATTGAGATTTCTTTAGATATAGAATTTCTAACAGAGCTGGGTCAGACATGGCTTTGTAAGTCAAGCAGAGATTGCCTCTAAGTAGGCGATATCAGACAGAGAATAGTTGGAGTTTTTTGAGTATGTCCATATAGGACAAGTGTTTAAGGCCTAGGATCCTCTTTGTGAGGTACTTTTGTAGCCTCTCCAGTTGTTGCAGGTGTTTAGTGAGGTACATGCCAAATGGGGCATTGTACTCACTGATTGGCCTAATGAGGGAAGAGTAGAGGGACACAATGACCTCTTTCTTCCTAGATGCAAAAGCCTTAGTAATGAGATGTGCCACATAGAAGGACTTTCTGACCACAGTGACAATGTGGTGGTCAAAAGAGAGGTTGCTGTCAACCTGTGTTCCCAGATCTCTTATAATGCCTTCTGTGTTCAGTGGGCTACCATCGATGTGGTAATTCATGGGAACCGGGTTTTTCCCAAAGGGGATGATGACACATTTTTTGGCATTGAGCTTAAGGCCATGGTTCTGACACCAGTCGTTGGTCTCAATGAGGCCTTTCTGTAGGATGGCAACATCACTTGGGGAGTTAATAATAGCTCCCAACTTGCAATCGTCTGCAAACTTTGTCAGCCAGAGTCCCTTTGTGTTGGCCCAGACTTCAGAAAAGTAGATACAAAACAGGAGAGGACCCAGGACCGAACCCTGTGGGACTCCACTCGTGACTGGTTGGCAGTCTGACTTGGAGTCAGCTACTTTCACAGTGTAGGTTCTGTCTGTGAGCCACTTCACAACCCACCTAGTGATATAGGGGTTGATGCCTAGCTTAGTGAGTTTTTCTATGATTCCTAAGTGGGGAATGGTATCAAAGGCCTTGGCCAAATCAAGGTAGGCTGTATGAACCACCTTGTCTTCATCCACAGCTCTGGTGACTGACTCACACAAGTTGACCAGGTTGAGCAGGCATGATCAACCCTTCACAAAACCAAACAGTGTGGGATCCAGAGTTTGGATATTCCCTATATCCTTGTTTATTAGGTCCATGATGATGCGTTCCATAGCTTTGCATATCAGACTCATCAGGCTAATGGGGCGATAGTTTCCAGGCTCTGTAGTCACTCCTCCTTTGTGGAGAGGGATGACTGTAGCACTGCACTATTTGGTAGGGACAAAGCCTGAGGTGAGGTGTGATTGAACAGGGCACACAGGTGAGGTACCAGTTCACTCTGTAGTTCATGTAGAACACCACCAGCGATATTGTCAGGTCCCATAGAAGCTGTATTCCTTGCCTTGGACATTGATGTTTTAACCTGTGCAGCAGTAATACTGGGTGACTGGCAATCTACTGGCATTGTGATTGGTCCTTTGGGGGGAGAGAGGGGTAAAGTTGGCACTGAATCTGTCGGCCAGTATATTGGCAATATCTGTTAGCTCGGTATAGGAGGTAACATTGTGCAGTAGCTCAGAGCAAATCTGGGTATTGCCATGGAAATTATTTACATAATTATAGAAAGCCTTGTGGTTGTCTTTACTATCTGCTGCAATTCTGTTTTCATAGCTAGCTTTAGAGGATTTGATGAGGGGATCTCTACTTTTTGTTGAGGCTGATAAGGGACTTTTTCCAGTCTTGGGATTTCACCTTATTCAACATCAGTTTCCTCCTTCTGTTGTAGAGTTTGTTTATGGCAGGGATGACCAGATTGGCTTCCTTTTTTTAGAGGAGAGCATCTTGGTTCTATTGGGTATGGTGAGATCCATGCATTTGTGTATGTGTTCATACAGTACATTGGTGTATGATTTGACGGTCATGCCACTATTTTCCATTTGCATGGGTGCTGTGAAGTTAGGCACGTCTGTTTTTAGGACCCCAAAGTTAGCTTTGGAGTAGTTTTTCATGGTGTTTACCTTTGCGGGGGGGGGGGGGATTACCAAGGTGATTATTTTGTGGTTGGATTTAACCAGGGAGGAGTTGACTATTGGTGTAGAGCTGGTTCAGGGCATTGGAATTAATGAATTCCAGGAAATGTTGGACAAGTGTATTGGTACATGAGTAGTTTTCCCAGTTAATGGAGGGGTAGTTGAAGTCGCCCTTTATAAGAGTGTTATGTTGGACCCTAATATTCTCCAGGGTGCTTAGGAGTGTGGAGTGTGATTCTTGGAACATGTTTGGAGACCTATAGCAGGCTACAACCTGAATCACTGTCTTATCCAATGTTACCTGCACCTGTAGTATCTCTGATGCGTTATGTTGGACTACCAGTCTGGAGGTATGCACATCTTTTATGAATATGGAAACACCATCGCGTTTGGAGCTTCAGTCCAAGTTCTGGGGCCAAAAGATGTGGAATGACTTATAGCCTGGTAGTGCAAGGGGGCTTTCTGCTGCTTGGAACTAGGTCTCTGTTACAGCACAAATGTCGATGTTCTCCATTTTAAGGAGTGCTTTGAGCGAGTGCATTTTGAGATTTAGACTTCTAGTGTTGAGCAGCATGACCCTCATATTGCATTTGTTTGTAGCTGTTATGATGGTAATTTGGTCTTTGGAACACCACCTAAAAAAGGCACTATGGGGTGGCAAGAGCCTTGGCCAGTATCTGGAAGCCCAGGGGTGACAGATGCAGACCATCTCTGACAAAGCATTGAGGTCTGTCAATCATGTCTTCCCAGGCAGACAGATACTGGATCCCCTTAGAATGAAACCAGAAACTTAGCCAATTGTTGAAATCAATCAATTTTTTGCTTGTACTGTGGTATCATTCTAGCTGACAGTAGGATGCTGCTGAGGGTTAGGGTCATACCCACCTGGGCTACATAATCTGAGAGCTCCTCCGTGTCTCTTTTCATGTAGTCCAGGGAGGTACGTCTCAGATCATTCACACCCACATGTACAATGATAGAGTCATATTTGTACCTGTCATAGGAGGAATGTGTTAGCAAAAAGATTGTACAGCACTTCCAGATGTCTACTGCAAGTGTCAAAGCTGAAATAAATAGCTTATGCAACACATTGCAGACTGAAAGAAATTGTCTAGGTATATCTTCTGGAGAAGATCACTGAAGCCTTTATCCAGGCACTGTTTAGCTTTTAAGCCAGTTATTCTTCTGTCACTAAGCATACTTCTCTATTTTAATTATTTAATCATTTAATCATTGAATCATTTCCTTGGGGCATGAAAGTGCAAGACTTCAATCATTTCCTTGGATATTGTAACATTGAACATGATCAAGTATAGCCTCTAGTTTAAAAAATATTCTCAGACTTTTACATATTTTTAAAAGAGTAGAACAATCACCCTCATAAAATTTTATAGTACTGGCGTATGCTTTTTGCCATTGGAGGCTCAGTTAATTTTCACTGTGAAACTTTATTTTCTGGGCAGCAAATAATGGCCTAAGTTTCCACATTCCCTAGTTTCCTCATACTTTGCCAGTACACTGTGATAACAAGCTTGATGATATGGGCTAGTGTCAGCTTAGCCAGCTGGAATTCCATAAAGAATGATATGTCCTGTGAATATCAAACTGATTTATACAAGATGCTTGTGTTACAAATGTGTTAGAACTGTATGGCATTTGAATATCAAAATGATTTTCACAAATGCTTATGTTGCAAATGTATTAGAACTGTATGGCATTCAAATATCAAACGGATTTGTACAGATGATTATATTACAAATGTATTAGAACTGTATGGCATTTGAAAATCAAAATGTGTTTGTAAATTTACTAGTGTTGGAAATGTATCAACAATGTGTCCTTCTGGACAGAGAAGGAATATACATGTGAGACTGTGTGTATATATGTTAGCAAAGGACACTGGAAGAGAAGGGGTTAAACAGATAGCTTACTTCTTACTTAAAGAAAAATACTATTAATTCACCTGTTGGGCCATGGAAGTGCTTGTCTCACAGCTCTGAATAGGACCTGAGATTGCATGTCTGGAAGAAGCCTTTGTTCATTAGCTCAGTAAAAAGAGGGGAAGGCCCAGGCGCTGCCATAAACATTACCAAAACTTTAGATATGCATCTTATCACATCTATGCTAACATCCTGCCTCAAGCTTCAAAGGGGAATAGTGTGAGAACCTAGAGTCAGGTGACCATATGAGGTCATTCTGCCAGCCATCTTGGAAATTTTAAATATTACAAAAAGAAATCTCTCAGTATTGAGTATTTTGTCTTGGGCCTGACAACAAGAAGGACCATTCACCACATCATCTGCCTTGCTCTAGTAAGTAAGTAGGGAATAATAATTTTCCTAGATTCAGTCAGGAAAAAAATAGTGAATCTTAGTTTAATATTGTTTTTCTTTATTTGTCTGAGCCTGTCCATCAATGTTATTTTCAATATTTTCTGTGATTTCAACTATGTGGTTTACTGTAAATATATATTCAGCATTTTCCTGTTCTTCTATTATTTATTATTAAATATATTTTAAAACTTTTATAGTGACTGGTCTTTTAGAAATTATTTAACCTTTGAGAGTGCTTATATTTATTTGGTGACACTGTGTGGGCCACTCCAGGAGGCCTAGCTGTCTTGGTCAACTTCTACTATTTGTATTAGTATTAATATTACACAGTATAATTGGACACCTTTTGTTAAGGGTCTGAGAGTAGATGATTTTGGAGTGTCTGGTGGCAGTGATAACTACCTTATATTATGGGCAGAAAATGGTACCACAGGTAAATCTGTGCCAGCCTTTACCAGGTGTGTGTGTGTGTGTGTGTGTGTGTGTGTGTGTGTGTGTGTGTGTGTGTGTGTGTGTGTGTGTGTGTGTGTGTGTGAATGTGTGTGTGAAAAATCAAATCTCACAGTATGTGTGTGTTAGCTACTTGGAGCAGGGACATGAAGCACTGGTCTCACAGAGTCGGTGCTGAAGGACTTGGCTTGGACACTCCCCTGAGGGCCATAACCATACAACTTTTCCATTGAGAGTCTTATTGGGGACCTAGAAAGAGACAGATATAAAGATATCCAGACCCCGAACTGAGTGAGTTCCCTGTGTGCTCTTAAGGGAAATTGTGCTTGATGCAGAGAGGTCTACATCTGGAAATACTGATTGTATCCATTTGTATTCCAAGTGAACTTCCCTCTCCAGCATCAGTGGTGAAGATTCAGGCTCCTTGATTACTGACCCAGTGAGGGGATGCTACAACAAGATAGGCTTTTCTTTGGGTTATCTAAGCAAAAATATACAGAGCAGCAATTACAGGGAACAACAAATGTGGTGAGGAACGTAAAACATCCTTTTGCATATACTCCTTTATGTAGCACAAAGCTTCTCTGTACTTGTTTGACAACAAACACCATCCAATGTGGTAAGATATAATGCTTGACACTGGTTGTTACAGCTGAAAGTCAGCCACACAAAATGAGTAGTTATGCTGCACCCTCCATATTATGATACCAAATAATAATTATCAGTTTATCCACTGAAACATAACACCCCAGACTCAAACAGGCATTACCATATATTAGAAAAATCAATGCTCTGCAGCTGTGTTGGGTTTATGCATCAGAATGCCCTACAGATAAGTCAATATGTAAATTCCCTAGGGTCCACTTGCAGTGCTGAGCAAACTGAAACATACAGATTCATAGGTTTAGAAGTTATTGTTAGGCAGTTGATTAAATAGAGGATTTGTAGCCTAGCCACTAAAATATTACTTGATACTGTGTCCATAAAGGATTGAGGAGTCAAACCTGGAAGGTAATAATGGTTACCCATCCATTCACCTATGCTGCTTCTGAAGATGACTAAGGAGCTACTCTGTTTAAAATAAATGAGAAGCCTATTCCAAAGGAAAGGAATTCTTTGGGAAATGCATCAGCTCTGACAAACTCTATTTATGTTTCAGTGGAGTTTTAGGTTACTTATATGGGTGTTCATGGCAATACCAGACCTATGGACATGTAGGGGAAAACACAGGATAGGGTCAGTTGAGGCTTTGCATGCTAAGCAGAGGTTTCCCCCTCAGGTATCTGCATGAGACAGAAAAGAAAGCTATGGCTTTAAGGTATTCTGTGTAGCTCAAAGAAGTCATGCCTTTAATCTTTTTAGTGAGGAAATGGGGTTTCAAGAGTTGGATTATGTGTTTGGTCAGATACATAATAGCATGATAAATAAGGCATAGAGGTGGAGGATAACATCTTTAGGCCTAGAACCTGTCCATCAGGCAATCATCTGCACCAGAAAGAAAGTTCTTTTTTTAACAATGGTAAATATATAATTGCCCAAAGCAGAATTTGTTGTCTGTAAAAGTATTTGGGTTCCTAATAATTGTGTCAGTTCTGATGGGGGTCTCAATAATGTGGTAGGTGTATTGCATATCATATTTAGCAAAAGACATATGAGACTACACTTTTTGACATTTCATTTCATACCATGTTCTTAGCATCATTTTTTGTTACATTAGTACTTTTTGAATGATCTCATTGTCTTTCATAGGCTGATGATGGATAAACGTTTGCAGTCTTGTAAAAAGTTGGTCAGCGAAAGACTTTTGACATCATCCTTGACTTCAGAGAAGTAAAACCTAACAGCAGCATTTTCAGTACTGAGTCCTGTTGACCCCAACTAGTAACTGGACCTTTAGAGGGGCTCATGCCTACAATTTTGATTTGTTATGTTCTATTTTGGAGCCATTTTGCTACACAGTGGTTTAGATAGGGACTTCCATTTACATTCTGAGTATGGAATGGTATCGAACTCGGTCAAGTTAAGATGCGTATATTGATTTTCCATTATACAACCCCTTAGTAACTTTCTCAAAGTAGTCTACTAGGTTTAGCAGGCAGAACCATCCCATAACAAACCCAAACTGATTTTTGCTAAGAAATGGTAAGTTGCCAACATCACTGTTTATAAGTTCCATAATGAATCCAGAGCTTATCTAAACATTCCTGCCTTGGTTTGTGATTGACTGTGCAGTTGGCTGGTAAGAGTTTTATTTGAATTTATATTTTATTTCTTACCACTGCTTTTTTCACTGTTTGTAGAAAGAAAGGGACAGCTCATACACAATATTTACTTTGATTTATATTTTGTTGCCTTACCTTTAATTTTTCACTGTTTCTTGTTCAAAAGGGATTGATTTTAGACAGTCAAACTCTAGCCATCCTAAGGGACCTAGTCAGCTGTAAAGTCACACAGACTGCAGAGACGACAACCCAGAGCCTATCTAAACATTCCTGTATTGGTTTGTGATGGTTGCAGAAGTTTTTATTTGAATTTATATTTTATTTTTTACCACTGTGTTTCACTGTTTGTAAGAAGGAATGGATAGCCTGCAGACATATCTCTCAACCTCTTACAGCAAGAAATCTGGACAAAGCCACAAATAATGGGGGGGACAAAGGCCCAAAAATAGGG
The DNA here is from genome assembly GCF_019279795.1 of Protopterus annectens. Classification (NCBI taxonomy): domain Eukaryota; kingdom Metazoa; phylum Chordata; order Ceratodontiformes; family Protopteridae; genus Protopterus; species Protopterus annectens. Next base: position 1,482,419,539 of record NC_056725.1, read on the forward strand.
ACACTTTTTAAATATTGCTCTTAGAAACTTAGAAAGGTGATAGACTAACAGGTTTTGCATTAGCAGGACTTTTCTGAAGGATGTGAAGTCTGAAATTCAACTGTCTGCCATTATTTTCTGACTTCAGTCCTCAATGGTTTGCCAGTGATTTGCCAGAAAACTACAATTTTATGAGAAACAATGCAAATATGAGGCAAAAATCTGGACATTCTGTGAAAATCTGGACAATTGAGAGGTATAGTTGTACAGAAGAAGATTTAATTTTATTTTATTTTTACCACTGTTTTCACTGTTTCCAGGAAGGAAGGGATAACTTGTAGATAAGAAACACATATTACAGTGTGTTTTGAATAGTGGTAACTTAAGACAGAGGGGGGTCTATATTAAAGCAATAAGTAGGTGGATAAGTCCTTCTAAGGTAATGTGACAAAAGACCCAGCTTGGGTTTTTCTCATCCAAAGTTTCTTACTTAGTGATAATAGTAAGAATAATAGTTCTGTTTATGCAATTAGTGTCAACGCTGCTCCTCCTGTTCTGGAAACTGGTCTGGAGCTGTTGATAAGAATTTAATTATTCTGAATTTTATTTTATTTTATTTTACTTTTGTTTACTAGGTTTCTCGTCTTGGTTTAATCAAAACCCCTTTTCAGAAGCATAGCTGTCTCAACCAGTACCCTGTGCTGGTGCCATGGACTAGCCACTCCCCTTTGCTCTTCAATTGAAGAGCAAAAAAATATCCACTCCTTCAACTGGCACAGCATTCAGGTGACCAGATGCACTACGTGTCCACTCTCCCTCCTGCCCCAATCAATCAGGTCCTGTTTCTGCTTCCTGCCCCTTGACCCTTCTTCATCTTATCTTAGTAAAAAAAGATAAATACATTAAAAAAAAAAAGATCTTTATTTATTTTAAATCATAGCAAACTGCTTGTTACAATTGTGGCAAGCAGTCACTACAGTTTATACTCTGCATGAAGTGCTATGGCACTCAGGTTTTAATTAAAAAAAGAAGCAAATATTTTTCTCTTTTAAGCGCAGCAAACTACTTGCTATGATTAGGTAGGGCAAAAAATGTCAATATTATAGCTAAGAGGTGGGTTATAAAGCAGGATCATAGATAAGTATATGTATGGTTATTGTAAGGTTTATATTAAAAGTGTATAGGTTGGGGCTGAGCAGTGTAAAAAAATATGTATATGGATGGAAGATGCTAGCAAGACTGTTCAGGTATTGGTGAAAACTGGTTGTGGGGCAGATGATTCTGAAGAAAAGAAATGATATGGCGATATGACAAGCTGAAGATAATAATGGAATTTATTCTGTGGATATACAGCAGCAGATCCATTGATTTCACAGGAGAAATTTTTAAATGAGTTTGCATTCTGAAAAGATTTCACTGGTAGTGGAATGTGGTTCCATAGTTCCATAGTTTAGCTAAAGTATTTGACTATAGAGCATCAGTTGCAGTATTAGATAATCTGGCTATAGTGGTTCATGATTTTTATCTAGAACATAAAATTTCCCGAATATACTGAGAGGAACAGAACTCATCTTTCATTCAGGATTTTGAAATGGCCACATTAAACTACAGTTGCATTGTTAGCAAACCTTAAGTGATGTCCATTTATTATTTAGATTGTAAACATTTATGAATGCTATTTTCAGATCTATGTTTTTATGTAGAGTTTTGGGGAAGCATGTTGTTGATAGAAATGGTGACGTGAACAAGGATAACAGTGTTTGGATCAATGGTGAGGAACTTAAGTTTACTTAGCGTTCTGGATATCATAGATGGAGTTCTGCAGTTTGCCAGGATGAGATAAAGATTCTTATTGATAATTTCAAGGCTACAGCGGAGTTTAAAGTTATTGTCTTGCTATACGACTAAAGATGTGAAGGAATTTCTGATGAATATGGACACACCCCACTTGTCAGAGATAATCTCAATAGATGGTCTTAACTAACTATTGCTACTAAACCCTTAAAGAAAGGGTATGTTTTCACAGTAGTGCAGCCAAATTTCAGTGATATTGCAGATGGTTGTATTTCCAGGATCGGCGGGGGGGGGGGGGGGGGGCTTATAGGCAGAGCAATTTCTTACTGAGGCTTCCAGCATTAAAAAACTATGTTAGTTCTGTCCTAACTTGATTTTTCTAGGTAGATAATTTGAAAGCACTAATACTGACTTAAAAAGGCGATAAGGGAGTTTTAACTAATGTATGAAAGCTTTGAGGAGAAAGGGAAAGGCAATCTCTAGGAAAAGAATTAGGACTGTCAACCTTCTCTTTTCATGCAGTCACACCAAGGGATCCTCCTTTGAATGGCACATGTAACCAAACCAATTGCTAGAATCAGTTATGTTCTGTGTATATTGTGGTATCATTCCTGGTAATGGAAGAATGTTATTCAAGCCATACCACTCTTGAATGCACATTAATTGAGCTCCATTATGCCTCTCTTCATATAATCCAAAGATGTGTATCTAAAGTCATTAACCTCATGTTACTTCATGAGGAAAATAAGCGTGTCATATGTGCACCTAGGATGAAGAGACTCGAATGCCATAGTAACCTGTCAGATTCTGACAGCGAAGTGACAGCTCACCATCAGCCTTTCTTTGCTCAACAAGGTGAGTGGCTTGTTTGTGTGACTCATTTTGGAGTCACTTATAAGTAGGAGATTTCCACAAACAATGGCTGATCCAAATTTCCTTAAGGGCTACGGTCTGCCATTTTGGTGATCTTTCATTGCATTGTTTGAGATGGGTGATGCTATATCACAATTTGTGGAGTGACTTTCCCCTACTGAAGAATTTGTATATCTAACATTTGCCTTAGTTTCCTGAGGATTAGGTAGAGATTTCTTAACTGCTTCAACATAAAAAGGCTTTTTCTCTAGTGAGTGGCATATTGTTGTATGGATGTAGGTCCTGAGAACTTGGTGGGTACTGACAATATATTTTTATGAGAGACTAGCCTCCAGTTTTAGCAAGTGCCTACACATCTCTCATGCATATTCTGTATGTGGTAGAAGTAAGGGGTTATAACTAAACCTGAGATGGTTTGTGCACTGTCTCACTGTACCTAGTGCTATAAGGTTAGCAACAGATATTGTAAGAGTAGACTGTGGTCTTACGGCTACAGCAAGCAGTAACTAGCTGAAATGATTTATTTATTATTTGCCTTTAAATCCAGCTTATTAGGAAGTCACTAGTAGACAGCTGCTGGTAATTATAGGGATTCGTATGCCTACTACAGGCCCAGCTAATGCTATAGATATTTATAGGATTTATTTCTGTGAAGGCTTACTGTGGCCGAGGCACTAGAGAATAAATACATAACCTTATTTGTGTACTGGCTTTGTTGTTTCATTCTGTGGTGTAGCAACTTGGCTTCCATTCCTGCTGTTGTTCGTTTTATTTCTTATAGCCTATTTCCAACTTATAACTAGGCTATAGGTATTTATAAGGCTTTACTTGTTATAAACATTGTTATCTTGCAATAACAATGACCTATTTCCAACTTGTAATAATAATGACCTACATAGAACTGTTGAGTTTTGACAAAGTGGGGGATGTTCAAACACTGCAAGAATAATGTGGTGTGATGAGAAAGGAGACATTAGAATAACAGCAAAAGTGGATCGAGCACATCTAGATACATCAAGGCAGTTTTCCTGTTAGCTAGCATGCTGAAGTTGCAGTTCCAAACAGCACAATGTCCCTAGGCTAAGATATGTTAGGAAGTGAGCTACTAAACAGCTATAGAGTGAAGAATAAATATATAGAGCAGATTTAAAGAACACATAGGCTATAGTGAAGATTTCAAGCCAATAGCTCGTGCCTTTGAAGTCTACTGCACCCTGCCACTACACAATTAGTGAACAGTCGAACAAATGGAGTGCGATGGAGTACACAGGCAAGCAAGGTAAAGTCTGATAAACAAGTTTGTCAAATAGCTACCTTCTCAGTACTAAGCACAAGCAAAAAAACTTGAGCAAACTCAAGTGTTAATAAAAGAAATAATAATAAATAAAAAAATAAAGCTTACTAAATCCAACATTCACAATTGTCTTCTCACTCCATCCACACAACATTTGTTTTGCTTTTACTTTATTTCAGAGTACTTCAGGCTGTCTCAAACACCACAATCACATGACATGACTGCCCAGTGATGAACAAAGCTGGTCATTACTTTATATTAGAAAAAGGGTGACCTGTATATTTCCACTCTGATTGGAGAACAAACGTTCTCCAGCAAGGCATTAATGCACAGATAATGCCCACTTAAAAAAACAAGTCTGTGCTTCATGGTAGTGTATAAAGCTGCCATGGAACTCAGACAATTAAACGCCAATGGCTGCCATTTTTTATGCTTGCTAAACAGCATTTTTACTGTTTAGTGAGAGTAAACTTAAAAGTTTATGTAGATATTTAAAAAAAAGAAAAGTGTACATGTTTGCTTGCTCGTGTGTAGTTGTGTGTGTGCATAACATCATGAGAAAAAGAGAGAGAATGAAATACAGTTCTGACAGGAACAGATGATCCATCGCAATGTCAAACACTAAGAGATGTGATACTCTCAATCTCCAGAATTATGGACTGACTTTATTCTTCATTGTTTTAGTGGAAAGTCAATGTCAAGGGAAACACTGTGGAAAAGAAGCGACAGTAAATTGGTGGAAGGGACTGCAATGATTTCCATTGTACATTTAGTCATTTCATTCATTTGCATGCATGGAGACTCTGAAGTTGTCTTCACTCAACAGTGTGGCTCCAGTTGTTGTGCATCTGTCTTCCTGTCTGTTTCTGTGTGTATATTTGTAAGTTTGTCAGTCTACCTGTGCTTCTAAATGTGTGTGTGTGTGTGTGTGTGTGTGTGTGTGTGTGTGTGTGTGTGTGTGTGTGTAGACATTAAATACCTGAATAACTTCTATTTTTGATTTAAAATAACTCATTCAACAACTATTATATATACTACAGCAAGTTTGGAAGATTAGACGAAGGAACTATTTTACATCAAAAAGTGTACAAAAAATTATGTAGTAATAAAAAAATAATAATACTTAGCCCCTTCTCTAAGTGCAGTGATGCCCTACAGGGTCTGAGTTATTATGTAAATAACACCCTTCTATGGGTGTAGAGGCCGTCCACCTACGGCTTTGTGTCTCAGAATACCCCTGGTGTGTATTTACAAAATAGCACACACCCTGTTGGGATATTACTGCTTGCTTACAGTCTAACCATCACCTGTGCTATTATCATTTCTGCCTCCCCATGATCCACAGTAGGATGTGCCACAAAGAGCAAGTGCCCTTATGTCTCTGAGGAGTGTAGTCAAAAATAGATGACTTCTCATTGGAAAGAAACTTGGAACATCACCATTCTCAGTACAAACTGCATGCTGCTTGGGTTCCATAAATAACAAAACAATTATTATAAAATGTAGTAAAGACAAATGATGGCACTGCAGCCAGCACATCATTACCATGAGCCACCCCTGAGAGGTGCAGGTCCAATATCTGTTGACTGATCACCTCTATTGATAATGTTTGTAGGATATACATTTCAAAAATAATTTGCCTTAAGGATCTCAGTGTATTGTAAACACACAGACCTTTACACTAATATGTGCTTTCTTAAATGATCACTTAAGGAAAGCATATATTAATATGAACACCTGTGTGTTTATAAAGTATTTTTTTATCCATTGGAATCCTTGGAGGTGAGCATTTCATACAGTGTACTTGCTGTCTTGGTTTTCTCTGGCTCAGGAATAATCCATTTTGAACTGACCAGCAAAAGCCTCCTCTCCCCTCCTAGCCTGTACTCTAACAGCTTCTCTTTTTCTACTTATTTGTCAATCATTTAATTATGTGATTCATTTGTCTGTTCCCTACCTCCTTTTATTAATCCTGATTGTACCAGTGCAGCTCAACAATGACATACTGTATTTTATCTGCTTTTTTTTATTGTTACAACTTTTCTCATATCTCCTTCTTTTCCCCAGTAATATTTATCCTTTTAGGTATCACATTGCATCAAATAATTGAATCTTCACTTACAGTTATCATCTCTTAAACACAGCTATATGATGAATTTTGTCTCATTCTGCTTCGACTACCACAATTCCGCAGCACATTCTAAAGTCAGAATTGCATATACCGGTGCAAACTGTCTCTATAGTAAGTATGAGGTTGTTAAAGCATACAATGCCAGATGTAAACATTATTGCTAATATATTGAGGTCCTTAATGAAAACTCAGAGTGGGAAGAAGTTATTTTAACAGTTTAACAACTAGAAGAGTGATGCACTTGTTGATCATGCACTCACTGTGCAGTTAACTTATAACCATCACTTCCAGACTGCCAGGTCATGACCACAGTGAGTGCTTACCGGTGGGCATCTAAAGTTTTAAATGGCACAGATATATATATATATATATATATATATATATATATAGGTTCATAGGTTGGTTCTAGGCAATCAGCCCTAGGGCCTATACAAGCCTAGCCATAACAATTCCCTGGGTATTTCTTCCCACAATATTTACTTCACTGGACCCCTGTCTAGCAGGGTGACTGACGTGATCCCCGGGGTGAATTTCCTATCTCCCATCCAATCGTCAAGGTTCCTTTTGAAGAGGGCCAAGGAGGCGCTGTGCTTGACATGTATGGTCAGTCTATTCCAGAGTATGGGGAGTCTCTGGGTCAGGAACCTATCCCTCCAGCATAATTTGTTCATTGTGATGACAAGGCTTAGATCCCTGGAGCATGTGGCTCTGAGAGATTGGGATTTCTTTAAGTGGAGCATGTCCAACAGCTCAGGGTTTGACATGGCCTTATATGTTAACCAGAGATCGCATCTGAGTAGACGATATGCCACAGAGTATAGCTGGAGGTTTTTTTTAGACAGTCAGCATAGGGCATCTGTTTTAGGCCTGTGATTCTTTTAGTGAAGTATGTCTGTGGCCTTTCCAGCTGCTGCAGATGTCTTGTGAGGTACATACCAAATGGGACGTTGTACTCTATAATGGATCTAATGAGTGATGAGTACAGTGGGACAATAACCTCCTTTTTTCTTAATGAAAAGCCCCTATTGATGATGTGTGCCACATAGAAGGATTTCCTGAATGTTGTGGTGATGTGGTTATTGAAGGTGAGACCACTGTCCACCTGTGTCCCTAAGTCTCTCATCACACTTTCTGTGTTTATTGTACTGCCACCTATGTGGTAATTCATGGGTACATGTTTTTTTCCCAAAGGGGATAACTATACATTTCTTGGCATTAAGCTTGAGCCCATGGCTCTGGCACCAAGCATCTGTTTCTGTAAGGCCCTTTTGTAGAATATCCACATCATTTGGGGATTCAATGATGGCTCCCAATTTGCAGTCATCTGGGAACTTTGTTAGCCAGAGTCCGTTAGTGTTGGCCTGTACTTCAGAGAAGTAGATACCAAACAAGAGCAGTCCCAGGACTGAACCCTGAGGTATTCCACTTGTCACTTGTCTGGAGCTGAATTTGGAGTCAGCTGCTTTTACAGTCTAGGTTCTATCAGTAAGTCAGTTGGCAACCCATCGAGTGACATAGGGATTTATGCCCAGCTTAGTAAGTTTATCTATGATTCCAGAGTGAGGGATGCTGTCGAAGGCCTTGGCGAGGTTCACATAGGCTGTGTGGACCGTCTTACCCTCATCCACAGCTCTGGAGACTGATTCAAAGAAGTCAATCAGATTCAGGAGACAGGATCGGCCCTTCATGAACCCAAACTGGGTGGGGTCCAGTGTTTGAAGGTTGCCAATATCTTTGTTTATAAGTTCCATGATAATGAGTTCCATGCCCTTGCAGATCAGGCTCGTCAGACTGATGGGACAGTAGTTCCTAGGATCCAAGGTAGATCCCCCCTTGTGGAGTGGGATAACTGTAACTGTGTGCCACTCACTGGGCACAAAGCCTGAGGTGAGGCTATGATTAAACATAACACTTAGGTGAGGTGCCAGTTCATTTTGTAGCTCATGTAGTACACAGCCGGGGATGTCATCTGGTCCCATGGATGCTGTATTCTTAGGTTTGGAGAGTGCAGTTTCTACCTGTGTGGCCGTGATTACCAAAATTTGGCAATCTTTTGGTATTGAGATGGGCCCTTTAGGGGGTGAGAGGGGATGAAGTTGGCACTAAATCGATCTACCAGGATATTGGCAATATCCTTGGGATCAGTATATTTAATGCCATTCTGTTGTAGCTCAGAGCAGATCTGAGCATTGCCATTTAGATTCTTGACATAACTATAGGATGCCTTATGGTTGTCTTTGCAATCTTTGGCAATTTTATTCTTGTAACAAGCTTTGGAGGATTTTATGAGGGATCTCAGCTTCTTACTGAGGCTGGTAAGAGAGTTTTTTGCATCCTGGGATTTTCCTCTTTTCAGCAACAGTTTCTTCCTTCTGTTGTATAGTTTGTTTATGGCAAGGGACCACCAGATTGGCTTCCTTTTTTGGAGGAGAGCATCTTGGTTCTATTTGGGATGGCACAATTCATGCATGAGTGGATGTGCTCATACAGTGCCTTAGTGTAGGATTCAGCAGTTGAACTTTCAGCTCCCGTATGCATGGTTGTCATGAAGTTTGTCACTTCTGACTTCAGTAGCATGAAGTTGGCTTTGGAGAAGTTTTTTACAAAGGTTTCCTTACTGGGGGGTAGGGGTGGGATATGGATGTCAAGGGTGATTAGCTTATGGTCAGACCTGATAAATGAGGGGGTGACCACTGGTGTGGAGCATCTATCTCCCATGTTGGTAATGACCAGGTCTAGGATATTGGAGCCCCTGGTGGAACAATGGATTAGCTGATCCAGGGCATTGGAATTTATGAATTCCAAGAACCGTTGGGAAAAGGTGTTGGTACCTGAGTAGTTTTCCCAGTTAATGGCAGGATAGTTGAAATCACCTAGTATTAGGGTGTTTGGTTGTCTCTTAATATTTTCCAGTTGGTTTAGAAAGATGTAGTGAGAATCTTGGGGCATGGTGGGGGATCTGTAGCAAGCTACAATTTGGATTGCAGTCTTACCTAGTGTTGCACATGGAGAATTTCAGATGCATTGTGTTGGGCAACTAGCCTGGAGGTGTGAATATCCTTGGTGAATATGGACACTCTTCCACCTTTAGTGTTTCGGTCTTGGTTTCCTGGACAAAAAGTGTGGTAAGAGTTGTAGCCTGGTATTGCAGGGTTGCTCTCTGGAGCCTTGAACCAGGTCTCAGATACTGCACAGATATTGATGTTTTCCATTTTTATGAGTGCCTCGAGAGAGTGCATTTTGAGGTTTAGACTCCTAGCATTGAGTAGCATTACCTTCATATTTTGCATGCTTGTATCTGTTACAGTGGTGGTTTTGTCCTTTGAACCTTGCCTAAAAAAGGCACTATAGGGTTGGCAAGAGCTTTAGCCAGTAACCTGAATCCCAGGGGTGACAGGTGCAGACCATCTCTGGCAAAGCATTGTGGTTTGTCGATCATGTCGTCCCAGGCAGACAGACACTGGCTCCCCTTTGAATGAAACCAGAAGCTTAGCCAATTGTTGAAGTCAATCATTTTGTCCTTATACTGTGGTATCATTCTGGATGAAGGCAGGATGCTACTTCGGGCTGGGGTCATACCTGCCTGGGCCACATGATCTGAGAGCTCTTCCATGTCTCTTTTCATGTAGTCCAGGGAGGTACATCTCATGTCATTCACTCCAACATGGACAATGACAGAGTCACATTTGTACTTGTTTTGGAGTGACTTGAGTGCATGTGTTATGTGGCGGATCCTGGCACCCGACAGGCAGCTGACTGTAATTTTCTCCTTGTTCAGCCTGGTGAGTGGGACATTATTGTGCCTGACTATAGAGTCACCTATGACTAAAGTGCTAGGCACGTTGTCTTGCCTTAGGGGCTGTTGTTGGGTGGCACACTGGTGTTGTGAGCTATGTGTCACTTTGGTTGTGACTGGTGTTTGTTTGTGTTTCAGCTTTGGAGGTCCTTGTTGCTTGGGCGGGTTAATGTTAAGTGTCTCTGCATATGTAGGTTTAGTGTTGCTATGTGTGGGTGTTGATGGTGTGGGTTTTGAAGGGGTATGTGTTGCTTGAGGTGTAGTGCAGGTGTTAACCTTCTCCTCTTGACTGTCTAGCACAATCTTGGCTGGACAGAGCTTTGCTTCCAGTTTGGCTATGTAAGTGCACCTCTCGCAGGTTGTAGTGTTGGGTGGTAGGAGTAGAGGGTTGTCTGTCTACATGATGCAGTTCCTGCATTGCCCCAGTATGCCCAGATTCACCAGGTGGACAGGAGAAATCATCAGAAGCTGACCCTTAGACATGCCTGTTTAGGTGCTTTTTTGTAAAGTACAAGAGCTGTTTTCCCTTACCTTTGCAAGGTACTTTGCAGTTATAGGCTGTTTAGTGCCTACAATTAATTTCTCCTTATTAACAAGGATAGTTGAGTGCTTGTATCAGTTTAAGGCTTCCTAGTGCTTTCCAGCAGGTTCTACAGCAAGTGCTAGTCACAGGGGTTCAGATTTTAGTGCTACCACTGAGAAACCTGTTAGTTCTAAGGGAAAATTTGAAGACCAGACTTTCTGGCACCTGGAATAGTTTAACTGTAGCCCCGCGGTGCTGCACAATGTGAAAAATGTGCAAACACATACGTTTTTAAGCCAGAAAGTTGAAAGGGATAGAAGTCAGCCCAAAAAGGCTAATAAAATTACAATTTCAGAGCTGGAAACCACCCTCTAGTGTTAGAAAGGCAGTGCAATGCTCACCACTCCCACTGGTAAGCAGTAGGACTTCCTCTACCACAGCAAGGGCTGGATAGCTCTGAACACAGAAAATAAAGTCCTGAGGCCAGCAAAGCCTGGGATCTGGACTATACTAGCTAGAAAAGGTGGCAAACGAGCAAACAAGATAGTATTTTTTTGTGGGGGGGGCTGTTTTTTTTTTTTGGTTAAAACAGGCTAAACAATGCAACAATACAGGAAATAAACACAGAAAAGGCTAACACACTTGAGTGTGTAGCCCGAAACAGTAAATGCAATAAAAACTCTACAAAAATAAAGTCCTGAGGCCAGCAAAGCCTGGGATCTGGACTATACTAGCTAGAAAAGGTGGCAAATGAGCAAACAAGATAGTATTTTTTTGTGTGGGGGGGGGCTGTTTTTTTTCTTTTTTTTTTTTTTTTAGTTAAAACAGACTAAACAATGCAACAATACAGGAAATAAACACAGAAAAGGCTAACACACTTGAGTGTGTAGCCCTAAACAGTAAATGCAATAAAAACTCTACAAAAATAGCAATTTAAAACTTTCTAAATGAAGCAAGGCAAGTGCACAACTGAAAAATGATTTAAGAGGCAGTAATACAGTAGAATAAGTAGCTAGTCTACATATACAGAAAAGTCTATATATATATATATATATATATAGAAAAGCAGCTAAAACAACACTAAAACAATTCAGATGCAGTGCAACCTAGAGTTGTAGCAATATTAAGGCAAATGCAGTTTTAATAAATGCACTAAAATATACTCTATATTCCAAAATGTTTGAAAAGCACAGTCAAAACACAAGGAGATGCAGGCAATTTTTTTATTTTATTTTTTTAGGAAAGGGAAAAAGGAGGAACAGAAGGAAATAAACTAAGTGGGTTGGCCTTCTCAGATGTTCTCTCTGTATTAGGTAGAATGAGCTAATGATACTAGACTGGAAGGAGAGTCCAAGATCAAATTTAGAGTAGGAGCGGCCAACTGCAAGGCCAGCAGGTATAAACACAAGATGCCAATAGGGAGGGAGGGTAGGAAGCTATTTTAGGCAGAAAACGAAGCTATTTCAGGCAGAAAACACTACAGAAATGTTTATCAAAGCAGAAAACCAGCAGTGAGCCAATAGTTATGAAATACAGTACAAGTATTCAATTTGTTTGTGTCTTTCGGATTTTCCCAGTTAGGGGTCGCCCCAGCGGAACTCCGGTCCGCTAATGATTGGTAGTTAATTTTTACGTGCCGAGTTACCAACCCTGACACACAACCTGCAACGAAGGTACGCCCATTCACGCATGTCTCCACGCAGAAGATGCTCTAGCTGTGAATCGAACCGGACAGCATCTTACTGTGAGGCGACAATGCTACCGCAGCACCACCACCACGGATAGTACAAGTATACAATAAAATTGCTATAAATATCTAGAATAAGCAATAACTACTAAAAATAAGCAAAAAAAAAAAGGCTACTTATTGCTATATATAACAGATCAGGTGCTCCTCCTTGGATAGCTCTGTGTGTAATATATATATATATATATATATATATATATATATATATATATATATACCCCATTCAGCAACGTACTCTCACTGATGTCAGGTCTTACCTCTGCCTCTTAATTTCTTTCATACCACAACATCAACATTTTCAGTGATTTATACTTGCATAGCTACACAGAAGATTAAATTCTTCTTTGCAAAGTTATATCTAGTATTATTCTCTTATAGGGCTTCACTAATCCTCACCAGATTCTAAGCTCCATTTAGCCAACCATTCTTTGTTGGTCTGGTTCCTAGCAAATGACCATTCCAGATTTTAAGAGTTACAATCTAGTCTCCATCTTTTAATTATCACTGCCAAAAAAAAATCAGCAATCACTATTAATTCCCAGGATCCCAGGACTGAAAATATGTGTTGGGGGTGTTTCCTGAATAATCTATTACAGTTCTGAAGAAAGTGTACTACCTTCATCCTTTATGTAACCCTTGTAACACCCTTTCAAGAAAAGCTAAAACCTGTATTTTTAGGAGGAGTCAATGTTGCCTCTTCCAGAGCCCCAGAAACCTTAGGAGAGAGGCCAGGTATCTAGTGTGGTGAGGTCATAAAATACTTCTGCATACTTTTTCAAAAATGTGATATATCTTTGCAGACCAAGCCAACAGCTTTGTTAACTATGTTACTACCATGTCTTCTAAAAAGCATGTGACACTGTTAATGGCGTAGTTTCCTTCTCACTGCGATGCTTTAAGTAGCTTACATTCATCTCATCTTCTGACATGCACTTTGTATTATTCTCATCTTCCTTTTTCCCCCCATTTGTCTAAAAGAGACCAAGAAGCTACTAACGTAAACATCGAACTATGATAAACCATCTGCACTATGCTGACGGACTGTACCCAAAATGTAAGCATGCTTGTCAAATGTTCATATGCATCTCACAAACAAATTATTAAGACCTCATTTTCCTCCTCAATGCCCTCTGACCTCTGGAAGTCTGCGTCAGTAATTTTCATTCCCAAATATACCAGCGAGTATTCCAGGAAGGATTATAACTTCATTTTCTTGTTCTTTCCCCTTGCTAAACTGATTGAAATTGCTGATGCAAATCAGAAAACTGTTTTAATTAGACATCCTGCACAGAAACAGAATAGTTCATTTTAACCGTTCTCACATTACCTAATTTATTTTCTTACTTTCTTCATTTTGCTTCATCTACCCTTGCATCTGCACTATATTCATTTTCTCTATATTTTTCTCTTACTGTTTTACTCCAGTTTAACTGTATATCCTGTAGAGCGTAATTATTCTGTTCTACTAATGTACCCACATATAGGAAATATTGTATACATTTTCATGTTCATGTGTAATTTTAAGTTTCTGTTCATGAAACATAACTTTGTTCAGATTTCTGTAACCCCGTTTTCATTATTTATATGTAATTTCAAGAATTTAATCACACAACTTTTTTTTGTACTCTAGTTTCAGTTTAATGTATGTATTACCTAGTTCTGGTGCTTTTCTCACTGGGCCTCCACTGATAAAGGATTCTTATCACCCAGTTGGGTACTCTGGTTAACAAATGAAAAATAATATATAGATAAAGAAGCACATTTAATTTAAACAAAGAAAAAAAAATTCTGTAAGGACCAAATGAGAATCAGTAAATTGGCATAGTGATTGGATGCTTCCTATCCAGCAGCAACATCATCTCTTAACCAGTGGGCTCTTTAAAACTGTCAGAACTAGCAGAGGTTTTGTCCAGTCCAAGGTCTTTGATTTTATGCCTCACAGTTTTCTTTGTCACAGATTCAATGCATTTAGCAAAATGGAATTCCTACTTATGCAGGTGTGAAGATACCAACGCATTCATACTAAGAAGGTTCTATTTGAAATGTATCCTGCCTGCTACTACAAGTTAAACAGAGATGTTATCGTACAGTTAATCCTTGGTCATCTGCTGTTTACATTGTATATTAAATCACTTCCTCTATCTAATCCCACTTTAAGGTTGTGCCATTATGTACAACATTTAGTTGTGCGTTGTGTTGTGTTGTGTTGATAAGTCCCATGCTATGATTGCCTTTACCCTTCACCAATATCTATCCCTAATTCAAAAAGTCTTCCTCAGATGAGTTATGGACCATTACTAACACAATCAAACCAACATTTTTTTATATAAGTCCGGGGCGTAATATGCTAACCAGTAAGCGAGTTGTAATTCATCACTTTCTTCTTCCGGCTTTTCCCGTTTAGGGGTCGCCACAGCAGAACTCCGGTCCACTAATGATTGGCAGTAGATTTTTACAGTGCTGAGTTGCCAGCCCGACACCCAACCTTCAACGAAGGCACGCCCATTTTACGCATGTCTTTCAAATGCCACTCGGCCACGGGGAGGACATGCAGACTCCACACAGAAGGCGCTCCAGCCGAGAATCGAAAGGGAGAGCCTCTTGCGGTGAGCCACCAATGCTACCGCTGTACCACCATGGCTTCATATAATTCATCACTGCTAAGCTCAAATGGTACCACACATAATTACAGGTATCCTGGTCACTGTCGAAGGTTGGCTGGCCCACCTGTTCTCCATTCAGTTCTTCTACTGGTACATAACAAAACTGCACAACTGCAGAACTTTAACAGAGTTTATCACTTTCATCTATATAATTCAGACTTCTTCAAACTCTATTTTTTTTCAAATTATAACACATACTTTAAATACTTTTCTGATCATATGACCAAATCATGTCACAGATTTCCAACATTAAAAATCCCTAGAACACCTATAAAAACATTTATAAATTATTGTTATAAAACCTAATGAAACACAAGACTTTAATACATGTGTATTTGTGTAATTGCTCTTTGCTGCCCTCATTTGTAATACACTATTAATTGAACTAACATTATTCAATCCTGGACACTATGCCGATTTCAATAACATTGCCAGTATAATTCTTGGAATTAGATTCTGGCATCCAAACACCAAGAAAAGAACATATATATACTATTTTAAATCATTACAACTAACAGCATGTCAATTTAAAGCATTACCAAATCTTTCACCATAATACAGTAAACCTGTTCTTAAATTCTGCTTCTAACCTGCCTTTCCATTTCTTCCTATACCAAATGCACACAGGAAAGGCAGCTGGCAACACAAACAAATCCGCCTTTATACCCCAATACTCAGGTATACTGTAGAACAATAATAAACATGCTTCTTTTATTATATTACATTAGGCAGATGGCCCAAATTTTGTCATCTTTCCTTCCTTCACACTACTAAGTTCATTTCTCTACTTATTCCTCAAAATGCCCCCTCTTTTTATACAAAAATTGGTGTCCAGCTCCTAAACTCTTTCCTAGAGAACCCGCAATAGTTGCATTCCAATTCTTCAAAATTTCTTTTTAAATTTCATTAAAGTTATTACTAAAGGGTAGGGAAAATATTGTAATATGCTACTTTTTAATGGAAATGGAGCTCAGATAAATTTTGACTTATATAGATAAAAGCATTAAACGCTATTAAAGTTTAATTCATGTCAGTGCTCAGTGTAGTTTTCATTTTGTGTCATCTTGGAATACACATCGAAACTGTCTGTGTTAAACAGTGTTATAGATTGGTATTTACAGATATTACATGTAAGTAAAATGAGAATATGCACAGGCTGTGAACAAGCTGTGCACAATTCAGAAACAGTAGCAGTGCTTACATGCAGCAGTTAGAAACAGTTTGCGAAAAAACAATAACCAAATGAGGAAATAATAATTTATAAATGAGGAAGGTGTGAAACATCCGTCACTGTTCTATACGATACAGGGCTACTTTTTGATGCCCTAGTGCACTGTCAGCAGGCGATTGTGAGAGGCTGTTTCTCTAAAAGTAATGTTTGCCCCCCACACACTCGCACCACTTTCTACTTATTAAAATAACATCTCAGGTTGTCATTATTCAGAGGAAAAACAAATGTTCAGTCTTTTCCACGAGTATTGGTATTGGTCTTTCTCCTTTCTTTGATGACTTTGAAACAGAAATTGGCATTTAAAAGAAAAGATGTGCTGCAGTTTCTCTGAATTAGGCACTTGTGTTTCAGGAAAAAAAAAGAGGATGCCCATGTGATCTATGAAGTAAGGACTGGGCTTGACTCATAAACTGTGGCATCTACTCATTGATATGCAAGTTTACTGCATATTGCCACCAGTTTTTGATGCTATGTATTTTATTGCTTGTTGCTGTTTAGTACAGGATTAACACCTGACATTGACAGCACTCTGCTGTCTATTTTATTCCTGATCTCTCCCTAACCCTAAAACTCCCTTTCAGTTCCCTAATCCTAAAACTCCAACACCCATCACTGAACCTAAATTCCCAGATTGCATCTTAACACTAAACTTACTTCCCACTCCCTAACAATAAAACCACCTTTCTGCTCCCTAATCCTGAATCTCCCCAATCCTTTCCCACAGCTATTTGCTTGAACTCATATTTGAGTTTGAGCACAAGCAGGAACATATCTAAACTACAAGATGCTCGAGTCCCTGGCTCTGAAACAATGGGTTTCAAGTGCTTGGGAGTCAAGTGCTTGTAGTAGAACCTTTCCAAGGTAAGTCACAACACAGACACACCACCTTTTTACTGTACATAATTCAAAGTATGTGCAAAAACAGAAATAGTCACTCTCGCAAATGCACGTGTAAACACACACAAAAACATAAGAGCATACACAGCCATATGTAATTATAAACACAGTTAAGCTAAAAGGAGCTAATAAATATGTGAACAATCTGGACCCAACACTTATTTAATGATAGTCACATAAAACAATACAAAGCAGTACGTAGAGAGTTAGATCATGTAATTAATAAGCAATATTTGTTTATTTTCTTGGAAAAAAAATTAATCAGATCATACACAAACCCATTATGTGCTAAAAAAATAATAATGCAAAAAGTTCAACAAATGATATAACTTTTTAAGCACTTCTAGCATCAGGAAAATGTGAGAAAACAGGCAATTTTAAACCATACCTAAGGGTATTTCTATACACTAGAGCAACATTTCTGAAATGTGGAAGTTAGCTGGCCTGAGGCCTTCCTTAGAGTTGAGAAGGTTCAGTCAAGTCTGAAAAGCTGCACATTTAAACTGTTTCTTATTTGTATGTATTCTGTGTTGAAAAGAACTAGAATGTGATTGTAGATCAGTGTCAAAGGAATAACATTCACAGTATAATGTCATCTGGTTCATTTAACCAGATACAGTGGTTGTATGGAGCAGGGCTGCTTCTGTAACGTGTAGAAAGGACACTGACAGTAATTACTGATAAGAAATTAACTTTATTCCTGTTAGCAATGAGCATGCTTGTACTTATCTGAGGAGATTTTGGATCATTTTTTTAATCTATGGGTTATTTTATTTTTAATAATTTGTGGGAGGCTCACTGGGTCAGTGTCTGGGAACCAGTGCAGTGCAAAAAATCAAAGTGCATTGTTTGCTTCCAGAAGGCAAGCATGTTGCTGGGAACCATGGGGTCTAGCTGTTTCCCGTAGCTCAGCAGTGCTATTTAATCTAATGACAAGATGCTGTGAGAAATCACTGTAGTGTGACAAGGTGTTAGCATTGGAAGAAGAAAATCCATATGACAAAAGACACATGACAGACAGAAAAAGAAAGTTACAAAAAAGACAGCTACTTTGCTTCTAAATGTGCCAGTCTGAAAGCACACAGTTGCCATAATATGCATTATACAACTTTATTGTTTAATCCACTTAACCTCTAATATCCTGTGAGTCTCCTGAATCTGGTTCCACTAGGCAGTGTTGTAAAACATATTCTGAGAAATATTACACGACCGAGATGGTATGAAGAAACTTTTTATGGTTAAATGGATTCATTTATATATATATATATATATATATATATATATATATATACATATATATATATATATATATATATATATATATATATATATATATATATATACACGCTGGGGCACTGTGAAAGGGCACTAAGACAGATCTGAATTATTTTGGGAAAAGAAACAATGGCTGACCTTCTACTTCATGATTTGTAGGCACTGTGCCAATGTACTTCCCAGTATAGGACCATGAGGTGGCAGTTATAAATGTGCATGTATTTATTTATTTCAATATGTTAGCCAAGTAGGTCTCTGATCCAGTTGGAACATTCTCTGCCCTGTCCAGAATTTATAGGTAAAATCTAACAAAGGCAAAAGGCAGTAACACAGCATAATTAATACTTGAAAGAGGTACTCATAGTTGCAGTCAAATGACTACTAACATTCCAAGTATATAACTTTTAGAAGAACATACTGAAGTTCAGTACTTGCAATATGTTGCAATATATACAGAATATGAGCTGAAGGATGACGTAAAACTTGCAGGAAGGAAAACTGAAACAGTAAAGTTTGAGTAACCAAAAAACAATCCTATTAATATCAAAACAGACAGTTAAGCAATTCCTCTTTGATGAAGGCATGAGCATATGACTTTTCCTCACAGATACTGTTCTAAACATGAACAGAATAAATTGTATGGCTGAAGTGACTGTTAGACTGGGAGGGAGGGAGGTATTATCAAAGTCTTGGGTCCATAATTGAGAAGCTATGATCCATACAAATTCTGAATGTTCTGGGATGAGCAAGGAAATGTGAGAGTGACGGTAGCTCCTATATCTGAGCATGTTTTTGTGTCTTGATAGTTTATTATTCTGCTTTTCTCATGTCTGCACATTCTGTAATTTCATATTGTATCTCCACATACTACTGTAATTAGTATAGTGCGTGCTCAATCATGAATCAATGTACATTACTTGCACTGCATGCTCAATCTTGAATGAATGTGCATTGCTTGCATTGCATGCTCAATCATGAATCAATGTGTATTACTTGCATTGAATTCTCAAGTTATGAATCAATGTGCATTACTTGCATTGCATGCTCAATCTTGAATGAATGTGCATTGCTTGCATTACATGCTCAACCATGAATCAGTGTGCATTGCTTGCATTGCATGCTCAAGTCATGAATCAATGTGTATTACTTGCACTGCATTCTCAATCGTGAATCAATGTGCATCACTTGCATTGCATGCTCAATCATGAATGAATGTGTATTGCTTGCATTGCATGCTCAATAATGAATCAGTGTGCATTGCTTGCATTGCATGCTCAATCATGAATCAATGTGCATTACTTGCATTGCATGCGCAATCATGAATCAATGTACATTGCTTGCATTGCATGCTCAATCATGAATCAATATGCATTGCTTGCACTGCATGCTCAGTCATGAATCAATATGCATTGCTTGCATTGCATGCTCGGTCATGAATGAATGTGCATTGCTTGCATTGCATGCTCAGTCATGAATCAGTGTGCATTACTTGCCCTGTACCACATACTTGTGACAACAAAGCAGTTCCCTCCCTGCTTAGTGCAAATTAATATTTCAAGAGTCCAGGTTTATATGCTGGCTTTTGTTAA
>NC_056725.1:1482444330-1482529330 GCF_019279795.1 Protopterus annectens
ACTGTTTATGTCAGTTATGTTCCCTCTTCTGGAATATAATTGTCTTTGGAATATGTAATGTAAAGAGTGATATTCCACTACCGTAACGAGTGCAGTGTTTACAAAACAAATTCTGAGTGTACAGGTAAGGAATGTCGTCTAAGGCTTTAATATTTGAAGCTATACAGCTTAAGTTGTCATTTCATTCAGGGTTCTTCTGAGTAAAATCCTAAGAGTAAACCCACAACTTTAAATGAGAGCAAATCCTAGCAAACATACATTGATCTTGAACGCAAATAGGTGCAACATATACATGTCACACTCTAGTCCTGTGTTATGGAACACACTTACATTATATAGATATATATAGTAGGAAATCTTCCTCTTTGAGGCTTAAGTGATCTGGGGTAGTATGGGCAAATATAATATAATTATCATTACTATAATATTATTATTATTATTATTATTATTATTATTATTATTATTATTATTATTATTATTATTATGGGCAAATATAATTTCTGTGCATTAGAGTCTGTTATGCATTGGCTTTCTAACCTGATAGCATGATTATTAAACATGCAAATACACACACACACACAGACACACACACACACAGACACACACAGACACACACACACACACACACACACACACACACACACACACACACACGCACATGCATACACATGCAACACACACACACACACACACACACACACACACACACACACACACGTGCATAGTTATCAGATTCTATTGTCAAAAAGCTAATGCTTGAAAAAGCAAATTTTCTGACTGAATCAGAAAAGATTGAAAAAAAAAAACACTGTTGCCCTCCCTTCACTCCAAACCTACTCTGCTACCTATCTATACTAACACTGAAATAACACAACAGTGGTGAAAAAACAAATTTCCATACCCTGCTGTACAGCGATCCCGCATGCAAAGCAACTGTCAGGCACACAAAAAAGGAAAAAGAACATTTACTCTTTTCAGTATTCACTCTTACAGACAGTATCCACTCTATCGATTTATATTGATTAATAAATAAATTCACAAACACACAAACACACACACACACACACACACACACACACGCACACACATACAACACACACACACACACACACACACACACACACACACACACACACACATATCATGAGTGTGTGTCTAATTGCATGTATGTATATCTGTGTGCATATGTGTCTGTCTGAATATATGCATGACTATAATATATCTTTTCTATATTACAGTTATTTAATTTTTGTTTATTAACCTGGAAGTGAACAAGTCCTTAAACCCCATTGCGATGATCTTAGGCACAAGGCAGATAAAAGTAACTTTTGTATAAGATAGGAAACATGAAACACTTATACATACACAAAGTAGTGATGTCTACATACAAAATACGCCATGTGTGAACAGCAGTGAGGTGGCAACAGCAACATTTAAATTAATAGAATATATGCATATTAGTAATAGTTCTGAGATCACTCAACTTTTATGTGCAAGGAATGCATGTATGGTTTGAAAACATTGTGATTAATCACTGATTTTAATACAGTGATTTAGAAGCAGCAAAATGCTCTTTTTACTGATAATACAATTTCCTCGTTCCTAAGGTAAACAGGTAGAGAATTCCAGGAAAATGGAACCACCTTAGAGAACAATCTTTTCCTAAGAGCTCTGATGAATCATGGGCAACAGCAAGCTGGAGTATCCTGCTCAGTGGATCACATCACATAGACTAAGGATGCTACTTATAACTTCTGTGCCAATGTGAGACAGTGTTTAATACATGATAATTTAAATGTTTGTAAGTTTAATAATAATGTGCCTCCTTTGGGGATGATTAACATATTTAAATCTTTGCACAGTAAATACAGTGTGTGTGTGAGGGGATGTAAATTAGGGGAGTGAGGGGTGAAACCTCCCCTGTAAACAATTGTTTTGCAGGTGCTGATGTGATATTAGGTGCATTTTTGGTACTTTTCATTCAGAGTTTTGATAGTTATCAGATTTTTTGTTTTTAATAATGGAAATGTGAACTTACATAATTAGAAAGGTGTACAATATAGCTGAACCTGTTGAGGGTTTCTTATGTAGTTGAGGCTAAAAACAGTAACTGTGTTCTTAGTGTTTCCAAAATACAATGCACTGTGTTTCTAAGTGATTTTTTGACCGATTGTTTAGATGTTTAGAAGGCTGATTATAAAATCAAAAATATCTATAGTTTGATTTCACTATCGTAGCATGATTACACAAGTCTACAGATTAAGCCAGATCTACTCCCCCATAGACAGTAATCAGCAAAACTTCAATAAAAGCCATCAAAGTTAATATAACACCTTCAGTAGATAATTCAACCATGCAATACCCCAAAACATAAAATGCAATCACAAAACAAACATAGAAATTAACATAATATAATTCAAAATAAAAAAAAAAATAAAAAATAGGTAATGACTCCCCAAATTACCATGGATTGGTCTTAGTTGTTTCAGTAGCTTAGTGGTAAAGAAGTCATAATAGCAATTTGTAGAACCTAGGTTTAAATCCAAGAAGAGCCACATACTTCTTTAGTGCTGTGTTCCTGGACTCTGACCTGGGCCTTTGCCTCATAAAAGATATATTTGATTTAGCAGTTTACTGCGCTTTGGTTCAGGGAGCACATGGACGTAGTCTCTTCTTTCCCCTGTTTATCTGATGACTTGATGTATTCGGAGGATGAGTGTGCTCATACATACGTAGCACTGGATGTACCATATAGTAAGCCTGGGTAATGGTTGAAAAGGGGCATGTGCACCATCTGACTTAACCCTGTAAAAATACACTTTATAAAGGTAAATGTAGTTAAAATAAATAGAAATATAAAAAAATGTGTCATTACACTTGCACTGCTTTCATTGATTTGTCTGAATATACGATGTATACCTGAAGAGGAGCTAATACTTCAAAAATCCTTTTGCCATTTCTCAGCTAATTTAGTAGCTTAGCATTAAATTAGATTCTGATGAAGTCTTGGCTACAAGCAGATGAAAGCGCTTAATCAGCTGTTTGGAATAAAAAGTGGTTCTGTGGACTGACATCCCTGGCGTTGCTTCCTTTCCAGTTTTTGGTATTTGTGTTTTGGTTCTCAGTTTGTGGTGGATATAGCATTAGATCAGTTAGACCTGCAATCTGGATGGCTAAGGTTTGCATCCTTGGCAAAACATCCATTTTTAGTTCTATGCTCCTGGACTTTGATTAGGGCCTTTCATTTTTAAAGCTTCTAATTGATGCAGTAATATTTTTGGCTGATTAATAGGTGACTATATGCATGCGCACAAGTGTGTATGTGTGTCTGTGTGTGTGTGTGTGTGTGTGCGTGTGTGTGCGTGCGTGTGCGTGTGTGTGTGTGTGTGTGTGTGTGTGTGTGTGTGTGTGTGTGTGTGTGTGTGTGTGTGTGTGTGTGTGTGTGCGTGTGTGTGCGCGTGTGTGCGCGTGTGTGTGCGTGCGTGTGTCTGTGTGTGTGTGTGTCTGTGTGTGTATTACTATAAACATAGATACAGATATAAATATAGCCACACATATTGATACAGATGTGTTTCTGGGAAGTAGAATGAAACTGCATCCAGGGAAAACCTATACAGGCACAGGGAGAACATCCAAACTTTATACAGATACCAACCAGAAGTTAGTAATGAACTCCAAACCCAGAAGCTATGAGGCAGAGATCTTACACCTAAGTCACTATGTCTAAGTTAGTAATATCTTAATTGAATGTTAAAGAATCCATGACCCTAAATGATGTGAGTAGGGACAACTTTATTTGATTTATTTTGATTTTTAACTAAGATAGGCTACCTGAGCCAAAAAGATCCTTCTTCAGCTGTGTCCCGGTAAATAATGCAAAGGAATAAAATGTGAAGACATTCACAATGTGCAAGCAAATCAACTACTTTTCTGTCTCAGTCCCATCATTTTTTCTTCATTATGTTTTTATTATTACAATAAATATCTATTTTTATAACAAGAATCTTCCTTTACCTTCATTTTGCCTTAATAAGCCATATTATCTTTTAAAATTCTTTATTTTTACAACTTTTTTATTACACAATGCCAAAAATGATCTCCCATTCCTTATTTGTCACAAACAACAAACAAACATTGATCCAGCTGTTTCACTTTATCCTTAATTATGTTTTCATAAGATTCAATAATATATCATCCTCTGAACTATTATGGAGGTCCTAGGAACTTCCCAGCAAACGTTTCTCAGTCTAAGAGAGACATAAAAGATAATTTGCATCCAATCTCATATTCTTTGAGTAAACATTGTCAAGAATTCATAAACAAATAATGTAATTCATAAGGCAAAATTGTTTGTTGAGCGGTGGGGCACAGGATGGGGAAATTCAAAGACCTTGCTAGAGTGGTTGTGTAGGCCACAGAAATACCAAGGCAATCATGTTATGGAAATGACTGTATAATGAGGCTGTTCTGCAAAAGAGTAGGACTTCAAGGAAGGTCTGGTCTTTCATAGTTCAAAGGGCTAGACCCAGATCACCAAAGTGGAATGTATAAGGGATAAAGAACAGAGAGAGGGCTACCGATATGTCGGAATAACCAAAGGCCTTGAGGCCATCATTCTTTTTAGTTAAGAATGTCTGAGATCTGTCAGGCAGAGTGATACACTTAGACACACACACCAAAAATATAATATTCAGTAGTGGGTCTTCTGATGAGAGATGAGTTAAAGGAATTAAGACTTCTTTGTATCTAGTGGGAGATGCATTTTGCTAATCAGATGAGCCAGTTGGAAAGATTTCTGAACTCTTACAGAGGCATGATGGTCATTTGATAAGGAATTATCAACAAGAGTGCCTAGATTCCTTTCAACAATGTCTGATTTTAGGGTTGTGTCATCTATATGGTATGAGGTAGAAATGTTTTGTTTACAAAAATGAAGTATACCAGATTTTTGCCTTTAGTTTCAGACCATTGCCTTTGCAGAAGTATTGTTGGAGTAACAGTGAGTCAGTGGAAGAACAAATAGCAATACCCAAGTTGCAGTCATCTGCAAATGTAGATAACCATATGCCTTGAAGGCTAGAGAAATCAATGCTAAATAGGAGAGTGCCCAATGCTGAGCCTTTTGCTTTCAAAGGTGGTATCTATGATCTAACCACTTAAGTTCTGTCAGACAACCATTTATCTATCTAACAATACAACATATGGATTGGCATTCAGATTTACAAGTCCATCAGTAATGCCTGCATGATGAATAGTATGAAATGCCTTGTCCAGGTCCACGTATACTGGATATACTGCACAACTGCTATCCACTGCTTTGGTGGGTTTTTTTTCAAATAAATCAACAATGTTAAACAGGCAGGAACTGCTTTTGACAAAGCCAAATTAACTGGCATCTAGGTTTAAGAGATTTTCAATGCCCAAATTAATGAGGTCTAAGATGATATGTTCTATAGTTTTACATATGAGGCTAACAACACTAATGAGTCTATAACTACCAGGGTCTATGGTTGGGGCGCCCATGTACAATGGCATTACACTGGCTGTTTTCCAGGTTTCAGAAATGTAACCAGTGGAGAAGCTTACATTAAAGAGGTTAAGTATAGGTTCAAACAGGCTATACGTGACACTGATATTCAGACAATCTGGTATGCTATCAGGCCCTATAAACAAGGTATTCTTATCTTTTTAGAGGGATGAAACAACTTGTTCTAAAGTAGTTATAGTGGTGTCTGTGATCATAAATTCTGTGGAATAGTTATAACTGTGTGCAGGAAAGTTTGCACTAAATTTGTGGACCAGGATGCTAACTATTTCCTTTTGGTCAAAGTAAGCAGTATTATTGTGGACAAGCTTAAAATGTTGTTGGGTGTTTGCAGGAAAGTTTGCACTAAATTTGTGGACCAGGATGCTAACTATTTCCTTTTGGTCAAAGTAAGCAGTATTATTGTGGACAAGCTTAAAATGTTGTTGGGTGTTTGCTCTTAACTTCCTGCCATAGTTAAAGAAATATTTAAGGTTGTGTTTGCTTTTGGTGGTTATGGTAAGTTCATATGAGCTTCCTAGTGGTTTCGTTAAACTTTTTGCTAGTTAGCTTAAGTATACACTTAAAGTAGGTAGACTATGACCTCTTATAAGCATTAAGTAATGTTTTTCTATTGTTATGTAGTTTATATGGGCATTCCACCATATTTGTTTTTCTCCCATTATGTTTGTTGTGAAGAGGGCCTGCCTTTTCAATTTAACTTTCTAAGTGGGAGTAGAATTCAGAGGAATATGTGGCCACTTTAGCAATGGGGTCCATCATTGGAGGATTACAAAGTAATGTATTTAGGTCATGAAGTAATTTTAAAATGTTTTAAGAAGTCCCTAAACACAGAGGTGTTTTCTTGGAAAATACTATCAGTTTTAAAGGAAAACATTATTGATTTATGGCCTGATTTAATGAGGGAAGATGATACACATGGAGGGGTGCAAGAAGAGGCCATATTTGTGGGGGTGAGATCAAGGGCATTTAGGCATCTAGTGGGACGGCTAAATATTTGTACAAAGGAGTTAGCATTTATAATGTCAAGGAAGCATTTGTCATTGTGACCACTGGCAGTCCACATCATGTGGTTCGTGGATGGGATAGTGGAATTCCCCCAAAAGAAAGGTGCTGTCATTTGTGGGAATTTCAGCTAAGGCATTGTGATAACCATTCCAGCCACAAAAAATCACATAGAGGGTATTCTGTAACTAGCTATAAAGTCGTAATTATTAAACATCTCAGAGTTAAAATTTGGTGTCCTGAAGAATCAGCTTTGAGATCCTGGACAAGTATTGATACTCTCCCTCAATTGTCAGTAGGTCTGAAGATATAATAGGCTCTCAACCAGGAAACAAAAAGAGTGCTTTCATTGCTTTGAACCCATGTCTTTCTAACTACACATATATGAATTTGTTCAAAACATAGGAAAGCCTCAGGTTTGGGCTTTGTTTTGTTAAGGATCTTGGCACTCAGCAGAGCCACCTTAGTGCATTTGAAATTCGACTTTACTAGACTGTAATCTTCAGTGGATGGACTCTGCCTAAAGCAGACCTTATGGGGCAAAAAAGGCTTTAGCCAGAATGCAAAAGCAACAGTAAGACAGATACAGACCATCTCTGGCATAGCTGGAAAGCTTGCCAACCATCTAGTCCCAAGCTGACGCATACTGGTTCCACTTATAAATTGCCTATTATTAAAGCAAGTTAATTTGCCTTTATACCTCTGCATAATTTGGGATGATGAGAGAATACCATTCAGAACCAGTGTCTTTCCTGCTCAGACATATGCATAGCAAGATCAAGCATGTTCTTCTGCATGTCCTTCCAGGTATGTGTTTAAGGTCCTTTACCTCCACATAGCTATATTTCCCAGTATGTATTGATCTAATAGCCCTTATTACATCCTGGATCCTGACTACAGAAGGAGAGCTGTCAACTGTCCTTACCCAGATTGGTGAGGTGGTGTCAGTATGCCTGACAATAGACTCACCTTTTGCTAAAACATTACAATGGATGGCTTCTGTGTCAGTAGGGCTTAAGTTCTTGGAATGTGTACCCTTGTTAGTCTTAGAGGTATAAGATGTACAAATGGTGGCAAGATGTAGGAACAGTAAAGTAATCAGTAACAAATGGCAACTTTAAATCAGACAATCTCAACCAATAGCGCTGGGTCCAGTAAATGAGCAATAAAAGTGGGGCAATCAATACTAGTAGCAATGTAACACCAGTCATCCATTGTGACATCAGATGCAATAAATAGCTGAAACAACAGCTTATTTTATCTCTGTCTAAGTAATAGCAACAATGAGCCTCAGCTAGTCAAACCAAGTGACTCCATGGCACAGAGTGGTAACGCCCTTATAATTCCTCAGACAACCTGTGTTTGTTTAGTGGCAAAGTTACTGAAGGGACTGCAAAGGATTATGGAGTGAGCAGCCAATGCTAGTTCACCTATCTTGGGGAAAGAGAAGCAGCCTACACTTGTTGCAGTAAGTTACGTATGAGCCTGGTGAACTTGGTGTTGCATATGCAGTGAGCTGCTTAATCAGGAGGTTGCTTATGCACAGAAGATCAAAATGCACCTTCCAAGGGCATTGACTGCAGAGCTGGCAAGGCTACTATGGGGTGGCAGGAGATAGGGCATGCTCTTCGGAAGTGTCCCTGATCTCCACAATAGCCACAGATAGGGTTTGGGTTAAGCCTGGGGAGGCTAAATCATGTCTGGAAGACAACAGTGAATAAGGAGAAGAAGTGGTGGCAGCTGATAATCAGTTGCATGGAGGAAATAAAACAGTCTAGCTCGATTGATCCAGATATAGTAACTGTACAATAATAGCTACAGATAATCCTAAAATATAGGTCCAAATGGAGTTACAGTATAGTAAATGTTGCAGTAACAGTAGAGCAATCAGCGCAATCAACAAAACCATATCAGATAGTGTAACACAGAACTCTCTAGTGG
The DNA here is from genome assembly GCF_019279795.1 of Protopterus annectens. Classification (NCBI taxonomy): domain Eukaryota; kingdom Metazoa; phylum Chordata; order Ceratodontiformes; family Protopteridae; genus Protopterus; species Protopterus annectens. Next base: position 1,482,452,822 of record NC_056725.1, read on the forward strand.
TTTATATATACTTCATTGCACTGTATGTAAGTACATTTTGTATGATTTTGTTTTATCATTTGATAGACAACTATGACTTTAATTTTGTGAGCCAGTGGTGCACTCCAGTATTTCATTTTTCACTTTTCCCCACTGTACTGCTACTATGAAGTTGGAATATATGTTTAGGTGTGTGTGGAGGCTATTCCCGTCATGGGTGGGGGGTTTAGAGTAACTTTTCTCCCTGCAAGAAAGATTTTTTTCTGCTTTTATATGTTTTATGTTTTATGCATCTCAGTATTGAAAAATTGATGAAACATGACTTGTTCTTAGATGCCTCAGTGGAACATAAGTAAGCCCTGTATAGAACAGTGCAGGACCATAAAGCAGTAGCTTTAAATGCCATAACAGGTCAGCAATCAGTAACAATTCACAAGCAGCATAATCACTAACTGGCATAATTGGTTGATTTTCTTTTTTATTTTTCAAAAATTCAGACAGTCCAGCTAATACCAAGGTCAGAGACCTAAGCGTACTTCTGCAAATTAATGAAATTAAGAGAAAGGCTAGCTTTATCCTGCAGGGTCTACCTCTTCTCCAGAAAAATCTCCTTCTCCGAGATAAGAAATGTGACACATTGGACCAGATTACAAAAAAGCTACACTCAGTGTAAGCCTGCCCTGATTCTGAAAGACTTGCTTTCAGTGTAAGAGACTTTATTAATGTATCCAGTTTGTTAAATGGGGTAAATCACTGATCCGTATAACTACTTTTCAAATACAGTCAAACTTCTTCCATTAAATCTTCTTGCTTCCATTTAATCATATCATTTGCATAATTATACTGCCCACCTTATCCTTTTACCTCTTAATATTTGACTCATTAAGCATGGCACCTGTTCTTTTTCCTTCCAGCCATCAGTTTCTGTTTTTTTATTTAGTCCTTCATTCACCTATTCCTCTGATATACATTTTTTTTCCTTATAGTATGTTTCCTACTTATTTCCACTATGTTTCAATTTAATCCCTTCACTAACTCCTTATACTGCCATCTGAATCATAGATTTAATCATACACACACACGTATATATATATATATATATATATATATATATATATATATATATATATATACATACATACACATATAAACATAAATATGTAAAATTCATATTCTACTTGACAAGGTCAAACAGAAAAAGACAAACCATTCTATAAAAACTGCAAGAAAGAGCTAAGCTAGATTCTCCACTGTGCAATACCTCAAAGACCATGGAATATATGCAAATAACCCTTTAAGGATAAACCACTCTTTCAGCTGCATGATTTTTGAATGCCCATGATTTTTTTTTTATTTTTAAGTCTTCATGGGTAGTGTGATGTTATCAGGTAGTGCCATCTGTGCCAGGGAGAGTAGGGCAGTACATGTCTACATATGCCAGCATAGCTAGCTGGAGTTTTGTAAAGAATTTTATGTTATTTGACTATCACACTGATTTGTACAGATGTTTGAGTTAAAATATATTTGTAAAGTTACTTGTGTCAGAAATGCATCAATAGAAGGTGCTGCTGTACAGAAAAAATGTATGCATATATATTAGGTTGTATTGTTGTAACTGATCAACTGTGTATGTTTATCAGAGAACCCTGGAAGGCTGGAAAGTTTGAAATTGTGTTATAGCTTTGAGATGCTGCCACATATCTTAGCAAAGCTCTATGTGTGTGTGTGTATTGTACCAGAGTCAAATGACCAAAGCTAATGTCATCCACTAACCAGCATCTGGTTTCTTTGGAACTCTCGCAGCAGCACTTTGGAACCTGACAGGAAAGATTTCTGACAGGATATGTATCTCATACATCTACACAGACAAAGAGAGATATCATCTGTCTTTTGCTGTGGTAAGACAATCAGCACACAACAGTATGCCTTGCTTTAGTAAGTAGTCAGGGAAAAGTAATTCTTTAGTCAGTCAGGGACATTTAGTGAGAATAGTTTAGTATCGTTTTCTGCATCTGTGAGAAACTATCCAACTGTATTATTTTTATAACTATATGATTGAAACTCTGTTATTTAATGTATTCAGTATTCTCCTGTTTCTGTTTCATTATTTATCATTAAATATTTTAATACATTTCATTGTGGCTGGTCATTTAAATACTTTTAACATCCTAAGAGTACTTACGCTTGTTTTAATTACACCGTGGCCACTCCTGAAAGCCCTGCTGCTTTGGGCACACCTTACCATTTGTAATAGTATTAATTTTACATAGTATAATTGGGTACCCTTTGTAAGAGCCTTAGGGTAGCTGACTAGTGGCAGCATGATTACCTCAGAGTCTGGGCAGAAAGGAGCAGAGCTATTAAATCTGTGTCAGCTTTTCCCAGATGTGTATGTGTGTGTGAAACTCAAATAACCAAGTGGTTGTGTCAGCTACTGGAAACAGGGACACAGAGCTCCAAAGTGGTCAGTGTGGAGTTTTGTGTGGGCCTGGAGAGAGAAAGAGAGTCCAGTCCCAGGTCTGGAGCATGATCCCTGTATGCTCTTAAGGGAAATTGTGCTTGGTGCATGGAGCTGCATCTGAAAATACTGTCTAAATCCATCTTTGCTGTTTGTGACCGTCCCTTACCTGAGTCAGTGCTGAGGATTGATTCTCCTTGATTGCTGGCCAAGAGTAGGGACTCATCACATTTTGGTGTCAGCTGTGTGGGATATTAATTGAACTTCTTTAACCAGTGGTCAGTTGTGACTTAAGTTTTGTGTACTCTCAGCAGCCTCAAGGTAAACATGCAGAGTTTTTTTTTCACAAAAGTTTTATTTATTTTTGTTAGTTTAGTTTAGTCAGGGAAAGTAGACAAGGATGTCAGCTGAGGACTGTAGCAAGCTGACAAAGAACCAGTTGGGCAAGGTGTGTGAAGCCAAAGGACTGGTGCATGCCACCCTGACTAAAGAGGAAATTAATTCAGCCTTGGTCACAGCTGTAGCATAGACCAGAAACCTAAAAGGCAACCAGTCTGGTGATGGGGATGTGCAGTCTTCAGTAACAAAACAGTTCACCTTTTCCTCAGAGGACTTAAAAATCTGTCTGTAGTTAAGATACTTGAATTGGAGGCCAAACAAATGGAGAAACAGATGGAATTAGAATCAGAAGAGAGACTGTGGCATTTGGTGGTTGAAAATAGACTGCTATGTTTGGAGGGTGAAGAGACACTGGGAGGCTGAAGAAAATGAGAAAATGTGCCAACATGAGAAGGAGATGCTGACTCTTCTGCAGGGTCATGGAGGTAATGGGGAAGGGAATAATCTAACCTCAGAAGCAATGAGTCTGCAAATTTTTCCCATAGTTTACAGAGGGTGATGATTTTGATGGTTTTCTTCATGTATTTGAAAGGTTATGAAAACATATCATGTTGACCAAGGGTTCTGGGTGTGGCTCCTGATCCCCTTACTCCATGGTAAAGCTGCAACTGCTGTTGCTAAATTGTCTGATATTGATTGCTTAAACTATGATAAAGTTAAACAATGCTTACAGGAATGTTTTAAGTTAACACCTAAAGCTTAAAGAAAAATGTTTCATGAGCATAGACACAAGGCAGATGAAAGTGTATGTGATTATATTGCTGAGTAAAGCATTTATTTTCATAGGTGGGTGAGTGGGTGTCAGGTCACTACTTCTGAAGGTCTGGCAGAAACTATGATTAAAAATTTTACCAGTGTCTTAAATACTCATTCAAAAATATCACATGTTAAAAACACCCAATCTAGTATCCACAATTAGTCATAATTCATTTAAAGCACAATTCATTTAAAGTAACAGTTCATTTAAAGTAACGGAGCAGCTTTAATAAAACAAAAAAACATATCAAACATATTTAAACAAAAGAAATTTAAAATAAATTCTAAAAAATAAGATACAAAGTATTAAATGTAACCAGAGAGACTATGTAGCATACAAATGTCCACTGAGACAAGATGGGGAACAAAAGGCGAAAGAGCCAGCAAGTGGGAATAACAGCATGCCAGTGGTAAGTTGTCTGGAGACAACAGGGGTACCAAATTATCATAGAAGTTTGTATCCTGTCTTAGTGTATGGAAGACAGGCCACTGCTAAGATAGACATAGCCTCTGACATAACCATTGTGAAGCCTGCACTGAATAAACAGGAGCAGTACTTGCTTGAGAAGTCCACACCAGTCAAAGCTTTATGACGGATCCCATTCCAGATACCTTTGGCCGGGGTTCACCTTGACTGGGAGGTTGGAAAAGGAAGCAAGCAAGTCATTGTGTTTGAGGATATCCCAGCAAATGTCTTGATAGGGAATGATTTTGATAATGCAGTATCTTGTGTGCATGCAATTACATGCAATCAGGCTTCAAGACAGGCACGTCGGTCAAGTGTCCTGGGGGAGATCCAGATAGACCCCACACTTGAAGCTGGGGTTGGTGAGGTGGATATTTCAGGGAGGGAGCTACCCTGTAGCAGTGAGCCTGAAAGTTAGCCATAGGTGTTGGTAGGTAATGATGTTCCCATGGACAGGGTGACTGCAAGGACAGCGATGAGTAGTAGTACCCCGGCTGACAGTGAGGCACCACTGTCAGGAGAGACCAGGCTTCCTGTGGAAAGGGAGCTGGGAAGGGTCATAAAGGAAGAATTGAGACTGGCTCAACTTTTGGACACTACATCATGAGGCTCAAGAGAGGTAGATAAGGAGGCACCTGATTCTCAAGTAAAAGGAGAGACTACTTAGAGAGTGGACCCCTAAGGGAGAACTAAAGGGTGAGGTAATACAGCAGTTGGTAGTGCTCAGAACCTACCATCTGTCCCTTCTAGCTATAGCCCATGACATGTCTTTTGCAGATCATATGGGCATAAAGTGTACCAAGAGGTGTATTATGCAGAACTTTTATTGGCCTGGGATTGCAAGGGATGTGTCAGGGTACTGCTGGACCTGTGAGCAGTCCCAAAAAATAGGCAAGGCAGGAGACAAGGTCAAAGCTCCTTTGATTCCTTTGCCTGTGATTGAAGAGCCATTTCAGAGGGTACCTATGGGAATTGTAGGGCCTCTGAGTACCCCAAGTTCCACAGGGAAGAAGTATATCCTGGTGGTGGCAGATTATGCTACTAGATACCCTGAGGTGATGGCTCTGCCCTCTTTCAAGGCAGAGAAGGTAGGAAATGCTTTGTCAGAAACTTTTAGCAGGGTAAGTTTCCCGAGAGAAATACTGACTGACAGATCTGCTGGCTTGTTTGTGGAAGGGCTGTGGGGTGGAGCACCTAAAAACACCCCCTACCACCTCCAGACTAATGGTCTTGTGGAGAGGTTAAACTCTACACAAAAGACCATGCTACAGGGGTTTGCAGACCAGTTTAAGAGAGAATGGGACAAATATTTGCCCCAACTGCTGTTTGCGTACAGAAAGGTTTCCCAGGAAACCACAGGTTTTTCACACTTTGAGTTGCTGTATGGGTATAGGGTGAGGGAGCCTTTAGATTTGATTCATGATGAGTGGGAGGGTGAGTGTCAATTCCACAAGCAGTTTGTTGTGGCATATGTCCTAAACCTCAGGACAAGGCTTAGGGAGCTCATGGGCTTGGCCCAAGAAAACCTGGTAGGAGCCCAACAGCAGAAAAAGGTCTGGTATGATAGGAATGTTTGAGCCTGAGAGTATGCTGTGAGACAGCAGGTTATGATGCTCATTCCTGTCAGATACAATAAACTGCAAGCAGCTTGGGAGGGACCCTTTGAAGTGGTAAGGAAGGTCTGTGATGTTAATTAATGGTAAACCTGCTAGGTAGGAGGCAGGGCATAAACTACACCATGTCAATATGATGAAGCCTTACCATGACAGGGAGGCCCTTGTGCTAAGTATTTGCAGTAGTGGCAGGAGGAGTCTGAGGGGGACCTGGTAATCACAGACCTTATGAGGGAAAACAGGCCAGGTACGATAGTGTGGACCCTAGACTGTGAGCAGGCATTCCAAATGCTTAAACGGGCTTTGGAAGCACCCTCTTTGTTAGCCAGTCCAGATTAGAGCAAAAAATTTGTAGTGCAGGTGAATGCTTCAAACCATGGAGTAGGGATGGTACTCAGCTAGGTTTCCTCACAGGAAGAAGCAAACCCAGTTGTATATCTTAGCTGTAAACTCCAACCCAGGGAGAAATGTTATGCAGCTGTAGAAAAAGAATATCTAGTCATAGTATGGGGACTACAGAAACGTCTGTCCTATCTGTATGGAAGGAAATTTATGGTGGTTACAGACCACAATCCCTCAACATGGGTACATCATGCCAGTCAGCAAAATCCCAAGTTATTAAGGTGGAGATTTGGGTTGCAGGCATATGACATGACAGTGCGCCACTGTAGTAGGATCAGCCAATGCAGATGGGCTCTCAAGACATGGTGTAGGTTAATGTGCTCCCAGACAAGCCCATTTCTGTCAAGCAATGTTTTTCCATGGTCACTTGAAAAACTAGCTTTAGTTTTCAAAGGGGAGGAGGGATGTTATATTATGAGGTAGTGCCATCTGTGCCAGGGAGAGTAGGGCAGTACATGTCTAAATATGCCAGCATAGCTAGCTGGAGTTTTGTAAAGAATTTTGTTATTTGTCTATCACACTGATTTGTACAGTTTGAGTTAAAAATATATTTGTAAAATTACTTGTGTTAAAAATGGATCAACAGTAGGTCCTGCTTGACAGAAAGAATGTATGCATGTATATTAGGTTCTATTGTTGTAACTGATCAAATGTGTATGTTTATCAGGGAACCCTGGAAGGCTGGAAAGTTTGAAATTGTGTTACAGTTTTCAGATGCTGCCACAGATCTTAGCAAAGCTCTATGCGTGTATTGTACCAGAGTCAGGTTACCAGAGGTGATGTCATCCTCTAACCAGCATCTGATTTCTTTGGAAATCTTGTAGCAGCACTTTGGAACCTGACAGGAAAGATTTCTGACAGGATATGTATCTCACATATTCAGACAGACAAAGAGAGACATCATCTGGCTTTTGCTGTGGGAAGACATTCAGCACGCATCGGTTTCCCTTGCTTAGTAAGTAGTCAGGGAACAGTAATTCTTTAGTCAGTCAGGGACATTTAGTTAGAATAGTTTAGGATTGCTTTCTGTATCCAACTGTATTTGTTTTTATATCTCTGTGGTTCAAACTCTGCTGTTTATTGTATTCAGTATTCTCCTGTTTTCTGTTTTATTATTCATAATTAAATATTTTAATACCTTTCATTGTGGCTGGCCCTTTAGAGAATACTTTTAACATTTTGAGAGTACTTATGCTTGTTTTAGTGACACTGTGGCCACTCCTGAAAGCCTTGCTGCATCTGTAAATACTGTGTGAATCCATCTTTGCTCTTAATGACCATCCCTCGCTGGAGTCAGTGGTGAGTATTGAGTCTCCTTAATTGCTGGCCCAGAGTAGGAATCTGTTACAGGTACATTGGGCCCAAGGTAGTCATTGTTCCACTGTATTTGGCATTCTTCAGACCTATCATTGAGTACAATGCCCCCTTTGGTATGTACCTAACCAGGAATATCCAACAACTGTAATGTCCACAGAGATTCATCACTAAAAGAATACAGGGCGTAAGTAAAATATCCTATACAGACTGCCCTATAAGGCCCTATCCCTATATTCTGGCTCCTACAGGCTTTTGAGGGGACCCCACTCTAACTTGACCTCCTGCATATGCACAAAATAAACAGCACCAGAATTACCTATTCTAAAGACTTAAATCTTGCCTGTGGTATAAATATTACTTGTTGGAGAGATAAGTATGTATCCCAGAGGCTCTCCATCCATGTGAAGCAGAGTTCCTCCCTAACCCAATTCAAATGCAACTTGGACAATTGGATGGGAAACCAGATATTCATCCCTGGTTTGACACCTGTGTCTCTCATGGACACAGGTAACCTGTAAATGCTTGATCTCCCAGGCCCATCCTTACATTTATCAAGGGTATTACAACTTGTCAGAGATTTGGGATGCATAGCTAGGCTTAAAAAGGCCCTTGTGGTCATTAGCCTAGTAAACACCTATGAACTTATGAACCTATGCATAAAGCCAAACCCCTCTAGCTAGCTGTACTGATGAGGTCAGAAAAAGACCAATGGCACATCTACAGTTGGTGGGGTTGGCTTTATTGCCCAACCTACATTTTCTTCTTGACAATATTTCTTCTGTTTTACTTATTACTGTTTCATTTATTTGAACACATTCTGTACTCATTGATGGCTATTGACTGATTCCTAGCACCTCTTACCTCTTCCTGAGCTGCACCTACTTCTGGGAGAATATATGAATTCATTGTCATTTGGTTCTCTGTCCTCTCACTCTGTGCTTCTTCTGTGTAATTTATCAGAAATGTAGTTTAAAACTTTGACAAAATGACACCAAAAAGTTAAAAACACAAACTTTTTTTCAGATATGTTAAAATATGTCTTAGATTTAAATGCTGTTCCAGTAAAAAATACAAAATTAAAACTTGCAACATTTGACAGGTACATCAATATTTATGTTTTTGTCTCTTGGCTCACCTGTTTACACTGTATAGCAAAATTAGAAAAATGCCCATTGCTTCACAGGTAACCCATGCTGAATTACATTGGAAGTCTTGCAAAAAGGTACACTATAATGCTACATGAAGGAACACAACATAGACTAATAAATTCATAGCTTGTATAGCTTACAACCTAATCGTTTAAAGAAACTTTACACTGACAATTCCTTGTGTGGGCATTTCTTAGCTGTTATTGTAGTAAGTGTTCATCTTATCTAATCATCATGTAGCACTCTTCCACCAATAAGAGACGTATTTGCATGTTTCCAGCCGTCTGCCTGTTTCAAAGAAATTACAAAAATAAAATCCCAGAAAGTACAGGATCTTGCACAGAGCCATTTGGAACACTAGTGTTTTCTTTAGCAGGGTCTGCTTGGAGGCCTCCTATATAGATTTGGGTTTTATTACTTAACCAGTCTTTGGACCACTGAATAATGTAGCTATTTACACAACATATAAACTTATTTAACAGTACCTGTTGTAAAACATCCAAGACCTTATCCAAATATATGTAGGTTTAGGTTAGGTGTGCTGTAAGGCTTTCATACAGTACAAATATAATCTATGCAAATCATGATTTTCTTTTAATAAACACATATTGGTGAAGAACCAGAAGAATCAAGTTCCCTGCATCCATTTGAATTAACTGCAGACTGTTAATCACTTTATGCAGCAAGTGTGTAACATTTACAGATCTGTAGTCATCATTATCTGAGGTGTGCACCTTTTGTGCATTGGAACAATGGTCACCTACTGCAATAATTCTAAGATATTTATTATTAATAGAATGTTGGTAAAGATCATAGGAAAGGCTCAGCAAGGTGATTCTTTCTCTAAATAATGAGCTGACAGCAATATCATCAAGACCAATGAAGCTGGTGCCTTGGGCTTTGTTTGTGAGTACATGAATTAACATTTGCAAAAAGCATGGTCATACGGTCCCCTACCATGCATTCATCTGGTTGGGGGAAGGGGCATATTCTTCTCAGTGTGCCTGAGCTGAGGCATATTTGTCATGAGTGCTGTGTAATTACAATCTGGCCTAACAACAATTAAAGGGAAAAATGATGGTCAGTGCTGCTGTGATTAAAGGTTCTACCTTCTTTTATTTCCCATCTGTGTAGCCCATACGAATAGCTATTATGACAACATTTGTCACATGTTGCTTCAGCATGACACATTCCCTGGGATTCAATAAGCTCCAAGCAAGAATAATGTTATTCCTGCATGGAGTGGTTTGTGTCCATGTAGCACAGCAGTGTGCCTTGCATATTCATGAAGGCACGCTTCTGTTTAATCTACACAGAAACTTAGAAAGTTGATAGAAAAGAGGTCATGCATTAGCATGAAGTTCTGAAGGATAGAGTCTGAAAGTCAAATGTATGCCAATATTCCCTGACAGCAGTCCATGTGGACAAAGGCACAAATAATGGGGGGACAAAGCACTAAACATAGGTACACCACTTAAATATTTCCCTCACAAACCTAGAATGTTGATAGAAAACAGGATATGTATTAGTATGAATCTCTGAAGGATAGATGCCTGAAAGCCAAATGTATGCCATTATTTCCTGACTGCAGTCCTCAATGACTTGTCAGAGCGCCACAATACTCACTATATAACATAATAATATAATAAGAATATTATATATTTTTTCTAGGTTAAGGAATGTTTAAACGTAGCTAAGCGGGTGTGCATGTTATGGTCCTCCACTTACTTAGCTTAAACAACTCATAGGAGATAAACACAAATATACAACTGAAATTCCAAAGCTGTGGTAGTGTAGTGGTTATAGTCCTGTCTTTATATGCAGGTGCTCGTGGTTTGAGTACCAAGACAGGCAAGGTATTTTTATATGGGAAAGCAGTATTAAAATAATTTTTTTAACTTAAATTATGTGGTAACTGTTTTTTGTCACCCAGGGCAGTGTAGCTGGTATAAAATGGAAGTATGAATGCATATAACATGTGAAACCACCCATGTATACAAAAGTGTCCCATACAGTATAGTCACACCCCTGGCCAATGTAAGGAAAGCACATAGAGGGATGTCATGTAAAGTAAATCATGTACACTTAATAAATGAAGTCAGTATTCTGATATATTTAAAAAATTAAAACTGAGCAATGGTTAGCAATGCTCAGCCATACTTAGCAGGTGTAACCATTGCTAAGATGTGAATCTTAAGCAGCAGGAAGCTCAGCTAAGCAGATTTGTGCACTGTTAAACACTGCTCAACAACTTCTCCTTTAAGTAATGTTAAAACAGGCTCAGCTGGTTTGTGCACTGCTTAGCAGAGCTTCACCTTTTCAAAATGGTCCATAACAGCAAAAAGAGGGAATATCGTACTATTTAAATAATGCAGGCAGGAATACAGCCATAATCTGTTATAGTCCATCTGTGCAGATACAATGGCTGATGTAAGAGAGGGAGTGTGCTTTCAGGCACAATGCTAGAGCATTCAGGAGTCCAGGGCCATGGCTGGACTCCTAGTGAAAAACCATGAGGAGAGACTGCTGCAAAGCCAGTACCAGGGCTCCCAATACAAAGCAGAGGTCTATGACCATCTTGCATGTGATCTCACCAGTGCTACTGGCATCCCTCAGACTGGTGAGCAGGTACAGCACCACTATGCCGACATAAAGCATAGGAAGGTGGTGCTCTTGGACCAGTGGATCCAAGATGGATGGGACCAGAATGCTCCAACAGTGTGTAAGTATCATTATCAAGTAGTTTGTAACAAATACTAGCCTGAGAATGTGATAGACAGATATGCATAATGTGTGTTTTTCTCCCCTACAGCTGCAGTAGAGAGGGCTGTGAACATCAAAGCCCATGGTGGCAGACTGCTGAGGCTGTGCCAACAGGCTGGTGAGTACAAATCTATTTTGCAGTATATTGTTAAAATAGCTAAGAATCAGTACATTGCTTACTGCTAGTAGGTATACTGTTACTATGTGAACTGAATAAATAAAAAAGTTTGACTGACAAATAAGTACAATAAAGACACTTAAAAACTGTTCTGTTTATTCTGGTATGTTGTTGTAGACATATATAGAATGTATACAGATACTTCACAGCAAATATGGTTGTGACAGCATACTTATTAACTGAGGTTCATTTGTGAACAAGCTGATGGGAGAAGCTGTAGATGGTGTAGCTGTAAAATGGGATATAAATGAAATGTGAAATATATACTGTACTAAGTTCTGAACCCTGAATAGCAATATGTAAAGTATCAATGTGTGTTCCATGCAGCATTGCCTTGTGTTAACCTTTGCTTTCCAGGTTGTAGTAATCCAAAGGAGTAATGCACAGTACAATAACTATCTGTCATGCATGTATCACAGGATTACAAGTTCAGACTGTCTAACCAAGAGACTATTAGGCAGAAACCAGTAACACAAGAAGCAACAGTTTCCCAGTAGTTTAGTATGATGAGAAATAGCTTAGTTTTTAATTTTGCACCCCAAGACATGGTTCGAATCCAGGGAGTGGTACTGAGATGTGTGCATGTCTACACACAAGGAATCAGGAATAAATGCAAAAATAGTCAGGCAGTGTTAACAGATATTTTCCCCACAAGTTTTACAGGTAAGTAAATGTTGCCAGTAGCTGTATGAAGGGCATACTAATAAACTGTGTACAACTGTTCAATTGTCCCACCACATGCCTACAAAAGGCAGCAGGATAGGTACATACCATATCCACTCTTCCTGAATCATACCTCTCAACTGTACAGATATTCACTGAATGTCCAGATATTTGTCTCAGATGTTTGGTCCATTTTACATAAAGTAGGGGTGTCATGGCAAATCAGTGGCAAACCATTATAGACTGAAGTTAGAAAATAATGATAGATATCCAAGTGTCAGATGTCATATCCATCAGAAAAGCCATGCAAATGCAAAACCTGTTATTTTATCAACTTTCTAAGTTTGTAAGAGCAATATCTAAAAATTGTCCATATTTATGGGCTATTGTCCAGATGTCATGTTCTAAGAGGTTGAGAGGTATGTCACAGCTAGTGGTCACTGCTGCAAATAATCCTGGACACAGATAGCAAACCAGTTGATGTATGCCAGTAGCACACTCACATAACAGCAGTTCAGGATACCCCTCCTGTGCCAGATATGTAACCCTGACATGTACGAGTCCCCCTAGTCATATACCCAGAGTTGTCACAGTTTGCCTCATACCATTCCAGGCTGACAGTTTAATAGGTATGTTTGTACTATAGAAGCTATGGGCATAGGTAGATGTAAAGTGAGGGCAGACATATAGAGTATTGAGCAGTACTGTTGTGGAAAACAGAAGCATAAACAGTTGTTAATGGATTTTCTGTCTCTCCCACCACCCCTCATCTGCATCAATAATATCACTCATATGCTACAGGTATGTTGTGTTCCAACCCTAATGTTGGGACTTGTGTTATATTATTGTTAATATGTTTAATTGCTTGCATGTTAACATACCTTGTTCAAATACCATTGTTGGTGGCCTGTTGCCATCAATGTTAATGGCATGCTGTCATGATGCATACTGTTGTTCCATTTATGCATGTGTTCTGTTTGCTATGCAACTGTTTCAAATCTGTTTTATGGAGCTAATTGGAACACCCATGCATCCTGTTACAACTAATCTTGAATTGTGTTGTTCATGACTAACCAACATATTTTGAAAACCTCAATGCCATAGTGCATTTGAAAAGGCAGATCTCAACACATCCACCTGTCCACCTCATCTGGCCATGGCACCAGGCCCCAGCACATCTGGAACCTAACCCAGATCTCCTTTGTCTGCTGGTCCTGCACCACCTTCAGGTGAAACCACTGCAGGGGACGGGGCCCATCTCCCCCCCAGGAGCAGGCGAGGACAGGAGGCTGTCAGACACAGTCAAGTCCAGGGTTTGGTGTGCAGCACCCTTCGATCTGAGTTTGGAGAACAGCTGCACCAGACTGAGGGCCGCCTGGTGCACCTCGAGGGGCAGGCCACTCCTCTTGTCCAGCCCCCAGCACAACCACCTTTGGGGCCATGAAGGTGTAGTGGCGACTGCCCATGGGTGGGGATCTCAGTCCCACTGTGACCATATGGGGACCCATGGGCTTTGGATTCTCAACCACCCTCCCCGTCAAATGTGTTTACCCCCGTCATGTGTCATATACCTTCCCTGTCTGCTGTCTTGTCTGCCTTGTCTGTCTCCTTACCCAACCTACCTTCCCAGACATACCTACAATCCTTCCCTAACATCCAGTCTCACATTAAAAAAAAAAGGGCATCTGTCCCAAAAAACAATACCGTCCCATACATAGCTGTCCATTTCACACTTGTCCATTGGACAAGTAATCTGGTCCAATTGGCTTGACAACACATTTCTGTTGTCCTCCCCCTCTGTCAAGGGTTTGAGTGTCCAAATTCACCTCCAAATTCTGTACAAATGCACAGCTGTTGCTGTATAAGAAATGGACAGCTATGGACCTCACCTACACCTGTCCTGCACATCCCTAGCTATATTTCATATTGTTTTTCCCTCTGCATGCCTCTTTTTCACCACTTTCCTATCACCCCTTTTCTATTCTTTTAAAGAAATTAGTGCGGGTGTAAGCGGGATTAAGCGGGAGTAAGCGAGTTTGCGCTATGCTAAGTGAAGCCAACACAGATTAAGCATCTGTACGGTTAACCGTGTGTTGGCATTGCTTAGCTTCATGCAAACCCATGCAAACCTGCTTAAAGCCACTTAAAACTGCTTTATTCACTCTGTCTCCATCAGCCACTGTTCTGCCTAGCAACAAAATAATCAGCCCTACCAAGTCCCGAACCCAGGCCCTGCACACCATAGTCAGAGCAACATACACTACACCATTTCAGCTATCAGAATTTTGGATGTTTTTTCAAACATATGCAGTAAAGTCATTCAATGCTAGAGAAAAGATTCTGTAGAATCAGTCAGGTTTTATATATATTCATATACACATGTATATACGTATGGAGATGAATATACATGGAAAAATATATACACAATATAAATAAAGATATACATATAAAATATACACACACACACACACACACACACATATATTTATATATATATATATATATATATATATATATATATATATATATATATATAGATAGATAGATAGATATATATATATATATATATATATATATATATATATATATATATATATATATATATAAAGAAAAAATATATATATATAGATCTATATATATATATATATATATATATATATATATACATATAGGTCTACTGTAAAAGACTGAAAATCCACTTGTTCGAAAATGAACAGTGGAGCCTCGGTTATGCAAAAGTGCACTTAAACAAAAGTGCACTTCCGTGAAGCACAGTTCAATGAACCGTTCAGGGAAACTGAAGCGCTGAGGCACACTAGGGAATTTACCTGTTCTCCACTGTAGTGCAATCTCGCAGTTGGTATATTTAAGTGGGGGTGTGTGGTGGGCACAGCCCCCCTACTCAATGTAATGTTAGTAAGTGTTTTCTGGGGTTTTTTTTATCTTTTTATCGGTTCGTTGAACCAATAACACTGTCAGACTTAAAATCACGCAGAAAAGCCATGTCCACACAAACCCTGTTAAACTAGCATTAATTCAACTGTATAACAGCAATACTTACATTCTGTCCATATGTCTGGAACATTCTTTCTTAGTTTGTTGGGTTGTCTCCACACTTTCCGTTGTAAGAGGTATTTCCAACTACTCTCCGTGATGCTGTTTTTCACACATCTCCAAGACATCCTCCTCACAGGCAAGTAAAAGGGGCAATGCCCACATGAATTACTGTTCTGCATGCAATTAGCAAGTGGGGGACACCAATTGCTGCCTAGGCCATCAGCTGCTCATGAGCATTACCTACAAAAGGCAAGCTGATGCCTATGCAAAATAGATGTATACCCTACATCTTGGAGAGAGAGAGAGAGACAGACAGAGAGACAGATAAGCAAACAAACAAACCAACACAAACTAAAATCAGACAAACTATACTTGGAAAAAAAGGTATGTCAAACAAGTAAGCCTGTAATGGAATACTGTAGGGGTATGTGATAATGGGAAATAGGAAGTTCAACAAATATGTCTCAACAAGATTTTCTGTACTGATATATTGCTGATCAGAACCTACGGCCATAGCATCTATCTGGGTCTGTCTGCAGTGACATAGATCTCAGCTCAGGCCCCTGATTCACCCCAGGAAAGGATGGCTCACATATGACTACTACTGGAGTGTGTGTTGAACAATACTGACTGTAACACCGCTAGGCCAGCCACTCAGATGCCGTAGATATCCATATGTTAATTGTGAATGCAACTATGTGTACATGTTTGTATCAGAAATGTGAAAGACCTATACAGGGTACATGCATAGTAAACTACTGTTGCAGATGTGTGTGTTGAACTGCATGTGATATATTGAGCTCATACCATTCAACTGTCCAGTGTTATGCACACTGACCATATGTGTGCTTCATATTTGTAGTCATTTACTCATAGAGTTGTGTTATGTCTGCCAAATCATTGGCAACCTGTGAAGACTGACATTACAGCATCTCCTTCTCTTTCTTGGCTGTTCCATTAGGGGTCGCCACAGCGGATCATCTGTCTCCATTTCTTCTTGTCCTCTGCATCTTGCTCTGTCACACCAACCACCTGCATGTCCTCTCTCACCACATCCGGAAACCTTATCTTAGGCCTTCCTCTTTTCCTCTTACCTGGCAGCTTCATCCCTACCATCCTTTTCCCAATATACTCAGCATCCCTCCTCAGTACATGTCCAAACCAACATAATCCCACCTCTCTGGCTTTGTCTCCAAACTATCCAACCTGGGCTGACCCTCTAATGTACATATTCCTAATCCTGTCCACCATCATCACACCCAGTGCAAATCCTAACATCTGTAACTCTGCCATGTCCAGCTCTGACTCCTGCCTTTTTGTCAATACCACTGTCACCAACCCATATAACATAGCTGGTCTCACAACCCTCTTGTAGACCTTCCCTTTCACTCTTACTGGTACTCGTCTGTCACAAATCACTCCTGACACTCTTCTCCACCCTCCCCATCCTGCCTGTACTCTCTTCTTCACCTCTCCCCTATACTCATCATTACTCTGAACTGTTGATCCCAAGTATTTAAACTCATCCACATTTGCAATCTCTACTCCCTGCATCCTCACCATTCCTCTATCCTCCCTTCTATTCACACATATATATCCTATCTTAGTCATGCTGCCTTCATTCCTCCCCTCTCTAGACCACATCTCCACCTCTCCAGGGTCTCCTCAACCTGTTCACTACTTTCACTACAGCTCACAATGTCATCCGCAAACATCACAGTCAATGGGGACTCCTGTCTGATCTTGTCTGTCAACCTGTCCATCACCACTGCAAATAAGAAAGGGCTCAGAGCTGATCCCTGATGTAATCCCACCTCCACCTTAAATTCATCTGTCACTCCCACCAAAGAATTCACCACTGTCACACTACCCTTGTGCATATCCTTTAGCAATCTTACATATTTCTATGCCACTCATGACTTTCTCATACAATACCACAACTCCTCTCTAGGCACCCTGCCATATGCTATCTCTAAGTCCACAAAAGACACAATGCAACTCCTTCCAACCTTCTCTGTACTTCTCCATCAACACTCTCAGAGCAAACATTGCATCTGTAGTGCTCTTTCCTGGCATGAAACCATACTGCTGCTCACTAATCATCACCTCCCTTCCTAATCTAGTTTCCACTACTCTTTCCCATAACTTCATGCTGTGACTGATCAGTGTTATCCCTCTGCAGTTACTACAACTCTGCACATCACCCTTATTCTTATAATCGGTACCCAAATACTTTTTCTCTCACCATACCCACATCATCCAACTATCTCTCTCTCTCTCATTCTCTTCATTCATCAGCTCTTCAAAGTACTCTTTCCATCTGCTCAACACACTCCTCACTTGTGAGAAATGTTTCTCTCATTATCCTTTATCACCCTTATCTGCTGCACATCCTTCCTAGCTCAGCCCCTCTGCCTAGCCAATTGGTACAGGTTCTTTTCTCCATTCTTAGTGACCAACCTTTCATACAACCCTTCATACAGTTCATCCTTAGCCTTTGCCACCTCTCTCTTTGCCATGTACCTCATCTTCTTATACTCCTGTCTACTTTCTTCATCTCTCTGACAATCCCACTTCTTCTTCACCAACCTCTTTCTCTGTATACTCTCCTGTACTTCCTCATTCCACCACCAGGTCTCCTTGTCCTCCTTCCTCTGTCCATATCACACTAAGCACCCTTCTAGTCATCTCCCTTACTAGCTCTGCTGTAGTTACCCAGATATTTGGCAACTCTTCACAGCCACCCAGTGCCTGTCTTAACTCTTCCCTGAACTCAGCCTCACATTCACTCTTTTTAAATTTCCACCATTTGATCCTCGGTGCTGCTTTCACACTCCTCCTCATTTTCTTGATCACCAATGTCATCCCACAGACCAATTTTCTATGCTACCAAACTACACTTTCCCCTGTCACCACTTTACAGTCTCCAATCTTCTTCAAACTGGCCCTGCTGCATAGGATATAATCCAACTGTGTGCATCTTCCTCCACTCTTGTGTCACTTTATGCTCCTCTGACTTGTTAAAATATGTATTCACCATAGCCATGTCCATCCTTTTTGCAAAGTCCACTACCATCTCACCTTCTGCATTCCTTTGCTTAACACCATACCTACCCATAACTTCCGCATCCCCTCTGTTCCCTTCACCAACTTGCCATTGAAATCTGCTCCAATCACCACTCTCTCAACCTTGGGTACAGTAATCACTACTTCATCCAACTCACTCCAAAATTTTTCTGTCTCATCCATCGCACACCCAGCTTGTGGAGCACATGCACTAACAACATTCATCATTACACCATCAATTTCCAGCTTTATAAACATCACTCTATCCAGTACTCCTTTCACCTCCAAAAATACTGTTGGCATACTGTTCCTTCAGGATAACCCCTACACCATTTCTCCTACCATCCACACCATGATAGAACAATTTGGACTCACCTTCAATACACCTAGCCTTACCAACCTTCCATCTGGTCTCTTGCACACACAATATAGCAACCTTCCTTCTGTCCATCATATCAACTTGCTCTGTCCCCATACCACTCATACAGCCAAATTTAAAAGTTCCTACCCTCACTACCACACTCCTAGCCTTTCTCCTTTCATCATGCCATATGCGTGTTGGACATGCCCCAGGGGTATGTCTGAATGCAAAGGCTACTGTGCTATCAAATGACTTAAGTGTGTTACACCAATATTGAGAAAGTGTCACTAATTTTGGCCCATCGCCCCCCCCCCCCCATGTATGTGTGGCTTCCTCCAGATGCCCTGCTCTAACAGGTTGATAGGAATGACTGAGCATCAAGAGTGTAAATACAGTGTGCCATACTGACATAGAACAGAAATGTATATCAGGTATTACCTGTGCACATCTGTGTATGAGTAAGTGTACCTGGCTGCCTCATAACAACAGATATGGGATGCAAAACATCAGGTAAGTAAGCTGTACATGTTGTACAAGTGTATAATTTTACTTTCCGTGCATCCAACAGATTTAGATTTCTACAGCTACTGGTTGTTGCATCGCCCTGACACAGACATGGGTACTAGAATAAGCATGATTATCAGGTTGAAATTGGAGAGGTGCCCAACTGTGTTATGACCTTGTGTCCATGCCTACTACAAACAGCTATATGACCACCTACATAGCTGTATGGACTCAGCAATACCTTAATTGTAAAACCTGTGTCCACCAAGGTAGTACACAAACCACATAACTAGTTGCTATATTAGCTATACAGGGCAAAGTAGGAGCAGGCACCAACTTGGCAGCAAGTCAGCCTTTGTCTGAATGAGCATATAAGGTCACAAGTGGATTACTGTAAGGCTAACTATGAGTACAAATTGGACACATCCACCAAGGGCAATCACAAGGCCATCTTCACATATGTCTGCAATCTCAGAGGCAACAACCCAACCCACCCTGTAATGGTGGTCAATCACACCACACACACACACACACACACACACACACACACACACACACACACACACACACACACACACACACACACACCATAGCTATAGCCAACCTGCTGCAGAAACGTTTAGGGCGAACATCACCCCCTGGCTCACCATCAGTATAGGTGGATATGAACAGCACCCACACCCCTCTCCTCATTATCAGGGAGCAGGTGCTTATTGGCTAATCAAAGTCAACAAAAACAAGTCTCCATGGGACCTGATAACATTCCTGTCTGTATCTTACATGAAATTCAGGCATATGCTTTCAGCTCCATTACACATTGTATGCAAGCAAAGCCTGAGCACCACTGACATCCCATCTGCAAGGAAGATGGCAACTGTCATCCTGCTACACAAACATGAATGATGAATGGTGGTTTATGCATTGTACTGGGCCTCATTGGGGGAACAAGACACATCAGGACCAGGAGTGTAATGCAGGTTCATACTGTGCTGATAGATGACAGGGGTATGATGTGGTGGTAAGTGGTGGCGAATTATAGGCAATGTTGATGTGCTGGCTCTGTAATTAACTCTGGGGAATGTCTGAGGTCCTGCAATGTGTTTCCCTGTTTATGTCTTCCAGGTGGCATGCAGTGTCAGCCAGCATATACTGCAAATGAGAATGCAGCTATCACCGATGCCATAATCCAGCACCATGCAGTACTGTTTGTCCGTAGCCAAAAAAATATGCAGGAGTGGACTGCTCTGTGGGGTGTTCTTGTCCACAGAGTTAACACCTTGGGCCACCATGGCCGCACATACGATCAGGTCAGGCATTGGGCAACTGACCTGATATGCCATGCCCAGCAAATGGCTGCAGCCATGGCCAGGGACTGTACTGCTACAGGTAGGGGTCCAGCCACACAGGCCCCACTTATGGCAACAGAGGAGCTCCTTGCCAACCTTGGGGCAGCCCCCTAACAACAGCCAACACAAGAAACACAAGTCGTGGAGGTGGGTGGCACCCAGGCAACAGAGCATTCAGGTAAGGCCACAGTGCACATCAATTTAATCCTCTAGCAGTCATACTATCTTCTATAGAGTATCTAGATGCATATGTAAGTTCAAACCGCATTTGTGGGTGGGGTTTAGGAATGCACACTAGTGTACATCTATGGTGAAGGACAGCAAATTGTGTACTATCAGAGCTTGTACTGTACATGTGCAGAAAAGTAGCATTCATCTTGTACCAATGCCAAATGTGAGTCTGATGACAATACCTCTCCCACACAACTATATAGGTACCTCTGGTCTGGATGGGGGACAGCAGCCTGAAGCTGGTGAGTATGGGATTTTGCTGTTGTGGCTCACTATTATCCCAGGCATGTTAAGGTCATGCATGTGACCATGCACACAACTGTTACTCTCATCCATTCAGCAATATCTGCATGTTCACTTGTGGTGGGGTTAACTGCGTTGCATCACAGTCGTCATCAAAGGGCCCTATTTGCAGGTGATGTCACATGTCTGTAACATACCTCACAACTTGTCATTGCAAGAAATCTGGACAAAGACTGAAAAAATGAGAGGGGGGACAAAGACCCAAAACTAGGGACATGTTTTATAAATTGGTGTTATACAGTGCATACAAATGGTGTATACACACCTGTTAGAATGCCAGGTATTTGTGATATACAAAAATGAGAGCACAATAAAACATTTCCAAACCCTTCCAACCTTTCATGTGACCTATAACCTGTACGATCCAATTGTAAAACAAACAAATCTGTTAGGGGAACAATTATGACACATAAAAAATGTACAAGAAGCTAGATGTATACGTGTGCATAAATTGAAGCTAACACTGTGTTGAAGCAGCTTTCGAGATAATTACAGCATTGCATCTTCTTGGGTACACACATGCCATCAATTACAGAGACTCTTTGAATAACAGCAAATAACGGTCAGCTGACCTACCCGGATTATCCTAAAAGTTACTCAGTTGCCTGCAACAGCAATAGCCATAGTTCTCATACAGCTTAGAAAGCAGCAAAGGGATCTCAGTTGTGAAAGGTATCAGCCCAGAGGAGGGTACACACATATTTCCACAGCATTGCATATACCATGGAACACAGTAAAGACAGTCATCAAATGGTGGTAAAAAATATGGGGCAACAGTGACATTGCAAAGAACTGGACATCCCTCCAAATGTGTGGAAAAGACAAGACCCAAACTAGTCAGGGAGGCTGCCAGGAGACCTACAGCAACACTAAAGGAGTTGCAGGACTCACTGGCAAGTACCAGTTGTGTACTACATGTGACAACAATCTCCTGTATTCTCCACATGTCTGGCCTATGGGGTAGGGATGGAAGATGGAAGTCTTTTCTCACACAGGACAACATTCAGGTCTGGCTGATTTCTCAAGAAAAATACATCAGGTCTCCCAAAAGCATGTGGGAAAATGTGTTATGGTTGTACTTTTTGGCCACAATACCAAAAGGTTTGTTTGGCACAATAACAACACTGTGCATCACCAAAGGAACACCATCCCCATGGCGAAGCATGGTGATGGCAGTGTCCTGCTTTGGGGTTGCTGTTCATAAGCTGGAAGTGGGCCTTTAGCCAAGGTGGAGGGGATTAGGAACACTTTACAATACCAGTCCCTTTTGGCCCAAAATCTTCATGTGTCTGCTAGAAAGATGTGGATGGAGAGGAATTTCACCTTTCCACATGACAATGACCAATATCATACATCAAAATCCAAAAAAGAATGTCTTCACCAGAAGAGAATCAACATTTTGGAATGGCCCAGCCATAGTCCACACCTACATCCAATAGAAAATGTGTGGGGTGCCCTGAAGAGACCTGTGCAGAAGATATGCCCTCACAATCTGACAGAGTTGTAGGGCTTCTACAAGGGAGAGAGCACGAGTTTTGCTAAGTCAGGATGTGCCATGCTGATACACACCTTCCCAAGAGGACTGACTGCTGTTATGAAATCAAAAGGTGCTTTAACAAAGTATTAGTTTAATAGTGCTCACAGTCATGCAACCAGCCTATTGTACATATTTCAACTTCTACATGTTACCCCTAACCAATGTGTTGTTCCTCAATAGGATTCCACAGGTTATAGGTCACATTAAATGTGGAAAATGTCATCACATGATTTCTGTGGTCTCATGTTATATATCAGACAAACCTGGCATGTTAACAGGGGTGTCTCCAGTTATAGCATTAACTGTAAGCTTAGAAGGTTGTTAGTGTAACCAGTTATGTTGTAACATACATGTACACCAGATTTTAAAGTAAAATTCAAAATATGTCATTAATTAGTGATACCAGTCCTCATATCATCCCAGTAATGTGTCAGACAAACACAGGATTTATGACAATCAGACCAGAAATATGAGCCACACATGTAGACATTCAGTAACACTCTGTACAGCTGAGGGGTATGTTCTGTAGGAGTTTCCACTGTGCTATACAAGTGAACAGCAATTATGTGTACATGGGTGCAGTGTGTGCTACCTGAAGGCCTGTCACCTACAAACACTACTCATGCATCACAGAGGTGTAAATAAGTAGTAACATTAAGGGGAAAGGACTATACTGCATGATGTTGAGGGCCTGTCCAGGGTGTGTATGTAGTGGTCTGACTGTGTTGTGAATGTCACCAGTTGGCTATTTTGAGGTCTGTGCAATGCCTGCCTGACACCTCACCTGTATGTTTGTGCATGTTTGTGCATGTGTGTGCATGTATGTGCGTGTGTATGCACACAGTCACAATGCCCACACATTCCCTGTCCCCAGCAAACACAGATGATGGACAGTTGGCAGGTAGTGGCATGGAATAGGCTAGTGTGGTGACTATGGCAGGTGTGAGTGTAGACACTGGCCATAGCCAGAGTGCAGGCGAGGTCCCACACAAGGAGATGGACAGGGGTGCTCGCAGGAGGACTGCTGCTCATCAAGCTGCTACCACAAGTGCAACAACAGGTGTCACCAGATGCATATTTTGGGCTGTCATTGATGCACAGGCACGTAGTGAATGCAACACCAGACAAATATTCAGGGTGTTGGATGCAACTCTTCCTGATTTACGTGGCAACATACATGACCTTGTTGAGGCCACATGCCAAAATACTGAAGTCATAAATAGACGGTGGAGTGAGATTTTGACAATCCTTGACCATGGCATGTCTGTGCTAGAGAGTGTGGTGGGAGATGGGCATCAGCTACATGGACGTATGTCAGCAGCAACATCAGCTGAGAGTCTACGGGGCAGTGCACCTTCACACTCCGGTAGTGGCAGTGGCACCAGCACTACCAAAGGAGGGTTGCTGTCCACATCACAACGGAGCAGTCCATGGGCACATGGTCTTGGCCGGTCCTGTCAGGGACATGGATCCAGCAGACAGCAGTCATCATCAAGAAGTAGTACTGCATCTGGCCTTGGGTCTGGTTGTGCCAGTGGGACCCCTGGCAAAACCAGTTCCCATGTCCATGGCTGGAGACAGTGAACTGGACAGCCTGCCATGTATGGTCCACAGCTGTTCAACATACCCCTGTGTAGCGCAGCCACATGGCATGACTCTGTCCATACATACACACACACATATCTGTATCACAGGCAGGTCACCTCCAGACACACACAGCACATTTGCACAGCCCATCTGTAGGATACACCTCCAAACACACACATGGCATCAACTGTATGGCCCAGCCTAGGCCTCTGGCAAACCCACACCACACCCTGTGCATATGATAATACCTGTGCCATATCCCTGTCATCCATACCATTGATGCAGGAACATGCTAATATGGGTCTGATGCACAGGGTGAATATAGTACAGTGTAGCTATGTAATACTGTGTAAGGTGCTGTCTGCTTGCATTTGTTATGGGTACACATAAAGGTGTATGTACTTTATTAGCCATGATGCATTATTGCTGTTACTACCACTGACTGACTGTAATCTGACATGCTGTAATCTGGTTTCTGTTCCTTGTGCCTTTGTGTCTGCAGGCTGTGGCCCTGCAGACATTAAAAACATGGAGTATGGCAGGATGGAAATATACTGACCATTTCATAGCCAAGGTACAGCTTTATATGTACATTTACCAGGTGTGTATGCATGCAACAGTGTGTGATGGACACTGTTGTCAGACAGTGTGACCTTGCATACACACCACTTGTCACAGACAAGTAGCCTTCAGACATGTCACCTCAGTGTTGTGTAGTACCACAGGATCATGCATACAGAACAGGTTACCTGAGTACTGTCAGTAGGTCCCTCACAAGCTTAGCCATTAGATTAACTGCAACAGATTCACCTGTCAGCACCTGTTGCCCCTGCCATCTCTTTCCCATACACTCAACCCTGATGCAGTTGGTGAGGGCATGCATGGTACTGTGTATGACAGGTTTGTGGTATGTATTCTTGATTTCACAGGGTGGAACAGGGAGACAAAATGGTATATCCTTTGCATACACATAGTAAAGACTGACACAGGGGATGTGCATACAGTAACACAAACACAGCTGGCAATAGATAGATTAGTAAACTTGCATATCCACTTTAATGTACTGTAGGGCTACATGCACATTCCATGCCCCACATAAATTATATGCTTGGGACATAACCCACTACCTCTTACAACACGTAATGTTGAGAATGCCTTCATGGATGGTCAGATAACCACCAGAAGGAGCAACTGGAGTCATATATTGCTCCTACAAGCCTGGAAAGTGATGGGGTAACAGACATTGTATCAGCATGATGTGTCAGTCAGGTATGATATCTGATGCTGGCATTTGTGTCACTACAGTTACTTTGCCCTATTTGGCAACAGTATCACATACATGGCAATTATTAGGGTGCAAAGATCAAATATAGGTTGCAAACATCTGGATATTCTGTAGACATATGTACAGATGACTGGTATGGCCTGTACAATGGTTTAACATGCTGCATGTGAGGCAGATGCCATTAACATGCTATATAAAGTAATGCCATTGGGAAGTGGTAAACAGGAGTGGATGGTACATGCATCAAAATGGTATACCCCGCACAGGATATGATTCTCAACCAACACATACAGCTGCCAGTATTAAGATTAGAACCCCTACCTATAAAGTTATTTCAATTATAGTGTTACTGAGTTATCAGACATGCCACAGAGCTTATATGATTTCACCTTGTCCCAAGGGTGAATGACATCAGCAGCCCTTGTAAAATAGGATGATGGGAAGTGTACAGGGTGGTACACACACAGACTCTTGTCAGTATTGAGATTAGAACCCCTGCCTATCTAGTGTTTTGTACAATAGTGCTACGCAGTTATCACATGTGCTACAGAGCTTACTGGGCTGACAACTAGCAGATAAGCATAATCATACACACTTGTCAGTATTGAGATTAGAACCCCTGCCTATCTAGTGTTTTATACTATAGTGCTACACAGTTATTGCACATGCTACAGAGCTTACTGACTGACAATTGTCTGATAAAGGGAATGACATCAGCATGACTGATAAAGTATGGCACTGGGTGGGAAACTTATCAAAATATTTCTACAAACATACACCCTTACACACACACACGTTTGCCAGATCGGAGAGTAGATCCCCTGCCTATCTAGTGATTTGTACTATAGTATTACACAGTTATCACATGCGCTACAGAGCTTACTGGGCTGACAACTGGCCAAAAGTGCTGATAAGGGGAATGACATCAGCAGGACTGATAAAGTAGGGCATGGGGTGAGAAACTTATCAAAATACTTCTTGCTACAAGCATGCACACTTACACACACACACACATTTGCCAGATCTGAGAGTAAAACCCCTGTCTATCTAGTGATTTGTACTATAGGGTTACACAGTTATTGCATGCACTGCAGAGCTTACTGGACTGACAATTGGCCAAAGGTGCTGATTAGGGGAATGACATCAGCAGGACTGATAATGTGGGGCACTGGGAAGTGTTGTGGGTGGGAATGGCCTAAAACTGTTTCACCTAAAAACAAACAAACACACTCCCTCACCCTTGCACACACAAATGTCTCACACACACACACACACACACACACACACACACACACACACACACACACACACACACACACACACACACAGTTGCCAGTATTGAGATTAGAACCCCTACATATCTAGTTATTTGTATATTGTTACGCAGTTATCACACACACTACACAGCTTATAGGGGTGTTAGGTGTCCAATGGTATTTCTAAGGTGAATGACAGCAGCAGATCTTGTGAAGTAGGGCAATGTGAAGTGTACTGAGGTGGAACAGTCTCCTAATACTTAGACCTATGGACACACACACACACACACACACACACACACACCCACACACACGCACACACACACAAACGCAGACACACACACACACACACACACACACACACACACACCCACACACACACACACACACACACACACACACACACACACACACACACACACACACACAGGCAGGTGATGTTATATTATAAACTCAACCTCAGTACTATTATACAATGGGGCTCACCTTTAATGCTGGCACATGCAACTGTTTACAACTGGTATGCCACTGTCCACAGCAGGACATCACTGTATGACATTCAGGGTATCCATGTATGTGACTCACTCTGTCTGTGTCCCCCTGTGTCTCTCTGTCTCTCTATCACTGTCTGTCTCTCACTTACCCACATCTATGTGTGTGTATGCTTGACATATGTTATCTGTTGCCCATATATATATGTCTATCACATGCAACAGATACATATATCACATATGGGTTACCTACAGCTAGCTGAGGGTAATCTTGTCTGATGTGTGTGTGTGTGGGGACAGTTGAGGTGTACATAGCTGTCTGTATGCACAGACATATATACACAATACAGTCACATAGTCCGATGTGGGTTCCAACATGTCCTGTGATTTTCTAAGTGTAGCAGCATACCCAATGTGACCTTCTATAATTAGAGTAGGAATCCATTCCAGAGATAACTGTACTCAGGTCCAGGGTTTTGTGTGCTACAGCCATACCTCTCAGGAGTACACAGGACTTTCCTCAGGGTACTAGGTTTGTTTAGCAGACATTTTCTGACATATCTGTAGTCTGATACTTCAATGTATTGTGTCATTATCTAGTGCCAGACATCCTCAGATTATCACAGTGCTTTACCAGAGGAATACTAGTTGTATGATATGATACATATACCAATATTATGGGGCAGCTATGTACATTCTTGCCCAACAAGGCCAGTTGTGAGGTGTGGCTATAGCCAGTTGAGTGATGACGCTCTGTGTAAACAGTCCAGCAACTTGGTGATATACTGGCTGGGAATCTCCTGCTTGTGTGGTATCTTTCTAACCTGATATGTCATACCTTGTGTGGCTATACCTCTCACCTGTACATTTTTTGCAGATTGTCCAGGTGTTTGGCTAGAGGTTTCATCCTGTCTACGTAAACTTGTGTTTTTATGGCAAGTTAGTTACATGAGTGTTACATGAGTTACAAGAGTGATGTTACAAAATAATGGCAGACATTACTGTTTCAGACTACCTAACCTTCAGACAATTCCCACTACTACAAAACCCTCATCCTACCAACTTTCTCATTATATAGGGGTAATATTTACAACACATGCCTATCACTGTGTCTTTGTTCCACTTTTATTTCTGCCCTTGTCCAGACATCTTGCTGACAGAGGATGGGAACTATGGGTGTGGGTACAGAGTGCATTATACTGTGCAGGCATGTCCATTATGTGTACAAGCAAACATATAAAAATAATTATTAAAAATAACCACTGACAACAGTAGCAAAAAGCACTATATTCAGAAAAGCCTTAGCACCTCGCTTACACAGCCTTCAAGAAGTCCATTATATGTGTAGTATATTCCACATAGCATTGTGACTTCTAGGTATGTCAATGGCAGAGCAGTAGGTGTCACTGATATGCATAATAGTTGGCACTGCGGTTATCTGCATATGGCCCTGTCAAAGAAAGCACTGTACCTAGGGCACTACAAGACAACTGCCAGGAAAACGTGCTGGCCAGATCCTGACAGTATTAACCACACATACACATAGCTCATTGACCCCTGCATATTGTGGACATGCAACATGTTTTCATGTGTATTGAGACAGCTCTGCCAATGTATGCTATGCTGCTATTTCCCTGCAAACATATATGTTACTGCATTTCTGTGGCTATATAGGGGGGCACACCTGTCAACTGTACACATTTTCACAGACTGTGCTGATATTTCCTTTACATTTTGGCTCCATTTACCATACTATTGTGCCCTATCTTGGGGACTAGAGGCATATCAGTAAAGACCACAAGTCAGACTGCAATGGCATACATTTGAGTTTCAGACTTCTTACCCTTCATAGCCTTACTGCAACTGTGAGACTTGCTGTGCTATCACTGTGTGAGTCTGTGGGGGGGGGGGGGGTAATTCAACATTGCCAACATTTGTGAGTCTTTGCCAGATATTTCTCTCTGGTTTTCTACAGCTGACTTGCTGTGTGGGTCTAAGGGGTGGGTATGGGACCCCCACACTGACATCCATGCCTGTGACCTATGCCCCCCAGTTAGTTGTCCCCACACATATACTGCAGTGGGATTTGCCACCTTTGGTACTACTGCATAGTGTGGAGAGGGCAGTAGTGGGCAGACATTTCTTGGTCTCCCACATAGCTGACAGTTATTTGCTGCTATTTCAGTAGGCGACCCCATTCCCTTGCATGCATGCAGCATTACCATAGATATGCTACCAAAACATACTAATCCATTAATTTATTGTTAAGAAGACTGACTTACCTTGTGCCTGTGGCAGTTGTGAGGGCAGTGCTTGAGGGCTGCCTATGTTGGATGCACACAGTACACTGCCTATACATGGTACGTTACAGGTAATGTGATGTGTGTGTCATCCATTTTACTGTGTGTGTGAGTCAGAGAGAGGTGTCAATCCCTGGGGTCCCTACAGTGTCAGTGTGTGTGTTATGCATTGCCTCTTTGCCAAGGCCTGAGCATATTGAGCACGCCTCCATCTGCCTGTAGGAGCAGGCTCAGGGGCTTTCTCCTCTGAGTCCCTCTGTGCCTGTGGGAACCTTGGCAATGGCTGTAGGCTGTATGCCCCTTCTCCATGCTGTTCCTGCTGCAGCTGTTTCCCCAGGATCATATTGTGTAGCATGGTACATACTATGAGCATGTGTGCACATGTGGCTGAAGAGTACTGCAAGGCTCCACCAAATATGTCAAGGCAGTAGAACCGTGACTTGAGCATCCCAAACACATGCTCTATAATGATCCTGGTTTGTGCGTGTGCCTCATTATGGCGTTCTCGTGTGGGTGTGTGTGCATTTCTGATGGGTGTTGTCATTCATGGCTCCAGTGGATAGCCAGCATCCCCCACCAGATGGCCATATGGGATGCCCCCACTGGCAAGTGCCTGGTACAGTTGTGACGAATGTCAGATGTGGGAGTCGTGATAGCTTCCAGGGCTACCAACACACACATTCATGATAATGCTCTGGGCATTGCACACAACCTGGTAGTTGATGGAGGGGAGGCCCTTGTGGTTTATGTAGCCCCTACCCTGTTTATTGGGTGGTGCTTTGATGTGGATATGTATGTAGTCTTTTGCACCCAGTACCTCCGGGTATTACACAGCAGAAGAGACACATATTGCTGGTCCTCTCCTCATGGGTGTTGGAGAAGTAAATGTGCTCACTGGCATGTGGTAGCATGGAATCCAGGAACTGGTGGAGTACTCTAGATGCAGATGTCTGTGATACCCCTATGATGTCCCCAATAGGTCTTTGGAAAGTGCCTGCAGCTAGTATTCTTAAGGCTACACGTGCCTTGGTATCCACTGGGATGGGTTCCCCTCTGTTGGCTCTGGGTCTGAGTTGAGGCCGGTACAGTTCAATGATTTGCTGCACTATGTCTCTGTCCACCCTGTAGTGCTCCACTATCCCAAGATCATGTAGCCCCTTGTAAGTTACCCTGGCTCTGAACACTCTTTTCCTCCTCCTCGGTCTGTGGCAGTTGTCAGGGTTATCCTCCTCACCACTCTCAGCCTCTAGGACATACTGATGAATCAAAGCAATGGCAGCCCCTAACATTTTTCCAGTAAAAATTCCCCCACATGTGTACACCAATAGTGCAGAGTTTGTGGGAAAAAAAACAGACTGTAAGGTGTTTCCATAGTTTATACTGCTGTGCTGCAGATGTTGCCTGTGTGATTGGCTGACTATGATGCATTCCACCTGCTAGCTATGTAATTTGTACTTGATTGCTTTTATTCTACTATTTCCCTGTTTTTTTACCTTTTTTTTTCATTCCCATCTCCTCCCCTTTTAAGCCCTGAGGCGCGCTGTGCAAACCCGGTGCCCAAATGTAAACAGTCCTGCAATTTCTGTTTTTTTCTTTTTTTGGTTTTAGACCCGTTGTGTGCCACACAAACCCATTTAGCTAATGTAAACACTGAGAAATGGCCCTCCCTGGACGCAAACATGCTCTTCATTTCATGGAATAATTCAATACAGCCTCAGACAAACCCCCTTGCTTAGCTGTGCTTAGTTTATCTGGGGGCCATGGAGCTCCAATCTGCTTACACCAAGCATGGCACATCCCCTTTTCATGTCTGCTGCTCCTCTTGCTTACACAATCGTGTTATAGCATGTACACGTTTAGGTGCAGTTTGGCACTTAGAACATTTTTGTGATTCAGTAAATTTCCCCTCATTTGCATACCCCACTGCCTTAGCTAGTTACTGAACTCCTCCAGAGCCTTTCCCCTTAGCAACCACTGTTCCCTGGTATTGTTTTGATTCTGCATGCCATAGAGTATAATGGCAAAATGCAGATTTCCCTTAAAATTGTGTTTTCACAATTTTTTTTTTTATTTTCAGCATGATCCTGTTTGCGCTCCGCTGCCCTATGCTTAAAAGGCCGAGATCGGCCAAAAAAAAAACTTTTATTTTTAGAAAAATTAAACACTTTTCCATGCCAATGGCCATATATTTGGCCATTGGCATGCCTAAAGATTATAATACATGCTTTTATTTGAGCTGTTATGCCTCAATTTTAATTTTTGCAGAAATGTATTCGGCTGGTAGCCAAATACATTTCTGCAACTAACACTATTCTTGCACAGATGCCTGCCTGCTTGTTGAATCACTAATTCACCTCATTTGCATGGTTTTCACCAGCAAATGAGGTAATTAGCATTATGCAGTGGTGTCCATGCAGAAACAATGTAGAAAGGCTCATGCACATCAGAACAGTAGTTTACTGGATCGCTTGGTGGCCATATTCCATGCAGGAATGGCTACACTGTTCCTCCACGGAGTTTTTACTTTATTGAATCCCAGGAATTGTCTTCTTTATGGGTTTTAGTTTTCCTCTGCCTGCAATATGCCATCTCAGGGACTCAGCATGTTATTTTAATTCACTTTCTTGTCCCAGTGGAAGAGAAACCGTCAGTATAGTTGGGAGGCTGGACAAGAGCATGTTGATCTTTAATTCTATTCTAACACAAGCTCTAATACAAATTTTCTATTTGTTACTCTTGTCAGTAATATTTATAAATAGATAGCCAGTATAAAGACTATATAAACAATTAGTGCTGCTGCTTTTGCAATGTTCAGATGTTATGCATGCTTTATTAATAGCTGCTATGAAATGAATAACCAGACTGTTTTCAATTGACTGTAAAAATGATGAGTTTTTTAGAGGTTGTGGCTATGATGGAGGATCTAAATTCAAGTTGAGCAAGGATGACTCCTTTGTCCATTGCAACTGGTTACTCAGGTAAAGGAATTATGAATGACTACTTAAGTGGTTTGTGTAGATTACTATGTGGGGGAGGGTTCAGCAATGTGACATGCAGTGACTTTGAAATAAACAAGATGCAACTCACTAAATTTTGGTCCAGAGGTGGTATATAATGTAGACAATGAAGTTTTGGTTTCCATGATAGTTATCTATTTCGAGCAAAATGTGTGGCAGACTTCAGAGAGGGGATAAAGCTGTAAAGGTATGACATCATAAGTTTGTGAGAAGAAGGTGTCTGGTTTTGAAAATCATTCTGAAACATTTGAATTGTGTCTGGGACAAAATGTCTGTGCATCCTTGTGAAGCTGTCACAATCTTTGTTGAAATTAAGCCTGTGATAGTTATATCAGTGAGTTGACTTGTTAACTGTTTTAATGTTGTGTCTTTCGGCTTTTCCCAGTTAGGGGTCGCCACAGCGGAACTCCGGTCCGCTAATGATTGGCAGTAGATTTTTACGTGCCGAGTTGCCAGCCCTGATGCACAACCTTCAATGAAGGTACGCCCATTCACGCATGTCTCCACGCAGAAGATGCTTTAGCTGAGAATAGAACCAGACAGCGTCTTACTTAACTGTTTTAATGTCTTCCAGAATTATTTTGAGGAAGACGAAAGGGTGCTTTGTCTCTAAGGAGGATGGCCTTGGCTGTATAGGTTGCAATTGTTTTTTTTTCCTATTGTCTAGATATATTCGGTACTGTTTTGTAAGGATTTCACTTCTGGTTATTCCATGCCAAATATCTTAGTTTAATTTGTTCTTTTAGCTTTATAGTTAGCCAGGAAAAAGAATGCCAATGAGTCTTCTTTGAGTGACAGGGAATAGAATATCCAGAAATTTGGAGAGTGAAGCAGTGAAATAGTCAAGTGCTGTATTGGGGTCATTCTGATTATAGAGGGGTGTCCAGTCAATGGCCTGCAGTAGGGTGTCTAGGGTGTCTTATTTAGATTAACTAATTACTATATCCATTGCAACCTAGAGTGGTAATTTGCAGCTCCTGAATGACCAGCAGGAAAGAACAGGGAAGTGGTCACTTTAATTGTTGGAAAGAATACTGACTGCTAGGCATGTATGTTTTATATTTGGTAATATTAAATCCAGAGTGAATCATTGCCTGTTCCATCTTTAACTATTTGTTCTAGACTGAAGGTCAAATGGGTTATATTTAGTTGTTTTGCTAAAGGGCATGAATCATTTTTGTTAAAGTCATCAGTTATGATTGTGACCTTTAATTCACACCGTTTGGGGTATATTTCACTAGGACTGAAGGAGTGAAGTGCATGAGAAAGGTAGGATATTTACTGTTGCTGTGTGCAGGTGGGTTTCCTTTCTTAGCTGTAGAGCACTGTATACCCAGTCTGTGCTTTTAGCATTCCTGGAGTTAGCTTTTGTTGTACTGATAGTATCTATGAACACCTTGTTTTGAATTAGAAGTGATAGACCATCACCAGTTCTAGCCCACTGGAAATATATCACTGTATATATTATACTTACTTTGTATAAACAAACATGGGAAGAGGTCATCTTCTAGACATGGTTCAGTTACTGCTAATATACATAGTTGTTCTGTCATAAGCCATGATTCTAGTGCTGCCAAGTTGTTGTTAATGCTGACAATATTAATTAACCCAATTTTTAAGTCTTTCTTTCTTTTGGGAGCTCGATTTGATGTGAATTCTGAATGGATTTGAGATCAATGATTTTTATGGATATGACATTATCTTAATAGTTATAGAAGCATATAGCAGAGTGTGCTGAAGCACTGTTTGGGTTGGTAATGCATATTGATTTGTTTGTTTTGCAATACTATTAGTACTAGGAGTTGCTTTTTGTTGGAGAAAGTTATACAGGGTGAAAATGTTGTAAATAGTTTAAAGGGTTTGATACTGAATGTTGGACAGATGGATTACTTGGTGTGTGTGTGTGTGTGTGTGTGTGTGTGTGTGTGTGTGTGTGTGTGTGTGTGTGTGTGTGTGTGTGTGTGTGTGTGTGTGTTTGGGTGTACCCATGTGCATGTGTGTATCTGTGTTTGTGTGCATGCATATTTTGCAAGTTGTGCAGATTTTCAGACTGAATGCAGTAAATAGGCAGGAGAGTAGAAAACAGACTAGGTAGCATAAGAATATGGCATGTATGTGATTTGCCATGATGATAATGGGGATTAGATATGTTAGTTGCTCAGAATATAGGAAAGAGGTATTAGAGTTAAGCACATGGGTGAATAGATGTCATTATCGGGATGAGTTAGTACAGAGACAGATAAATGCATTAGGTAATGCAGAAATAGATACTCAAATGGAATACTTTGGGAATGTAAGCGAGGAGAAAACAGTAAAGCAATAGTGATAAGTTGGGGGCAACAGCAAGTAATCATCTTTGATCTGAAGGAAGTTAAATTTTCTTGAACAGAGATAAGAACTGCCCTGAGTGCAAAAAGGTAGTGGTAGAGATAGTTATTAACGACAGGAAACCTATCTGCTACCTAGGCTGCACAAAAGAAAGGATGAGTTAGTTAAATAGCACATCAGTCTATCTGTCATCTAGTATGAATGGGAAGATAAAGCTGGATGTGAATATAAAGAGGAAGTTGCAAATATACTTGGTAAGAAGAGAGGAATCTATCTGCCATCTAGGCTGCCCAAAAATACAGAAGTGTTGGTTAAGTGCCAACCTATCTGTCACTTGAGCTGAAGTGTTAACAGTGAGAAATGTGGCCTTTGGTCTCACTAGTCTTAGTGGAGCAAATGGGAGGAGGAAAAGAAGTGTGACAACAGTGTGGAAGCATATTTTGGCTAAAGTACAGGTTATGACAGAAACTGAGGACAGTAGTTGGTATATAGTGGAGGTCTGACCAGAAAAAAATGTCTGAAAAACAGGTTTCATGCCTGGAACAAACAGATTTCAGATAGTTTCTTCAGAAGAACGAAATGAGGAATATAAATGAACTGGGTTTAACAAAAGCAAGGATACAATGATCAGAAGGTGAAATTATCACAGATTAATTGTGAAAGAGTTATATAAGGCCAAAATCTCAAAAGGTGTAGATAGATATCTGGAGAGTCAGACAATATGAAGAAAGCCATTTCACCTTCTCTAAAGATGAATCAAAATGAAGCAGTAGAACTGACAAATGTTTGATAAGGAGTGATATTGTGAAGGAAATATAGAGTTCCAAAACTGGATAAGTTTGCCTGTTGGATCAAAAGTGTGTGCTTTTGCAAGTGGCTTTTTGTGCAAAAGCAACAGTATACCAAGCTGACAACAGAATGAATTAATCTGACTGTCCAGTAGAAGGGAACAAGAACTCAAAAGCTCATAGAAGTGATCAAACAAACTTTGGGAAAGACAGTCTAGATAAATTCTGGGTGGGAAATTGATAGTAGGACACAGTAAAGCTGCCTGGAGTGGAGAACTTAAGAAGATGGTAATTGAAAAAACTGACTGTGATATGAAGGAGATGGAAAATAAACTGAGAGCAATGAAAAAAATGGGTCTTGATAGGAGGTGTAATGGGAAAGAAACAGAGATGGTTATTTACCAGACTCAGGTCAAAGAAAGAGAGACTATGGAGACAAAGTTAATAAAGAGAAAGGCTTTCTGATGACTAGAAAGACAAAATAAATTAGGGTTTGGTACAGAAGCTGAAGGAAAAAAGAAAATACATCCAATATTTTAATGA
Source organism: Protopterus annectens (assembly GCF_019279795.1). NCBI lineage: Eukaryota > Metazoa > Chordata > Ceratodontiformes > Protopteridae > Protopterus > Protopterus annectens. The sequence continues at coordinate 1,482,488,964 of NC_056725.1, forward strand.
AAAATAATTTTGTGGGGAAAATACACAATATTTTGGATCTGAAGGACATAATGGATATGTTCTATGAGGCATTCTACAGATCAAAACAGTCACAGAGTATTCTGACATTGGATGAAGGGAGAACAAGTGGACAGGTGTGGAAATGAGATAAGGTGGGAGAATGTAATAAACCAAGTTTGGATAGCATGGTACAACTTAAGGAAGTTACGAGCGCGCACACACACACACACACACACACACACACACACACACACACACACACACACACACACACACACACACACACACAGCTGTACACATACATATACACCGATGGTTTATTTCTAGAACTTTATAAATATAATCTGGAATCCTAGTAATTCATCTGCAAGGAATGCTCTACAGAGTGAGAGAAGAAATAAATTAACAGCCTGGTTCACTCAAGTAAAGATGGTCACGTTGCCTAATTGGAAAAATGAATATATCTGGTTCAGGGAATTACTTGCCAAATTCCTTTATTAATGCAGATGCCAAGATCTTAGTTATTGATTTGGAAGAAAGATTAAGTTGGTGCTTTCTATGTTAATAAATGTTAACCAAAGAGGCCATATGAACCGTCACATAGATTTGGTGGATATTACATAAATTTCTGGGCAACTATGAGGGACAAACAAGTGAGGAATGGAAGAATTGCATTCTTTAAAATCAAGAAAACTTCTGGAATGATGGATGTTTTTATTCTAGGACATTGAATAGATAGACATAAAAAAAACACTTCAGGGATGAATAAAGCAAAGTGCGAGAAAAATGCTGTCAAATATTTCTATGATAAATAGATTAAGGTAGAAATACAAAACAAGGTTGTTTCTTGTAATTATACCTATTTTGTCAGTCACAGATGTACTTGCACAAAGATTAAAGAGATTACTTGAGGTTATCAAAGCAGAATTTGAAAAGCTTGCTCAGTTCTTACTGTTTGCTCATGACTAATGGTAACATCTGATAGGTCTGGCAAAATGCTTGTAATGGTACAGGACATTTTAGAAGAGACTGGTAAGGAGTTAGGCCTGGAATACAACTGAAAGAAAATGGTCCGTGTGATGAGTAAGAAGACAGCAAAGCCAGTCAATAAAGACAGTTTTTTGGCGAAAATAAATTGTTTTTACTATGTACCAAACCAGATATAATAGTGTTAAATGAATAGCGAGCTGCTATTAAATGTAAAGGTGCTTCTTTAGACACAGTAAAAGATATGCTGTAAGCGAGGATTATCACAGTAAAGATGGTCAGGGTCACGCTTTCTTTGTGTATTTAGGCATCTCCACATTCAATCAAACAGCAAGTGGGTGGAGTAACTTGAGACCATATGTTGCAGGTTTATCTACATAATAGGGAAGATTAGACTAATTAGTATGATGATGTGGGGTATGTAGGGGGCCATGGACCTTATGATTTATGATGCAGCAACAAAAACAAGTAGCTTCATAAAAACAAAAAATTATCATTGAAAACCAATAATGGCAGAACTCACATGTGAAGGAATACAGGAAACAGAAAATCGGAAGCTGAACCAGGAGTTAAAAAGGTTACTTTTCCAGACATTTATCAGCATAGAATAGGAAAAGGTAAGGATGAATGGAGGCTTTTATGAGGATGAAGTTAATGAGGAGGACACTAGATAAAGGAGGGTCTACAGATAAATGGACATCCAATACACTGAAAAAGATGGAACTTGTGGGAATGAGAAATTTAGACCTCATCCATTCAATACCAGAATGCGGTTTAAGGAATGAAACCTAATAAAGCAGGAAAACAGCCTAGATAAAACTTACTAAATTAAATTTAACTTGATCACTGCAGTTATTAAAGAAAGAAGAATAGAGATCAAATGCTTTGAAGAAAATAAGGGATGTCTGCAGTAAGCCAAATCTAGAGGGAGATTGGAAAGAAATGAAGTCAAATCTTAATGGGCTCAAATATATGAAAAAAATGTTGAGACTAAGTGAAATGAGATGGAAAGTAAAAATGAATAAAAATGGGCTAGGAGTAAGCTATAGAAGTCACAAGCAGGATTGCAACAGCTTTTAAGAGTCTGATACTTGCAAATGAAAATACTTCATAGATAGTAGATGACTACATTCCAGGTAATGAGGCTATTGATAAAGGGGCAGGGTGGCATGGAGATGTAAGACAAAGTAAGAAGGCATGCTTCATATGTTCTGAGGACATAATAAAGTAAAAAGGTTAATTTTAAAGAACTGTGGTGTTATGTATGGAAGACAGACATTAACAAATTGAGTGTTTTCCATATTTGGAGTGTAGTGTAAGGAAAAAAGAATGGGATACAAGGCAAAAAAGGAAGGAGTGCGTACTAAATAGCTAAATTAAAAAGGCTATAGCAAAAACTGAGAAGTATATTAAGGACAAAGGAATGGAAGTAGTGAAGGACAATGAGAGAATGTATATGAGGGTAGTAGGTAGACACATAGGTTCGGCAACCATAGAGAGGATCCAGATGGCAGATCAAGAATTTAGTCAATGGAATCATGTTTAATAGGAATTAAAGGAATGATGGCTACTCACTATTCTATTCTTATTTAGTTTAATTGAATATAGATGTTTTCACTGTTTATACTTGTTGTTAACCGAAGTTTCCATGTTTTTGCTATCTGTCAGTGCACTTGTGAACTAAGGTGCGCCAGCTAACCTGTTCTGTGACCCAGAATAGAGAAGCAATTTGGCTTCTGGTGGAGTGAACTAGGGATGGTGGAAGTGAGTGACCATTCATTGCTTACCCTTCTTGGTTAGGGGGGGGGGGTTGGAGTAGGCAGCCAGTCTGTTACCATAGTGACACTCAGTGGAGGATGGGTGTTACAGCTAAGCAGCACAGCAGTACACAGCACCAGGACATATGACCTCACCAAGTGATGTGTGCTGTAGCATGGACTGAGGATTTGGGTGGTACAGATTTGTAGGGCCTGCCATTACAAATAAAGTATCAGGAAGGTAGGGCATTATTAAAAACAAAAAAACTGATGGCTACCCAGGTGATAGCCTACAATGATTTTCTCTTTCCTTCAGGGAGTGAATAGTCTGATCAGTCAGTCAAAGCATTGATGATCATTCCCAGGTGATATATTGGAGAAGAAAATCACAAATAGAAAAAGGTACATGACCCTGACTGTATGTATGCATTAATATGCAGATCTTCTTTAGATTTTCTTGTGGTCGATAGAGACCGAAGATGAAAAATGCATTAAAGTGCATAATGCAACTCATGCTTGTGCATTTAAAAAATATACAGCTGTCCAGCTTATAAGTCCAGTGGTGTATGTTGGACTTTTCACTAAACAGTGATGCAGACATCCTACAGAAAGGCCTCACCGACACCAGCGACTGGTGTCGAAACCATGGCCTTAAGCTTAATGCCAAAAAATGTGTCGTCATTCCCTTTGGGATAAACTCAGTTCCCACTAATTACCACATTGATGGTAACCCACTGAACACTGAAGGCATTATAAGAGATCTGGGAACACAGGTTGACATCAACCTCTCCTTCGACTACCACATTGCCACTGTGGTCAGAAAGTCCTTCTATGTGGCACTTCTCATTACCAAGGGTTTTGCATCCTGGAAGAAAGCGGTCATCATCTCTCTCTTCTCTTCTCTCATTAGACCAGTCATCGAGTATAATGCCCCATTTGGCATGTACCTCACTAAACACCAGCAACAGCTGGAAAAGCCACAAAAGTACCTCGCAAAGAGGATCTTAGACCTTAAACACATGCCCTACATGGACAGACTCAAAAACCTCCCGCTTTTCTCTGTCTCATATCGTCTATTAAGAGGTGTTCTCTACTTGACTTACAAAGCCATGTCTGACCCAGCTCTGTTAGAAATGCTACATCTAAAGAAATACCAATCCCTCCACACCACACACTCCAGGGACCTCAACCTCATTACCACAATCAACAGAACATGCTGGAGGGACAGCTTTATAACCCAGAGACTGCCCATGCTCTTGAATAGACTTCCCATACATGTCAAGCAGAGTACCTCACTGGCCCTTTTCGAGAGAAATCTTGATGAGTGGATGGGAAATAGAAAGTTCACCCCGGGGATCACTCCAGTGGCGCTACTTGACAGAGGCACTGGAAACTAAGCTCAGCTGGCACGATGGTAGGGCACTTCTGTGGGCTAGGCTTGTAAAGGCTCCAGGACCATTGGCCTTGTACACACCTATGAACCTATGAACAGACTCTCCCACACACTTAGCCTCCCACAACAGTCTTGGTGTACAGAGTGTGCAATCATACAGAGCACACCCCAACACATGTCATTTCTTACTTCTAGAATGAATACACAACTGATTACCTTATTAATCCTTAGAGCTCACCAGTGGTAAGAATCACAATTAACAGTTTGCCTTTTCACTGACACTCACTATGATTAGTAGTGTGCACTGGTTGTTATTGAACATGTTTGCTTGTTGGCTGGGTCATACCCGAATGGTGTCCTTGGATCAATGTACTTACCCAGTTAACAAATGCGAAATAAATAAATAAATAAAGACAGCTCTCAAAAAATCTGTTGGCAATTTTAACACAGGCTGCGGTGCATTTTTTCAGTTATAATATATACACACTGAATGATGATGAAAACAGAAAATATAAAATGAGGAAATATATTCTGCACAGTCGAGTTTCCACAAAATAGTGGGAAAGAAATTAAACTCAGAGAAAGCCAGAAAGTCACATTCTAGTGATTGATATTCTAGATGGAATTCCAAGGCATTTTCTGCATAGCAAACAGGTAACTTAAACAAAGAATGCGGCTTTATATACATCTCAAATAAATGTTTTTGCATACCAACAAAAATAAACATTAATGCAAATTTGTTCATTTCTTCATTATTTAAGGGTTTCATATAATTTTGTTTAGCTACCAGAACTTAAAACACATTATATTTTGGAGGACTGCTAGATGCACAGCACACAGAGGTTAAAACAGCATCAGGAATTATCAAATACCATGGATAAATGTTATTAAAGGCAAAAGCAGGGATAAAGATGAAATGATTCCGTAATAAATTAACATTAGTTAGTAAATAACATATTAGTAATAAACCTGTAAAGACTTAATATAGACAATCAGTCTGCAATGGTTTAATAAAAGTACCCTACAATACAGGATGTGCCTGACCTCACATTTTTAAAAAGGGAAATAGAAAGGTAAATGTGAAAATTTATTGCTGTACATTATATCAGCTTCCTTCACCTTTCCCTCAGAAAATTCAGACTATTCCTTCCCTAGCAATGCTACTAAAGCAAATTCATGTTTCAACCATTAGCTTCTGATGCAGGACCACGGTGTATTTTTTATGCTCTGATGCACCAGCAAATCTCTCTGTAGATCACACGACAACAATATGACCTGGAGAGCAGGAGACCAGGTTAATCACAAGACTTAAATGCAGGTCAGATGTCAAGTAAGCTGTATGTTCATGTCCTACGTGTAAAACACGGCATTCTGTGCAGCTGCAGCTTACAGGTTTGCCAGCGAAGCACAGTTCTGAAGGTGAAATTGGCAACACTGACTTACAAAGCTGCCAGGCATGAGCAAAATCCACAAGGATATATTTGTATGGAAAACATGAGATATTACACCAAATGAGAAAATCAAGCAATATTTACTTTTCCTTTCATTTTTTATAGATTTATGCAACAATGATTGTAGGAGAGAGAATTTAAGGTTATGCTAGGATCCATATGTATATAAGTTCTTTGTTGGACTGATGGAGGAAGACCTAGGGTCCCTCAGGTCCTACGAGTATTACAGTAGTACTTTTGCAACTGTATCACATTCCCCTTCTTGTTCATTCAGCATTTGTTTGTGTCATCCTTGAGCCCACATTGACAAGCACTCATGCACTTTTTCAGGCAGTGTATTCCATATTCTCACTATCCTATCAAAAGAAATCTACATTATACATTTATTCTAGACATTGTCACAGCCCCACCCTCCCCCCCATGTACTCTTCATCCTTTCACTTTCCATGCTTAGCCCAAACCAACCAATTTGTCACCAAGGGCTCATTGAGTGCATAGTTCATTTTTTTCTTTCCGTATCCTACACTCAGTACTCTGTATTGTTGAACAGTCCTGTCACCCAGGCAGACGATGCTTAATATAGTCGAACTTTTCAGGTCATGCACTCCAGTTTATTCTTGGTTTTTTCTTTTCCCTCCTAGCAAAAAAATGTCATATCTTTCTACATTTTAAAGTGAAGATTGTTTGTGGTTTCCTGTTATCTATCTTAGTCACACCTTTGCCAGCCAAGATTACACCTGTTATTCACCAGTTTTTCTGAATCACTTTTCTTGATCTCATTAAGTTAAAATGCAGCCATTTTTCACATAAATCACATCCTTAGCTCTTAACGAGTTATGACACATATTGTCCAGCTCAAATGTGTTCTCTTTCAATTTGTGAGTTAATCTGGTGGGCTGTTTATCCATCCCTCCCTCTCTCGCTCTTTCTCTGTGTGTGTGTGTCTGTGTGTGTGTGTGTGTGTGTGTGTGTGTGTGTGTGTGTGTGTGTGTGTGTGTGTGTGTGTGTGTGTATATATAATTTTATATATATATATATATATATATATATATATATATATATATATATATATGGGTCCCCTTCAGTTGATCGAACGTTTACAAGTTCGAACCACATATGGCCGAGATGGACTGAATGGAGATCTCCATACAGAGCGGAAAGGGAAGATTTCCCATTTCCGCAATGTAGTGCAATCTCGGAGTTGGTATATTTAAGTAAGGGGGTGCAGGGGCGGTATGCCCCCCTGCTATAGACATTTAGTTTTGTGTTTTTTTGTTTTATGTGTTTTTATTTCAGTGTTTGAACTTTTACGAATTCGAACATATTTTATTTATTTATTTTTATTTAACATTTGTTAACCGGGAAAGTCCAACTAGGTTCCACAGATCCTGTTTTCAGCGGAGGCCCGGGGAGAAATGCTCCAGAATTTCAGTTTGTGAGTTAATCTGGTGAGCTGTTTATCCATCCCTCCCTCTCTTGCTTTTTCTCTCTGTGTGTGTGTGTGTGTGTGTGTGTGTGTGTGTGTGTGTGTGTGTGTGTGTGTATATACACATATATATATATATATATATATATATATATATAGTCTCAGCCATATGTGGTTCGAACTTGTAAAAGTTCGATCTACTGAAGTAGATCCATATATATATACATGTATGTGTTTTTGTTTTTAACTATGGTGTCAGTGCTATTGTTTTTATTTCCATTTACTTATTCTGTGAATCATTTCAAACATTTCCACCTAGATTCATAGGTTCATAGGTAATTATAAGGCTAACAACCCTAAAGGCTTCACAAAAATGTACATACACTGCACCATCAAATGTACTGCACATCCTTCTGTTTTAGATCTGAAACCATAAAGACAGCTTAGAAAAGTAGTATAAATAATATAAGGCATTCATTTTCATTTACTATGGTCAATTTATATATGTGTCTGCATAGGCACAATAATTTTCTGATTTGTAAAGCAGCCTTCCAGGTTGATTTCAGTCTATCTTTCTCCTTATCCTTTAGCAGGTGAGTACTCATGATGCCATAACCTATGCACATTTAATTTGTTTCATCATGATCATTAGTTCTGGTATCAGTTATAACTGCAATGTTTGGTGAGTTATGTGAAACCAGTAGAGCACCAGATGAAGCACAACATCTTGTGATAATCTTGTACTAATATCCTTTCACTTTTATCAAGATGTTATACCTCCATCATGCATAATATACAACCAAGGAGATACTTGTAATTGTCATAACGCATTATTGCTTTCCTAGTAATACCTCTTACACTTTGACATCCCATAATAATATCAGTTTGAAAGGGAGCCTCCAATAAATCTCAAAATATCATCAGTGCATCTCCACTAGTCCTTTTGTTATGGTTTTATTAAACATGTCAAACAGCTTCATCTATTTAACAATGTCCACCACCATACAGGACACAGTGACACCTGCACGTTTGCCTTCCTCCCAGGAGTTATCAGTAATGCACCTTTCATGTGCTTCTTTTATAGCTTCTCCATCATCTTCCTTGGGGGTACAGTTGTGGTCATCTATCATTGCTGGTCTATGATACTGGTTGTCCATCATTCCTGGGTTATAATCCTGATCAGCCATTGTTTTGGGGGGTGATAGTGGTCATCCATCACTCTTGAGATATAACACTGGTCACCTGTCATTCCTGATGTATAGAATTTGTCATGTCTACTTCTTTTGGTAACCCAGAGATTGTCCATCACTGACTACAGTACAAATCAGTTCATCAGCCACTTATGGAATATTGTATTGACTATACATTATCCTTTGTGTATAGGATTCCTCAGTACTCCTTCTTTTAATATTAGTCTTCTAACATACTCTTAAAATCCATCTGCCTTTCAGTGGAATGTAGGACTTCCAGTAAAAGATATTTTTAGCCTTATAGCTTTTCTTTCTCTCTAAGAGCTGACCCCCACATAATCTGTATATTTTGGGAGCTTCATTTCTTAAGCAGCGTGACCTAGTTGCATTTCATCAGTTCTATTGTCATGTGCTAACACCCACTTTCTACTAGTAAAGCAACTGCCTGGCTTGTCATTTAGGTGCTTGTGCTGTTTATTGTGTACTTCGTCCAAACCTTTTGCTCCTATAGGTGCCATTGTAACTTCAAAGTTCAGTTTAAAAACTGCATTGCTGGTATTATGCTGTTGGTTATACAAATTTCACTTTGATATGCAACAATTATCTATTTTGTGCTGCAGTGTTTTCCTTCACTGTTGTTAAAACTATAGTATCTTTCTTTGAATGTTTAATTACATCCCTGTTCTAACCCAAGAGTGCCTGGAAGAAGTAGAACTAATGTAAAGTGCATGATGTTGCTTGTTTTTGTGAAGATGTTGCATTCTTTTGGAGTAATCAGTGGTCCATTATAACTACAGATATGTTTACACAAGCTATTTTCTTTTACCATTTCCTGTAATACACGACACTATAATACAATTTGCATGCTGCTTAATAACTTAGAATTCAATAACTTACAAATTTGCTTAAGGGATGAGTGAAACATTTCTGTGTTGAAGTTATCAGTGTTGAGAACATTTTTCCATAAAAATATTGGTTAAACTCTTTTACCTTGTGACTAGCCTACAAATTTTCCATCAGTATTAACACAAGTATGCCCATTTGTCAGCAATTATCATGAAAACAACTGCATTGAGTTTCTCAGTACCTTTCTTCGGGTCACAAATAGTACCTTTTCCATAAGCTAAGGAATTAAATGCCAAGCTAATAGTCAAGTAAGGCTTAAAGCATATAAGCACTTCATCCAGTGTTGCCATGCCAAGATGATGGCTTTGGAAGAATTGAAGTGACCAAATAATTCATCATCACATGTAATCGTTTTCTTGAATGTCAAGAACATTGAATCATGCTTTCTTGTGTTGCCCATATAGTGCCATTTTGCAATAATGCAGTCATTGTGTACAATATAATCAAGAGGTTCAGCAGGAACCTTCAACAACAGTTGTGTTTTCTTAGGTCCATTTCATATACAACATGTTTTGAGGCTTGGGTGCCATTAGCACAGCTTCCATTTTGTCTTGTGCCTTGTGTCAACCACGTTCACTAATTGTATACCCATACTGCAGAAAAACTCAACCTTAAAATTCCAAAATCATATTTCTTTCATTATAGCTTGATATTCTGAGCTACATTAATGAATCACTATCATGAAATGTTCATAAACTAGGCCAGCTCTAAATATGTGATCCTGATTCAGCCATAAACATGTGATCTTGATAAACAGTTTCACTTTCTGTCACCCACAATCTGTTTCAAGTCCCATTTATAAGATTAATGCCACATCTAAGCAACTGATATGCTCTCCCCAAAATAGCAGTACTATGTGACACAGGTGTCTTACACAGTTTCTACATCCTTACTGTTTTTCCTCCTTGAATTAGAAAGATGCTGTAGTAACTAACCTGGCTTCCTGGCAAATCACTGAGGACTGAAGTCATGAAATAATTACACGCATTTGAGTTTCAGACTTCATAGCCTTCAGAAAATACATGTTAATGCAAACCTTATTATTCTAGCAGGTTTCAAAGTTTATAAGAGCAACATTTAAAATATCACCCTGATTTTGGGCCTTTGCTCATATTTTTGGCTTTGCACAGATTATTGTACTAACAGATTGAGAGGTGCACCTTCAGAGTTACTGTAATTACAAAGCTTCATAAGTAAGCTACCTAAATTACAGGGTTTTATATGGCTATATGTTTGTAATCCTGTAACATTGGCCCAACCGCCCCCACATTTTTCCTTAAGTGTCAGACTTGTCTCTCTACTGCAGAAAACCTGTATGATTAAAGTAATCTTATGCCTCTAGCCTCACAATGCAGCATGTTCCTGCACTAATAATATTTTCAAACTTTACTTCTGAAGCCTATTAATTAGGTAAAAAAGCTAGGGAGTCTATACCCTCTGGTTGTAAGGTGCTGTCATGTGGACAGAATGGGTCAAGATAAATTATTTTAATATTTTAATAAATTATTTTAATATTTTAATATTTTAATTTTCATCAGAATGAAGACATTAAAAATAAAAATATACATGAAATAAATAATGTTGATTTTGAATTTTAGGCTAAATATTTTAGTAAGAGTATATTTAAGGCATTACTTGTAAAATATTGAAATAAATGTTGCAGTTAATAATATGTGGATCTCATAGGGAAGAGTGTCTTTAAATGGAGGTGTGTAAGTGTCACATGATAGATGACTTTTTTATTTAAACTTTGCATTTGTACATGTCTGTTATCTGAAGAAGTCTCCCTATAAGGAGAGATGAAAAGTGCTTAACAAAACTGACTTTATTTTTTACTTGTGGGGGACCAGTGGAGTGATTTCCTACCTTTTTTATCCAGTTTGTGTTTTTTTGGCTTTTCTGGTGTTTACGCGTATTACTAAGGCACAGATGTCTCCTATCATTATATATATGTATATTGTGGATATTATGTATATCGTTACTCATCTTATTACATTATAGCATCATGATACTTCATGTAAACCAGAATCATTGAGTTTGACCAATTAGTACATTTTCTCTGCTGTGCAGTGACTTCAGCTTAATACTAATGCAAAAAATCTGTCAGTTGAAATGTGGAAACTTGGTTATGATTTGCAACCTGTATATATATATATATATATATATATATATATATATATATAAGTCTATATGACAAAAACTGATTGTCACTACTTTTTACTCTTGTGAACTGAGATTATGTAGCCAAACATATTAATCCTGGACTTTGAGTATCTTCTCAGTCCTTTCCTCATTAGTAAGGTGCCTGCAACCAGAAGTCATACTATTACTTAACTAGCACAGCAGAACTTCATCCATATGTCATAGTAAAAATTCAACACACACTTGAAGGGATTAAAAAAAGCCTTGCTCTCATGGGACTGACTAGAAGCTGTCATTTCAAAGAGTTAGTAAAGGTACATTGCCTGTAGGTTTGTTGCTATGCTTAGTTTTGTAGTTAAACAAATAAATACAAATTTTCTGTGGTCAATACTGAGCTTATTTAACTAGTTTCTCCATCAATTAACTCCTAGGAAAATAAATTCACTGTATATGTTTATAGCCCTGTATTGACCTCACCTAGATAAGATTATGGTGTTAAACCTTAGCTGGTAACCGACTTTAAAACACACAAAATTTATACTGCCTACCTTAAGGGCATGCAGATTGAGAAACTCCTTTCTCGAACAATGCAAGATTTGAATAGTGAAAAATGATGGGGTCTTCGTGACTTCTGCCAGGAAAATAGAAGGGTATGGGAAAAATGAAAGGAACTGAAGGCTTTCTAAGCATAAACAACATCTAGGTTATATTACACAGAGAAAAATAACTAGGCTAATGTTAACAACACTAGAGATGTTTTTCTTTAAGATACTTCACCTTTATTGAACCGGTATGAATCTCCACTAACTTAACAACTCATGTGCCTTTATTTAGCCTATGTCAAGCAGGATGCGACAAATTATTTTCTCAATCAATGTGAGCTCTGAATAGAGAGGGGAAAAACTTGTTCCTTCATGATCTGTGACAGAGAAACCGATGGAATGAAATAAAAGGCGCTGAAGGCATTCTAAGCAGTAAACAATGTCTAGGTGATATTCTGTGGAAAAAAACAGCCCTGAGTAAGATAACAATGATTCCACTACTAAACCTTGAGTAACTATAATCAGATGATGTAGAATATCAACACCAAATGTCTGAAGCCCAAAAAGATGAAATCTTACATTGCAAGTTATGCACCTCCCAGCCTGAATCCTGAACTTACTATATATACACCAAGTCAGTAATCACATGAGCAAGAAAAAGGGAGAAAACTCCCTAAAGAAAGGAATTACTGCAGGTCCACACTTAAAAAACACATGGGCAATGATTTCCCATGGAAAACAGCAGTTGGTATTTTGTGCCTCAGGGCTTGTCACTCGGGTACCTGAGGCTCAGGAAATAGAAAATCAGCAGCCTGCAGAGAAGTTTATAGGTTCAAAGGTTTGTAGGAGATTGCTAACCTAATGGCTCAACAGCCCTTACAAGCCTAGCCAGTTTTCCCCAGATTTTATCAAATTTTCTATCCCTAGATAAAAGATAACAAGGGTCAGCAAGTGCAGTTTTTTGACAATTTTTACAGGCTGCCTCTGTCCATAAGGGACATGGGTGCCACCCCTGGAATGAATTTGTGATATTCCAGCCATTGGTACAGATTGCATTTGAAGATGGTCAGGGAAGGGCTCTGCTTTGCATGAATAGGAAGCCTATTCCAGATGAGGGGTAATCTCTGGGACACATACAGTATCTGTTTCTTTAGCATGATCTATCATGTCAGAGATCAGGTTTAGACCCTTGTAGTAGGTAACCCTAGTGAAGTTAGTTTTGCAAATATGCAACATTTTTATCAGGGTTGGGTCAGAGACTGCCTTGTAGGTCAGGCATAGATCACTCCTCATTGGTCCACATATGACATGTTGGTTATGTCCAGTATTTTTTTGGGGAGAAACCTCTGAGGATACTCCAGCTGTTGCAGGTGCCTGGCAAGGTACATGTCAAAGGATGCGTTGTGCTCAATTATTGGTCTGATGAGGATGAAGTATGGTGGTACTATGACAGCTTTAGATCTGGATGCCATGCCCTTACTTATAAGCTGAGCCACATAGAAGATTTTCCTCACCACTGAAGACACATGGTGGTCAAATTTCAGATTGCTACCTGAGTACTCAGATCTTTCGTCAATGGATCCACTCTAGGGGTGTACTATCAATGTTGTAATTTGCAGGAGTACTTGATTTCCCAAAAGGTATTATTATGCACTTCTTCACATTTAGTTTGAGGCAATGGCTCTGACACCAGTCATTAGTCTGCTTCAGACCATTCTGTAGGATATCAACATCATTTGGGAAGTCAGTGTTTGCCCCCGACTTGCAATCATCACCAAATTTGGTCAGCCAAAGGCCACCTACATTTCTCTTGACATCTGCGAAGTATATCCCAAACAGGATGGGGCCCTGCACTGTACCCTGTGGTACTCTACTGGTGACTAGCCTCTTGCTGGATGTGGAATCCCCCACTGTAATAACATGTGTCCTATCCTTGAGTCATTTAGCCATCCATCCGGTAACATAGAAATTTATGCCCAATTATGTGAGTTTATCTAAAATACCTAAGTGGGGTATTATGTCAAATGCCTTGACCAGGTCAAGGAAGGCAGTATACACTGAATTACGCTCATCCATGACCTTGGTGACCTTCTCAAAGAAGTCCACCAGATTGAGCAGTCTCTTAAATACTACTGTTATTACAGCTTCCCTTATTACCATATGTGACTAGTAACATTAGAAAATCGGAAGGAATGCGGTGAGTATTATGTGACAAAGACAAATTAGGTCAAGTCTAGAGTCTGGAGATTTCCTGTTTCATTGTTAATCAGGTCCATAGTTATTGTTTCCATAGCCTTGCATATGAGGCTAGTCAGACTTATTGGTCAGTAGTTTCCTGGGTCCATTGATGGTTCCCCCTTGTGCAGAGGGATGACTGTTGCTGTCCTCCACTCTACTGGGACAAAGTCTGCATGGAGACTGTGGTTAAACAGAGATCCAAGTGGGTCTGCTAGGTCATTTTTCATGCTGTTTGATGGGCACCCTGGGATTCTGTAAGGGCACATTGATGCCATGTTTCTAGCTTTAGAGAGCACAGTGACAGCCTGTTCTTTTGAGATAACAGGCAAAGAAATAGTAGGGGCTACTATGGGGAGTGAACGGAGGTGATGAAGCGGTGAAATTTGAGCTGAAGTTATCAGCCAGCAGGTTTGCTATTTCTTCTGGTTGAGTATAGATAGTACCATCTACAATCAACTCAGCGCACTGAGTGTTTCCCTTAAGATTTCAGACATAACTAAAAAGTGCTTTGTGGTTATCCTTTGCTCTGGAGGCTATTTTAGTCTCATATTTAGCTTTTGAAAACTTGACTAGTTCCCTTATTTGCCTGTTAGGACTAATGAGGGTTTTTTTTTCTCTGCTGTTCATCTTCCCTCTTACTTCTAGACAGGAATTTCTTCCTTCTGTTATATAGTCTATTTATGGCAGGTATCCACCAGGGTGACTTGTTTTTCTGGCTAGACCTGGGTTTGTTCGACCAGGTACTACCGTTTCTATGCAGTTGTTTAAGTTGTTGTACAGGGCATCTGTGTATAGTTTTGCATAGGCCTCCCTGTTTTCAGGGTTAGCATGAGCCTTAAAATTAACTTTGCTATTACTTAGTAGAAGGCAATTTGCCTTAGAAAAATTCTTTAGGCTTTTATGGTTTGACAGGGGTTGTACCATTGCATTACTTTCAAAGGAGACTGATTTATGATCTGATCTTACCAATGAGGACATTACATCGTGGTGAGATGCAATGCTCCCCATCTTTGGGAGTACTAAGTCAAGGATATTTGAGCCCCTATTGGGAGTGTAGACAAGCTGTTCTAGAGTATTTGCGCTTGACAAAGTCCAGGAATCTCTGAGCCTGCATGTTAGTGGTCATGTATGTTTTCCAGTTTATGGAGGGGTAGATAAAATCCCCCATGTGTACAGTGTTGGGCTGAATGGTAAGTGATTCTAATAACTTCAGGTATGAGGAGTGTTTTTCACTGTTCATGGTTTATGGTTGGGGACCTGTAGCTAGCAATGATATGGTGGGGGATTTTGCCTATGGGCAGCTGGACATGGAGTAGCTCAAGTGAGTCATCCTGCTTAACCAGTCTTGAGGTGTGATTGTTTTTAATGTTTTTTTTTCCTTTACAGAGGGTGGTCTGAATGTGTGATAGGCATTGTAGCCTTGTGCTACTGGGGTGCTTTCCACAGCCTTGAACCGTGTCTCTGTGACTGCACAGATGTTAGCATTCTCTAGGGGGAGGAGAGCTTCCAGGGAGTGCAGTTTCTTGTTAAGACTTCTAGCAGTGAGCAGTAGTACCTTTAGCTTGGCATTAGAAGAATTTGTTACATTGGTAGGTCTCTTGGCTTGGCACTGCCTAAAAAAGGCACTACAGAGGGGGCTAATGTCCTGGCCAGTATTCAAAGACCATGCATCAACAGATGGAGACCATCTCTGGCAAAGCAGCATGGTCTGTTGATAATCTCATCCCAGGGAGAAAAATACTGGATCCCCTTGGAATGACATAAAGTTGTTACTAACATTGCAGGTTGAAGTTTCCTTTAAGATAATTCCTTTTTGTAGAACTTCTTTTTGTCTCTACTAACTCAAGGCCAATGCTTTTTCAGCTTGTTTATGACTCTCCAACATTTCAAGTGTTCTTCAACATCTGAACCTTTCACTCAAGTCAAGTCCCATCAAGGTAGCAGTGCTTATTGGACATTTCCTGAATAACTGGCCTGTCATCATGCCCTGGTACAGGCATTACTCCAAATACAGAGTTACTACATTTTCTGAATAACTGGCCTGTCATCATGCCCTGGTACAGGCACTACTCCAAATACAGAGTTACTACATTTCCTGAATAACTGGCCTGTCATCATGCCCTGGTACAGGCACTACTCCAAATACAGAGTTACTACATTTTCTGAATAACTGGCCTGTCATCATGCCCTGGTACATTTATTACTCCAAATACAGAGTTACAACATTTTTCTGAATCACTGGCCTGTCATCATGCCCTGGTACAGGCATTACTCCAAATACAGAGTTACTACATTTCCTGAATAACTGGCCTGTCATCATGCCCTGGTACAGGCATTACTCCAAATACAGAGTTGCTACAATAGTACAAAATGTTGTGGATATTCATGGCAAGAGTTGCTTGAAAAAATTCTTCCATGTTCATTTGTAAGTAAATGTTGCCATGTCAGTCTTTATACAATGTTTGCATCCTGTTCTGGATGCAAAAATAACTTCAGTTTGTAGTGATAGTACAGCACTGGTCTAGAATCATGTGCATCTCCTGATCTGCCACTTTTAGCACAAGGATGATGTGGGCATTGCACACAACCTGTCCCTGTTGCACTCACTCTGAACACAACTCCCAAACTTTCAAACCTCTGTAACTCCAGCTGTATCTAGATTTATGTGTGCACAGTGAGTTTACTGCACCATGTTAATTCTTTTTTTTCCTTCTAAACACTTTTATTAAATGACTGTTTGTGACCCTGGCAAACTGACATTTATATAAATGTAATCAAACCATATTTATAAGTTCACATGTACAAACATTATAGGATATATAGAAATTTATATGACATCTGATCTAAACAACATTGCATAAATTATTCAGTTTCTGCTCTTAAACCTCATTTCTCCTCCAAAACATTTTTTCTGCATATATTGTTCCTGCAGTTTCCATTTTTTCTATGTAATTTACTCCTACCCTTATCTAAAGATCCCACTTCCTGATTCTTTGTCCCACAAAACATATTCCCTTAACATGATTCGAACACACAGCCTTCAGATCTGGAGTCAGATATGTTTCTGTTGCACCACAAGGCCTGTGTTTTCGATTCAAGGTGATCTTATTAAAAAACACAGGCCTAGTGGTGCAACGGAAGTGCATATGACTCCAGGTCAGAAGGCTGCATGCCTGAATCACATCAGGGTCACAAAACATATTACCTCAAATAAATACACTCAAAACTATTTGACTTATATATAATCAGTAGTTTCATTGGTATTCAAAGCAGCAACATTTCTGCACTAAATCACACAATAGCTGCATTAAAATAAATATTCTTGCAGGGGATATGACATCCCTAGACTACCAACATGGGGAGCTTTCTCCCTCAAAGCATTTTACATTATTAATCTCACTACAAGGCAGATTCATTTCAGAGAAATCCCAATAATGTAAAAAAAAAACAAAAAAGAAGAGAAAGAATGAAAAAATGTTAAAACTATCTCAAAAATCCTTTGTCCAAGAGAAAACAATACAACAATTCCAGTAAAAGGGGAAATTCCATTGACCTCCAACAAACCCAATGCATTTCATATTCCAGTACTGCTGAAGTACTGTCCATTAACAAGCTACTCTACTACTTTTTTTAGCTTCAGCCCCCTACTTCTTTAGGTGTGAAGCTGTGCAGTAGGAGTTTGCACTTACTTTTACATTATTAAAATAAAACTAGCAGCTCACGCACACAAGTGCAGGGGTGCCAATGAGCAAAGATGAGTGTGTGTGTGTGTGTGTGTGTGTGTGTGTGTGTGTGTGTGTGTGTGTGTGTGTGTGTGTTAGATAGCCAGACAGATAAATAGAAGATTAGACAGATAGATAAGCTAGAGTGTCTTTCTTAATACTTGTTTGTGATAGTTGGCTATGAAAAATTATGTCCAAACAACAATATGAACCAGACAGTGTAGAAATCCACCAATAATCACAAAAAATACACTGCCACGGCTGGTTGCCCTCACAGTCCTTCTTTATTATAAAATTCCACACAATTCCACACAAAAAAATTATGTGGTTTGTGGGTAACATTATCAATGCCATTTATTTATTAAGGTATTATATTTTTGTCAGATGATATTGCTGCATTTTTATTCAATTTGTTTTTATGTTTTGTTATAAATGTATGTATTTACTGATTCTCTGCCACTATCAGCATGTACCAACTTATGCATATTGATAGTATTACATTTATCTTTTTATACCCTTTGTTTACCAACTAACATGCAAATCAGGTGAATTTGTTTCATCCAATGGAATTCATCTGCTCTCTCCTATTAGGAAACTCATTTTTCTAGCCAATAATAATGAATGCCCCTTACTTTCTCTATAAGACTGCATACTTTGGAACTACTCACAAATGATTGGTAACATGGATGGCACTGGGTCTAAGTCAGTTGATGAAAGCACTTATCCAAATTAATCTCATCTGAGAAATACTTCTGGAGGAAATGCATCCTTTGAAACTTGATTTGTATTTGTTATAACACTTTAGTTCTCTTACCAGGGGCATAATATCATCAAGGGGTCTCCTGGAGTTCTTCTTTGTTCTCAAGCTAATCACTTTGATTTCTGTTTCTGTTCATTTTGATTGTAGACTGCTGATGCTAACAGGTTGGATGTAAACAAGGTGACCAAAACTATTTTGGACCTGTAGCTTTAAAACATAAGAGGTGTTATGACAGAGAGAACTTGATGTTATCACAGCTTACTACACATTGGAAGACTTACAGTTTCAAATGACATGCTATGCATACAGTCTCTTAAATACTACTCTTATTACAGCTTCCCTTATTACCATATGTGACTAGTGAAATTAGAAAATCAGAAGGAATGAGGTGAGTATTATGTGAGAAGCAGTTAAGGTACAGGGGAATGAAAAATGTACACATGACATCAGAGACAAATGGACAGAATAGAAAAGAAAATGTGCAATATGGAAAGGAGAGAAGCAGAAATGAGCAACAGAAGGACTCACTGAAGTCCAAGACAGGTAAAATATTCAGCAGCTGAAAATGAAGATTTGCTCGACTTATACCAAAAGTATATTGCATAAAGACCAGACAAGAATAGATTTGCCTAATATAGAGTGCAGTTTCCATAAATCTGCAGCATGAATAATGTGGGAAGAAAGCTGAATCTCAATTCATATTCATAGGGTTGTATATACATCACATGAGATGAGATAAGTGAACAGTGGTTGCATGAGGGAAAATATCTTGGAGTTCAATAAGTGAAGGACACATTTCCATCAGCAAATTTCAGATGGATCCAGGCAAGATGATATGGCAGATCAGGCCAGTGAAGAGACTAAAGAATATATAGAGAATCATCATGATGTGAGCGACAAGGTAATGCCAAAGGAAGTATAAAGGTTTTATTGGGGCTTGATCCAGTTTGTGCAGGGTAGTAACAAGAAACTACTTGCCTAAATGGTACAGTTTGGCTTAAACTGCTACAATCTCCAAACCCAACAAAGAACCTTCATATCATATCAGTTTTGACTATAGACAAAAACGTTTGCACAGCATCTTTAGGAAGCAAGCTAAAACTCACTAGCAAACCACCTTTGGAAATACTAAAACCTCACTAGCTACTAAAAAAATAGACAAAACAGACTGTATACAAAAAAATAGTATTTTGCTCTAATAACATGAGCAGATGTAATCTTCTAAAACCATATAGCAGAAGATCCATATCCTTAAAGCTAAAAAATTAAATAAAAAGCTGTGATGAAATGATTGTGATTAGTTCTTATTTTTCTTTTTTAGTTGTTTTTTAAAGTGGTTACTGTACTGACAGTCTAAACTTACTCTTAAACAAGAACATAATAAAGAGGAGGCCTATAACTTCTGCCTTGGTTCAACATACTTTAAAGTAGGCTGAGTGTATTCTTTCTGTACAGTACTGCCGCAGTATGTAATATAAAAGTATTAAAGCATGAATAACTTTTAGGACACAAGAACCTAAGGAACTCCCCTGTATTGTTCTCCCATTCCATTCAAACTTTATATAATATAATATATTATAATAGCACAAAAATGACAGCTAAAAGAAAAAATGAGCAGCTACTTCTGTCACAGTTTTTCATCTGTTACGATACATACAAAGAAGACTGGATAGAACTTCTACAATGACTAATTCTATTTTTTCTCTGTAGACTACAATCATATGCAGGCTGTGACATTTTTGTTAACACAGAATATACTATCTCATCTATATTTCCCACGCTGCCGTTCTCTTAATATATTTAAAAAAAATTGAGATTATTTTTATTATTCACTTTATAGACATACTTTAACAGACCCACCAAAAGGTCATCTGCACAGTAGCTGTACTGCATATAACATAAAATTATGAAAGGAATAACGACCTCAAACAACAAAATATATCCTTTAGAAATTACAAAACAATACGTTAAAGCTTTAATCTAAAAACAAGTCAAGCACAATAATGTCCTCATCGTTGTGGACATACAAGGAAATAAACTTTGCAGACAGGCCCTCCTGGCTTGACGGTGGATGTGGTGTGTGTGTGTGTGTTTGGGTGTGTGTGTGTGTGTGTGTGTGTGTGTGTGTGTGTGTGTGTGTGTGTGTGTGTGTGTGTGTGTGTGTGTGTGTGAGTGAATATGCACTTCTGTGGGTGCCTGATTGTGTATGTGTGTATGTATAAAAAATATTATTGTTTTTTATATGCTGCCCAACACACACACACACACACACACACACACACACACACACACACACATTCTTACACACAATATTAGTAGGTACATGCATAACTCGTCATGGTAGCAGTGTGGTAATGTGAGGTATTGCCAGCTATGCCAAAAGAAGTAGAGCGGTGGGTGTGTAACATATGCCAGCATAGCTAGTTGGAGTTTTGTAAAGAATTGCATGTCATTTGTATATCAAACAATTTGTACAGGTGTTTGTGTTGAAAATGTATTTATAAAACTGCTTATGTTAAAAATGTACCAACAGCAGGTCCTGCTGGACAATAAAGAAATATAACTTTATATCAGACTATATTTTAACTTTGGAAATAAGTACATTGTCACAGGGGATACTGGAAGAGAAGAGGTTAATCTCGGTCCAGCTAATTTTGAAAAATTAATTTGAAATTGAATTACTTAGTATAAGGCATAAGGATTGTATCTCTCAGGTCTGAATACAGCCAGATGCAAAAAGCCTGTACTAGGAAGCCTTCTGTATTGTCCTTGGGGGTGAACTAATTGTACTCTGAAAAAGTGAAGGTTTGAAATTGTTGTATGACTTCCAGAAGCTGCAACAAATCTTAGCAAAGCTCTCTGTGTGTGTATTATGGCACATATGTGTGAGATTCTGGTTCAGTTTTAAGTAAAGGATGGTAGTATGGGAACCAAAGGCAGATGACCAGATGTATGTGATATCATTCTGTAATCCAGGACAAAATTATGTTTTAATACCAGATGAGACAGAAGACTCAGAGTAGTCTGTTTTTGGAACCTGACAAAGAAGGATCCCTCAACTACTTCATCTTGCCTTGCTCTAGTAAGTAACCCCATGTGATGATGTGAGGTATTGCCAGCTATGTCAGGAGAAGTAGGGCAGAGGATGTGTAACATATGGCAGCAGAGCTAGCTAGAATTTAATAAACAATTATATGCTATTTGCATATCAAACTGATTTGTATAGATGCTTATGTTGAAAATGTATTTGTAAAGTTGCTTGTGTTAAAAATGCAGCAACAGTGTGTCCTTCTGAAAAGAAAAGAAATGTACATACATTATTGTAACTGTTAAAATGCATATATTGTAACAGAGGATACTGGAACAGAAGAGGTTAATCTTAATCCACCTGACTTTGAGAAATAGTAAGAAAATTAAATTACACTGCGCCTAGGCCATAAATATGTTATCTCACAGTTTTGAATGCAGCAAGAGACAAAAAGTCTGTACTTGGAAGCTTCCTGAATTGTCACTGGGGTGAACTAATTGCTACTCTGAAAGAGTGGAGGTTTGAAATTGTTTTATGACTTTCAGGAGCTGCAGTGAATCTTAGCAAGGCTCTGTGTGCATGTATTATTGATACCTATGTGATAAATCCTGAAAGCTTCTAGCAATGGATGTTGCATGGGAACCATAAGTCAGATGACCTGATGTATGTGCTGTCATTCTTTACAGAAATAATGTTTTAATATTATCTGAGACTGAAGTCTAAAGGCAGTCTGTTTCTTGGAACCTGACATAAAAGGATCCCTCATCTACTTCATCTCGCATTGCTCTAATAACTGACCAGGGACAGTAATTCTCTAAATCAATTCAGAAAATATAGTGAGATTAGTTAAGTACTGTTTTTCTGTAACTGTGTGAATCTACTCATCTGTATCATTTAAATATTTCCTGGGATTGAAACTCTGGTGTTTGTTGTAAATGGATATTTCATATTTACTTGTTCTTTTTTATTAATTATTAAATATATTTAAACTTTTCATTATAGCTGGTCCTTTAGAAAATAGTTTAACCTTTGAGAGTGCTTATATCTATTGATGACACTGTGGCCACTGCTGAAAGGTTGGCTGTTTGGTCAACCTTACCATTTGTATTAATATTAACTTCACTCGGTATAACTGTAAATCCTTTTAAGATCCTTATAGTAACTGACTGGTGGCAGTGAATCTACCTTATAGTCTGAGGAAAGTTGGTAGAGTAGCTGATCAGTGCCAGCCTTTCCCAGGTGTGTGTGTGAAAATTAAATCTCAAAGAGTATGTCTGTCTACTTCTTGGAATAGGGACACAAAACACTGGTTTTACAGAGAGGGTGCTGGAGGACTTGGCTTTGACACTTGGCTGAGGACTTAACCCTACAACTGTGCCAGTGGGAAGCCTTACTGGGGACCTGGGGAGAGACAGGGAGAGAAACCCAGACCCCGGGCTGATTGTGTTCCCTGTGTGCTCTTAAGGGAAATTGTCCTTGATGCAGAGAGGTCTGCATCTGAAAATACTGAGTGTATCCATTTTTGTTCCAAGTGAATGCCCCTCTCCAGTGTCAGTGGTGAGGATTCAGGCTCCTTGATTACTGGCCCAAAATGAGAACATCACAACAAGGAATAGTAATTCTTTAGATCAGTCAGGAAAATATAGTGAGATTAGTTAAGTACTGTTTTTCCGTATCTGTGTGAATCTAATCAGCTGTGTTGTTTTTAATATTTCCTGTAATTGAAACTCTGGTATTTATTTAGATAGATATTTAGTGTTTTCATGTTCTTTTGTTATTTATTATTAAATATATTTAAACTTCTCATTGTGGCTGGTCCTTTAGAGAATATTTTAACCTTTGAGAATACTTATAATTATTTGGTGACACTGCAGCCACTCCTGAGAGCCATTGGTCAAACACTACCATTTGTATCAATATTAATTTCACTCAGTATAATTGGGTACCCTTGTAAGAGCCTTAGAGTAGCTGGCTTTGCAGTGTATGCTGGCAGTAACTAACTTATATTCTTGGTAAAGGGTAGCAGAGCGAGTAAATCTGTGCCAGCCTTTCCCAGGTGTGTGTGTGTGTGTGTGTGTGTGTGTGTGTGTGTGTGTGTGTGTGTGTGTGTGTGTGTGTGTGTGTGTGCAAATCAAATCTGAAAGAGCGTGTGTGTCAGCTACTTGAGGCAGGGATAAGGAGCACTGGTTTCACAAAAAAGGTGTTGGAGGACTTGGATTGGGCACTCGGCTGAGGACTCGACTCTACAGCTGTACCAGTTGGGAGTCTTATTGGGAGCCTGGAGAGGCAGAGAGAGAGAGAAACCCAGACCCCAAACTGAGTGTGTTCCCTGTGAGCTCTTAAGGGAAATTGTCCTTGATGTGGAGAGTTGCATCTGGAAATACTGTCTGTATCCATTTTTTTCCAAGTGAACTTCCTTCACCAGTGTCAGTGGTGAGGATAAAGGCTCCTTGATTACTGTCACAGAGGGGGATGTCACAAACAGTAAAAATTAAATGAATAAAAGAGCAGTTAACAGGTGATTATCTCTTAAAGGAAGGCAAAAAATGCATCATTGAGCATCTAGACCCTCAAAGTTTCTAGGGAGTCTGGTGGTGCCCATGCCCTTATTTGTATAAGTGAATTTTAACATACAGTTAGAAATGTCTATGGCCCTGGACTTTATGTAGTCTAAAAGCAATCTTGCTTAGAGGTATGCAAAGAAGGTTATTTTTGCTTATGTGGAGCTGGTTTGACTATGGAAGAGTATAGTGCAAAGAGCTATGAGAGGGGAAAATGTAGTTGGGAAATAGGTAAATACAAACAGGAGTGTTTATGTGATAGTAATAAAGTTGTTTGGGGAGGGTTAGGGAATGGGTGTCAGAAGTGAAATGTGTATGTGGGAAGTAACACATTGAAATGTGTATGTAGGAAGTAACTAGTTGAAATTTATTGCAGTGTTCTATTTTTTTTTTGTCTTTTGTTGTATTCTGGCGTCAGAGGAGTTCACAAAAAGTTGTCTTTTGGAGGAAGAATGGAGGTATACTGTATGTATGCATGAGAGCATCAATTTAAAATTCATAACTGTCATCATTTCTTCTTTCACTATCATCCCAAACTAACAACAGAGGGGAACACAGAAGGTGACTATCTTTTTTGGTGGAGAGGGAAGTAGGTATTATTCCTAGATATGATGTGTGTATCTTCACAAACATTTGACTTTGCAGTTTATTTTGCACTTCTATGCTCTCACCTTTGAGCATTAAGCATTAAATGCAACTTATTTCTACCTTGAAAGAAAGAAATATAATACTGAACTTCTTTCCTTAGTTGTGATTTTTGTTCAGGCCATCACCGGATCAAAATGCTGGGAAGAAAGTATTAAAATGCAACTAAAAGCATCCAAAATCATATGGCTGATATATGAAGAGCAAGATAGGGGAGCGTACACTAGGATGCATGTAGGGTGGAATGATGGACACTGAGGAATACAAAGGAGTCCTATACCAACGTCTTCATTTCATCAAAGGGATGGCCTGTAGCTACCTACCTTCCTTTACTCACATTTCATTCCCCCATTTTCCTTTCTATGTAAATAGCTGAAGCATTCTTGTTATCAGACTTCATCTCTACCTACTTACAGATTCCTTCTCCTTCATTTTGTCCTGCTTTTCTTTGGCTTTGGCTTTGTTGCCATCCATTTCAAAAAGTCACTTCTAGATGGTATTCAAACATTTTGATAGCACCTATATGTCTTGTAACCTAAGGTATTACACGTCTGACTAGGACATATGCAATTTTAATATTTAACATTTTAGATTTGAAAAGACCTGAATAGGTGATTTTGAAATATCACAATAACACTCAAACAAGCAGTGAAGACAACTAAACAGAAAGCTAAGATGCTAAGATGCACTGCTGGATATCATAACTGGAAAGACAAGGATATGACCCTGTCCTTACATCATCTAGAATACTCCCCTCAGGAAGAGGAACAAAATGAGGTAATTTGCATATAACCCCCCCTCCCAAAAAAATATACAACCAGCTTTATAATTACTATATGTTTTTTATTTTACTACTCTTGCAGCTGTTCTGTACTTTCTTTCTTTTAAGGACATTTTTTGTTTTCTTTATAAAATGACCTACTTGTATTGTTATATGTGGTGAATACATGGGACTTCTACTCTAGTAGTGACTAAGCTCTACAATTCAGAAGGTCTGCACACTTTCATGACAGCACTGGTTGACATTTAGTCAATCATCTCACATTAACTGCATGTACCAAATAACCATTTTAACTTAAAAGGCTCAAGATATCATGGTGGTCCAATGCCAAAACAACATAATACACAAAGAAATAATGATTTCTATATTACTGAACCAGCATCAAAATGGAAACCATGTGATATGTCTGGACACACTAGAGTGAGTTCTGAAATGAGGAGACTAAATGGCCATAAAGGCAGACTTACTTATATTAAGTCAAAAGTGGCCATTTCCAGGAATATTCCCTTTTCTCCGAGGTATGGCAATCTCGTAGTTGGTATATAAATATATATATGTTCAGGAGGTGAGGGGGGCTTGTTCCCATATTTGGGGGTGCATGGGACTTGCCTCCCCCTGCATAAAAGAAGTTTAAAGGAGCAGAGTGATCTTTGAGATTTGCTTTTCTCTAGTCATTTCAGTGTTTTCATCTTGTCTACACTCTGCATTTTGAGTGATGACATTTCAAAAGGGATCCCATAAAAATATATGATAACACAACAGACAGTACCATCACTTTGTCGTTCTTGCCCTTTTAACTTAAACGATATGCCAGATGTTGCATGTTGTTGAATATGTGCAGTTATACAGCAGTATTTGAAAGACTTTCATCAGATTAGCTAAGCAGAGATTTTTTGGTCATGGGAAAATGTAGTTGCCACTACATTAAGAACCATTTAGCTAATTAACCTAAGAATCTAAGTTCTCTTATCTAATGATAATGACTGCAAATTCTTAGTAGGTGAAATTTTTAAAAAAGTAATAAATTACACTACAG
Source organism: Protopterus annectens (assembly GCF_019279795.1). NCBI lineage: Eukaryota > Metazoa > Chordata > Ceratodontiformes > Protopteridae > Protopterus > Protopterus annectens. Next base: position 1,482,515,529 of record NC_056725.1, read on the forward strand.
AAATCAAGGAAATCTCAGGCATGCTGAAGTGCTGTTGCAATGCCAATAATCATTTAAAAATATTCTTTTCAAGTTGAATATCAGTATCACAAAATGTGGTTCTACAAGCAGTGCTTATGAGTCACTATGTCTAATAATATCTGCAGGGAGTTATTAAATACATATGAGTACATACATACATCCACACATACATACATACGCACATACATACATCCACACATACATACATACGCACATACATACATCCACACATACATACATACGCACATAAGATTCTTTGTATAACTGTAATAGTCATTGCTGGATTACTGAATCATTAATGTTTAGTGACCTCTCCCATGATATTTATCCAACAAGCTGCACCTAATCTGCTGAATGGCCCATGAAGTCTAGAGTGATTATGATTTATTTATTTATTTATATGTTTTTCCTGGTTTAGCCCCACGATGTATGACCTATTTTCAGAGGAGATCCAGGCTTGTATTTTTGCAGATTAGCGGTAATGTGAACAGGAATCTAGACAAACTCCCCTGGTCTTTTACATTTGCCATAACTATCAACGACTCAGCTACATGGGACTTCATTTTAATGTCTCATTTGAAAGATGCCTTATAAGTCCAGCACCCCTCGTGTTGTAGTACAGTGTTAGTAGTGGAACTTGAATCAAAACATCTGATGGGTGGACAGAAGCCACAGGCTTCAGATCTTCCTAGCACAAAGGGGAAAATATGCATATACACACACAGACAAACACACACACACACACACACACACACACACACACACACACACACACACACACACACACACAAACACACACACGTACACAAAGTCAAACGGGTTGCTGTATTCAATAATTGATGATGATCAGATATCCATCCTGTCTGATTACTTCAAGTTACAGCCACACAGCATGGATTTAGTTACAAAATACATATGATACTCTTTATCAGACTTTTTGCCAAAGTCACAAAGCACACACACTGAAATGTGCCATGGAAACAGCCATAGCAAACTCCTTGTTTGTAAAATCAGATGCAGTTGCCCTAAAGAGTGTCCAGACTGAAACTGCTATCATGCTGGGCTTGTAACAAACCTCATACCACTTTTTGATATACCAAGATCTAGAAGGTTTCCTTTTAAAGAAATTTTTCAACATCTTTTTTCCATGAGTTTGATAAGTACACAAAATGTGCTGGAGAACTATGAGCTGTGAGGTTTTCTACAAACCTGCTGTCTGCTGTTTATGGTTATTATTCCGAGTATGTATCTGAATCAGAAACTCGGTGCAGATTCAATAAAGCCTACACAGGCCACTAAAACATGATAGCACACCATTTTGTATTCCAGAAGTGGCTCTACATGCCATGGAGAGCCGTGCAAACATTGCAAATATTGTGGCAAGCTGATTACTGCATAAGCACCTGAATTCTATGCTTATCAACCTATCCAAGACAGTAGAGCATTCAATAAGCTAAATAACAACTGTGTAGACTCAGTGCTGGGTTTGCCTGTGAATTCCAATACCTATTGAAATACAGCCACGGAAACTAGGCTACACGGAAAGAAAGTTAGGGGCTGCCGTTGCTCTTATTCATGTGTGTGTGCAGCAGGCCTATGTCTGTGCTGCTGCTACTGCTGATAGACCATGGCCAAGAAGAAGGGTATTTAGACCCCAGTTAACTTTTCATAATCTGCATGAGGTGGAAATTATAGAAGGCTACAGGGTGGATACAGACACACTACAGGAACTCTGCAACCTCTGTCAACTTCAACTGAGAGAAAAGGCAAACCAAGGGGAACCAATCCCAGTGGAGACTAAGGTATGTGTAGCATTTAAAAATGTTTGCTACAAAAACCTTCCAGAGACTAACAGGGGGCATGCTGGGAGTGTCACAGGCATCAGCATCTAGGATCCTCCATCAATTCCTGAATGGTACGCTACAACATGCCAGTGAGTACATATATTTTACCTGTACAGCTGCGGACAGAGCCAGAACTATGCAGAAGTTCTACCCTGTAGCACACTACCCTAAAGTCATGGTGCCATAGATTGTACACACACACAAAGCTAGGGACCATTCAGGTAAAATGGAAGGGTCTACATAAATAGAAAGAGCTACCACACCTTTAACTGCCAGGTTGTGTGCCTCTAAGGGAATCATCCTGAATATGTGTGCTGGCAACCCAGGCAGTTGCCACAACTCACATATCTGGCACAACTCTTAACTGTATGAGATGTTTACTGGGGGGATATCGCACAGGATCATTTGCTGGGGAATGTGGGTTATGCACTGGAATCATGGCTCATGACGCCCATTAGAAATGTATAAATACCAACTGAAGAATGCCATAATGAGGCACACGCTCAAACAAGAAATATCATAGAGCATGTGTTTGGGCTGAAGTCTCAGTTACAGTGCCTAGATATATCTGGGGGAGCCCTGCAGTACAATCCCCATACATGTGCTGAAATATTCACTGTCTGTGCCATGCTCCACAACTTCATCCCAAAAAACAGCTTCAGCAGGAACTTCAAGAGGAAGGGCCACATATCCCACCACCACTGGCAAGGTCATTACAGAGATATGCAGATTAGGAGTCAAAAGGGAACCAGCAGCTGCTTTGGGTGTAGGTAGACATAGGCATGCAAGAGGTAATGGATAGCACACGTGAGCAACTCCTAAGGGACTAAAAACCTTCATCCTATGCACATACATACAGTAACACTGGTGCCAGGCAACATTCACAACATTTACTTACCCATGTAATGGCTGTGTACTGCTAGCATCAGATAGATTCAGCTCAGTGCTGAACTAAGTTAAGTGTTAAACCTGGAATAGAAAATAAATGTCTAAGAATACAAATGAATGGCGTATCTTTGCATACTGTTACTTGGTAATGTAAGTAAGTATAAGGTGGGTGATTTTTACAGCAATTACATCAAGATGTGACAGTACTAACTTATGTGAATACATGTGTCCTCTATCAAGTAATAAGCCTTACTTCTAAAATGTACATATTTTCAATGAAATCCACATTTTGGCCTCATCTGTTTGTAATGGAAATCATTAAAAAGTGAAGTTACAAAATAATGACACACATTTCAGTTTCAGACTTCATATCACTGAGAACAATCATAAAAAAGTAATGCAAATCGTGTTATTCCATCAACTGCCTAAGTTTGTAAGACTACAATGTTTAAAAACTCTCACCATTGTTGGGCCTTTGTCACACTTTTATTTATGGCTTAGTCCAGCTTTGTTAGTCTAACAGTTTCGCAGGGATGTACACATTAACAAAACTTGTAAGAAGCCAGTACAATTTGCAAAACAGCATCACAAAAACAGATTCACTAAGCACTAAGTTAGCCATACACCCTTCAGACAAAATACTTATGTATCCCTGAATCCAAAAGATAGAAAACAAGGATATAGTACAGTTATCATTTGCATGGGCTGTTGTCTGTGGGGATGGGGCAGGAGGCCTAGGCTGACACTAAAGGTAGTGAGTGCATGTGAATAAGTAAAAGAAACAGGCAGACATTTGGATCAAGTATCAAACAGCCACTGTGACAGAATGGCCCTTAAGCGTCACAACTGACCCATTTAACTGTTATGGGTGCGTGCCTGAGTGACGCCCATGCACTGGCCCAGTAATCAAGCAGCCTCAATCCTCATTACTAGCACCAGTGAGGGGTTTGCACATTGGGGGGATAACAAGTACACATACTGTAAAATACAATTTCCCTTAAGAGCATACAGCGATCACAGTCAGTCTGGGGCTGGTTTCTCCCTTTCTCTCCAGCTCCCCAATAAGAATCCCCACTGGCACAGCTATAGGGTCCAGATCTCAGCTCAGTGGTCAAGCTAAAACCTCCAGCACCCTCTCTGTCCAACCAGTGCTTCATGTCTCTGCTCAAGTAGCTAACACATACACACTTTAAGATTTGATTTATATACAAACACACAGACAGTCCTGGGGAAGGCTGGGACAGGTTGTCCAGCTGTGGCCCCTTTCTGCCCAGACTATAAGGTAGTACCAACTGTCACCAACCACTGATATAAGCTACTATAAGGCCCTTCCCAAAGGGTGACCAATTTAATGTTACTGTTATCCAAATAGTAAGTGTGACTGAGCAGCAAAACTATTGGAGTGGCTTGGACAGTATCACCAAATACATGCAAGTACTCTAGAGCTTAAATTATCTCTACACAAAACAGCCACAGTTGAAAGGATAAAAATATTTAATAATAAATAATAAAAGCACAAGACAACTCTCATCAATTCAACACAGTGCTAATCAAGAGTTCAGAAATCACAGGAACTTTAAAACAATATTGTAGGATAGTCTGACATAAACATAGAAAACAACTAGACTAATCTGGCTAAATTTCTATCTAACTCTAAGCGAAACTATGTCATACATAACTTTACTTACAAGGCAAAGTGCTGGCGAGTTGTTGTCAGCTTCAGACAAAATCCAAAATGCTCAATCTTTCCCTCTTAGTAAGTCTTAAATTGATAATACCCAGTACTGCTGACTCATTTCACATTACATCATTTTTATCACTTCTCCTTTAGTTCCCATGCTATAGAAACTCAAAATTTACATTTCTTTGTAAGCTGCACCTGGCCAGGAAGCCACAGCAATACAATATACTTTTACATGTAAAATCTAGTAATTATCTTTGTCTTAATAACAATGGAAATAATTTGCTAGCCCAGACATTCTGTCTCTGAACTTGAGATCAAACACAGTTGTAATTCTTTACTTAGCTTTTTTTCCATCAGAGTGAACTGTGGTTACATTTTTTAAGTTCAGCATATAACAAAGTTTTCTTACATTTAGTTTTCTTACATCTGTAAAAACAAGCCTGTTGATTACATTAATATTAACAATGACATATAATTATCTACAAAATTATATCTAGCTAGGCTGGCAGCCTTCAAAGTCTGTATGGGCATTCCAGGTGAAATTGGTGTGTGAGTGCCTGCAAGAACACAGCCAAGCACTGTGCTACATCTACACACTCATATGTTGGGCAGGTGTGAGCTGTGCATAGTAGAGGTGACAGTTCATTGTCATTGTCTGTGACCCCTTGAACTGCTAGAGGTTGTACTGGCACATGCACACCTATGGTTATAGCACTGCTGTTACCTGAATGTGACTGATGTCTGCTGGATGAGCTCTCCTCACAAGAACAGCCAGGATCAAGACCCCATAGCCTGTCATGTCTGGGTGTAGACACCTCAACCACTGATGGAGCAGTGGAAGTAGTGCCACTATGATAGCACGATTGGGCATGGCCACATCAGCTAACATCAGATGATGTGGCTGACCTACCCCCACATGGATGCTGTCCCCCTCCCAGCAGATGTTCTATCACAGACGCTGCCCATTCCAAAGTGTCATTCATCTGATCCATTGAATCAGCAACAAGTGGAGGCAGTCATGCATGTCAGCCTGTGCCACATGCTCTATTGGAATGTGCCTGCACCTCCATGATGGCCTTAAACATCCATTGAGTGGCATGGAAAGGCCCACCTAGATCAGACAGAGGCCTCTTCAAAGTATCCCTAACAACCCTCCTGGGTAGCAACTCACCCACACTTTGGCTATGGCCAGAGTCAACAGGCAATGAAGCCACAGTAACCACACTACCCTGATTAAGTGTCTCACCCTCCATCTGCCCAATATCTAAGGGCTCACTGAAATGGGTTTGTGTAGGCCTACTGGTTGTGTCCGATGGAATTACAGGGGATGGCTGAATGTCAACCTCACTGTCAGATTCAACCTCTGCACCCCCAACTGTGTCTCTGTTTGGTCACCATCATCATCAGAGTCTGCCAATACTCTGACATCAGGTGGTAAGAGTCTTACACTTCCACTGTCAGGATCACCTATGATAATAAGCGACAAGCACAGGAAAGAAATTAATAGCAGCACTACTACAGTTGAATACATGCTTATGAACTAACACTGGTTCCACTATCACAGATGGTACAGCAATATAAACGCAGTCTTGACACCCATCTCACACATACAGATAAATAAATATTTCTGTGAAATGCTCATCAATGCTGATATAAAAATGTTTGGCTTACAATGTGAAGATGACTCCACACTTGCTAGGGAGGATGGTCCTGGAACAAGTTAAACAAAATGTAAGGACACCATCATCACAATAACAATAACATGGGTGGAAACATTTTGGCCTTTATATGTAAATTAACAATACATTTAACTGAAACTTGAATGACAAGATCACCAAAAGCTCGTGTGTAATGAACCAGAATGTGTTGTTAACTGTATCAATCTATAACAAGTTCTACCCCCAAAAATGTATTAAACCAACTTAATTATCACTTTCAGTATTATACTATACAATAAATATTTAAAAATTGACATAGGTAAGCCTACTTGGAAGCTCATCCTGAGACATACTTGTCCTTCCTGAAACAGCAGTATCAATATCAATCACATGCTGCTGTGCACTTTCCACTGAGATTGCTGGATCCCTGACAGTGGGCAGAAACTCTTCACTTGGTGTGAGTGGTAGCTCTGTAGCAGCCCCCCCCCCCCCATTAGCCAGTTGTCAATGGTCCACTGCAGCTGCTCTCCTCTGGGTCTTTGAAATCATATCAGTGGCCCTATGACGCACCTGATCATAAGTTTTGCTGCTTTGCCCCAACAACATTTACATCATTCACAATCTGGTTACAAATTTGCATTCTTCCAGATATATCCCCACATCTTCTCTCAAGCAGAAAGGCATCATGTTGACAAAATGCTTGGACAATGATGTCATTTTGGGGTTCTGAAGTGGGGTTTGTGGGATGCTTGGGTGCCATAGTCCTAGGTGACACAAAACACAAAATAAGGGTACTACACATAAATATCACATAAATAAAAGTCTTACTTAGATATAACACATATTGTTAGTTTTTCAATATTATCCAGTGGAGAAAAAAAAAAACAACTTTCAAGTTATTCAAATATAAAAAAGGGTTATGTGGTTGTAACATATCACAGTCACACGCAAACAAAGGTATGATGCAGAACAAGAAGTAACAAAAGCAAAGCAAACCTCTATAAAAACATTGTGGTTGTAACAACACAGAGATGGAACTTGGGTCCCACCACCCACAAAACAAAAGGTAAATGACATTTCTGTACAAACAAATGAAAAAAAAATAGTGAATTGTTGTAAGTGCTATCAAACAAATCTTCCCAAACACGTGTGCACACTTACCACATATTTTATATGTTAATTATGTATATTATATATATATATATATATATATATATATATATATATATATATATATATAATGTATTAACGTATAAATAATATAATGTTATGTATATATAATTTTTATGCAATTGCCAGTCACCTGTAGTGAGCACTCCCCTAGAGGCATGCATGGGCCATCCTAGAATGCTAACACTTCTGTGTCATTGATAATATAGGATATTTACATTTTACTAAAATAACAATAGAAATGTGTAAAGAGAAAAACAGTTGTAACATTAGCTGTTGTGATGAAAGTTAATAAGGCTGTGCATCTGAGAAAGTAAAATGTCCTGACAAACATGCGTATGCCAACAGTAAACTTCTAAGAAGTGCATACAGATAAAAGTAGCATTTGCTAACGCATACACACACACACACACACACACATATATATATATATATATATATATATATATATATATATATATATATATAAAAGGATTTTTCCTAATGAGGTGAGCATATTCAGTATATAACTGAAAAATGCAATAATTCCTTATCTAGATCTTCTGCGTTATCCACATAAACAAGTCTCCTCGCCTTTAGGTTCCCTAGCTACATGCTTCCCTTTTTATAGTGTACATTCAGGCCTGTGAACATGGAAAAGATGCAAATGAGGTGCAAACTCATTAGAATTGCTGAATTCCAAATTTTTGGCTCAGTGTAGAAGATGTAAACATAGTGCAGGCACTCCCTCAATGTTTGTTGCTAATGGATTGTAAGTGTGAATGTTTACTGGTAGAGAGAAGGAAAACACAACAGCAATTTAGACTCCCCTACCTTCAGTGGGTGTGTCAGCCAAGTGAGACTTACAAAGTGTAGAAATAATTGTATTAAGGTTTTAAATGTAAGTAAGCAGCACACATTTCATAGGGTCTGTTCAGTAACATCCAACCTCCTCTGCATTTGTTGAAAATTGTATATTATTGACATTTAATATTCTCACACATTTTAAGAAAATTATACAAAATGCCTTACAGCCTGCATGTCTCAGATTACCGCTCAGATAAGAGAAGAATGAACACCATAAAGAGATAAGATTAAACTGCATTTCTGCAAACAATGATCATAAATGGTTGTGTGATCCTTCATTGCACTACATCTGAAATTAATACATGTACAAACAACTCAGAAGTGTACAAGTGCCATATGTCTTGTTAATGCTGTGGATGATTTTGGACCTGCTTGTATGCACAATGATTTTCATTCACTGCTTCTCTGTGGCAAAGAGAGATAAGACTCCCTTACTGTGTTTTGAAGTTTCATTGATGTGAGAGCTCAAATTTAGACTTGTGTAAAAATCTTTCATGTGTGCTAACATAGATTTTGTAGCACTGTTTATTTTATAGATTTATTTCCTTTTTTTTTAAATTCCAGTATTTACAAGGTGCATGGCTTAGCTCAAACATAGGAAAACACAATAAATGCCATGTAATGTATTTCTCTGAAAACCAGTACATTGACTACTCCTGTGAATCACTTGTGTGTAGCACATCTGCACAATACATTAATCCATACAGTACATACCATCTGTTGATCATGGTTCAAGTCCCACCTTTGTCTTTTAAGAATGAAACCTAATAAACCCTGCTCACAAGGATAAAACAAGTTTAGCTTTGCTTGTCTCACTTGCATGATGCTAACCATCACACAAACCTGGACTAATGGCCCACACAAGAAGCAGACAGGACACCTGCAGACAGGATGCAGACATTCTCAAATTCAAAAAGGGTACATTGTTGCATGTTTTGCTTTCCATCACCCAACAAAGCTTAATGACATTGTGTGGCATTTATCAAATATCCCCCACAGCTGCAGGTCTGGAACACCCGCAGAGAGGAAGCAGACAGCAGACAATTTAAAAAAGGGTACATTCTATCAATTATGTTGGCACTGCATAAATACAGTAAGTTGCGGTGTATGGAGTTTAACACACAGAAGTTAGTTATGAACAGGAAAATAGACTACTGCTATTTAACTATTCCTGTGGCAGAAGGTGTAAGTACAGAGTTGCAATACTGATGGTTCTGGGTTCTAATACCTGAAATTCAAAAAAATGTTACTGTTGTTCCATTTTACTTTATATTAAATATCACTTAAAATTTTTACACATAATTATAAATAATAAGTATGTATAGCAGTGGAGCTCATATGAATTATATTTATGACTGAGGGTATACTGACTACTATGTTTCTGTAATTATAGTTATGCTATCTGGTGTTGGATGGCCTTCAGACTTCAGTAAGACTCATACACACATGAATGTATAAAGAACCTTCTCAGGTCACACACATACATGATGAATCCCTCAATCTGTCATGTGTATTTATATATAATTCATGAGTATGTCTGAAGCAATACTTCTGTTGCAAGGATGGAAAATCACCACCGTGGGAAGAAAATGTTTTGTCTCATATGCATAGGTTTGAATCCCACATTGTATAAAACAATTTTATCACAGTATAAAGCCAAATCAAAAATGTGTCAGTTCGGGAAATTTATGCCCCCAGTACATGTATGCAAAGTTAAATCACCTAACCAATCCAGTGGCAAACAACCCTCAAACTAATGCCAAGTGACACGTTAACCTTCCATTTTTGAAAACTGCTTTCATCTCTGTTTGTCACTGTTGATCTCTGTTAATGTCATTCAAACATGGTTGGCATTGTTGTTCAGGTCTGTGCACTACCTGTAAACATGATAACACACATTGGCAGGAAACCATTCTTATCTATTGCTGTTCTCTCTGGTTGGACACGTCTGGTGGTAGAAGGGAATGTGCCCAATTTTGCTCCTTTTTTCTCTCACCCAAGCCCTTATTTCTTTTTTATTTCTATATGTCATCAAAACATTTCTAGGTCATCTGTCTGTACCAAGTCACTGAATGCTTTGCAGCACAGAAAGGTAGGCCAACCCCAGTGGCTCAGCTCACCCCTGCTCCACTGTTTCCAGCAATGACACCCAGCACATCTGGGATCCAACCTGGCAGTATTGCCTCTGCTGCCCCTGCACTACTTGCACCCTCAGGTAGAACTACCCCAGCAGCTAGTGCTGTGACACCCTCTGGGATTACTGGCAGAGGTGCAGATTTTATCACCCACCAGGAGATGCCAGGATTGGTGTGTAGAGTCATGCACACCACCAATGGTGCATGCCTACAATGGATGGAGATGCTGCTCTCCCTTATGGTCCATAGGAAAACACTTCAAGTACCCCAACAGCCGGCAGAGTAAGGGGACAGTGATGACAGACCTGTTGGTGAGGACTAGATTCTCACTGTCCCCATGTTTGATGGGCATGGATATCTGTTGTCCCCTGTCTAAACCCAATCATGATGTTCCCAACCTGTTGTGTCCCTCACCATCCCTCTGTCTTGTCTTGTTTGTCTTGTTTGGTTGCATCTGCTTCCTCACCTACCCTGTTTACCAGACCCACAAATACCCATGTCCCTTACCCAACATTCCTCTCTTACTGAAGTAAAAATAAAAGACAAGACATGGGCACCTGTCCCACAAAAAAAAAAATATATATATATATATATATATATATATATATATATTGTCCCATACATAGCTGTCCACTTTGCACACGTCTTTTTGACACACACTTGATTTGGTCCATTTGGCTATACAACATGAATGTATTGTTGTCACCCCGCTTTGTTGAGGTAACAGTCCAAATTCAGCCAGTACTCGATACATGCTCATTTTACACTGTTGAAGAAGTGAATAGCTGTGGTTCTTTCATACCTCCCTCCTGCACATTTTTACATTGCTTTCCCTTTGTTCTTCCCTCTGCTTGCCCCCCAATTTCACCACTTTCCTATCTACCCCTTTTTAATTCCTTTAATCTGGCCAAAAATAGAATCACACACAACACACAGAAGAAAACAAAAGCAGTAGAGCCTTTAACTATTTGGCCTCTGTGTTTGCCTGGAGTTTGGCTTCATGCACCAATACCAAGCGATGGTGAACGGTTCTTTAATGCTCCATTTGCCTCCGCACAATGCCACTTAAACATGCTGAGCTAAGATATCACACAGTAAATGTAGAGTAAATAATTATTTTATTGCATTATAAATACTTATTTAAAACAATTACATTTACTTTGATTCAAACCCTACATCATCTTTTCTCGAAAAGAAACCTGTCAATTAATTTATACCTGTTGCCACAGAGTCAGCTAAGCAGCAAGTGTCTTACATGCCCTCATTACTCAGAACTCTTATAAGCTTAGCAATGAGGCTTGTGTTTGTTCACCCTTTACCTACTTGCAAACAGGGAAAGCAGTATAAATGTGTATCTCGCTTGCACAAACACTTTGCCATTGACTGCACAAATCCACTGCTCGGCGTTGAGCTATGGAACGTGCACAAAAGCATGTATTACTTATGTTCACTGCCCATTTAGTCTTCATCCTATAAAAATAAATGTAAAAACACAAACAAAGAGAAGGCACTTTTTAAGAAAGAACACATATTTACACTGCAGCTATCTGTTACCTCCACCCATGCACTTCAAACTTAGTATCTCAGTACTTGTTCACAAATATATCAGCTATAGTACAAAAATAAATAATAAATGCTTTCTTATATACCATACACATTTTTATAATGACAATACACATTCAGATTTTCCAACATTTCGAGGAATGTGGACAGCTGTTTGCAAATAGTTTGCAAATCTGTCTATTAAGGTACAACTGCACACTGGAAACACAGCAGCAAATACTACACTTTGCACACTCATCAATGTGGTAACATGCAGATCTTTAATATCTTGTCAGTTGTACATGGCCAGCTATCCATTTCATTCAGGTCTCCCTCTGTTAAACATCCAATGAGGAATATCATCATTATAAATTGTCCTGCACACACATTGACTGGCTAGAAACTTGGAGGTGTGCTACTCTTTTCTTATTGTATTATGTTTCATCTCTTTTGCGTAACACTATTCTGTGTGCTACAGATGAAGGTACATGACGTAGGCTTCATTAGGAGACCCCTTATTTGCAAAGAAATGTGTCATTCTGACGAAAGTTATTTGGTCAAGCTCAAGTTGGCCCAAAAAGCTTAGCAGAAAGCACTTTTGGTTATAGTGGAAGATTCTCTTTTCTCTGCAGCTGTGTGACCTTCGATTCAGTATATTTAAGTTTTGGGGGTGTGGGGGTGCAGGGGGCTTGTCCCACTGCAAAAAAAAAAAATGATATTTTTGCACAAAGTGATTTTGGCTAAACTTTTTCTTTTTATTTGTGGTCGACAGAACTACTGTCATTTCATTGACATGAATCTATTTGCAATTACGAGTTACAGAGTTTGTGTGCTACTGTATTGTACTAATATTTCACAAACTCCAGTATGTAACAGTTGATACATTTATCAAAGAGGCAAACTGTGCAGTCATTTGAAAAGATATTTAGTAATTATTACTACATAAGTCAAAAGATTTGCTCTTAATTTATAAGAATCGTCCCTCTGAGTGAGACAGATCCTAAACTAACTTCTGAAAAACTTGACTTTGCTAAGACCTTTGATACCATTCGTCATGCTGGAGTCGTATAAAATCTAAATGACCAATGTGTGGTAAGAAGGATGGTAAACTGACTAAATGACAGAACCCACACAGTGCTAACTGCTGGTACTTCATCAGAAAGTATGAAAGTGACTAGCAGTATCCCACAGAGCTTGATGTTATGTTCATAAGTAGTTATAGGCTTGCAGTACAGAGGGCCAATGAGGAGAGTATTTCGAATTCACAGTTTCCGTTAAGCAATATCTGGTTAATTGTTTTGATCAAGATCACACAGTAGGTAAATGAGGGCTAAAGAATCAAACCCTGTATCACAGGAACTTCAGTTTGCAGCTTTTACCCTCTGTATCATTTGGTGTTCACTTTTCAGATATCCAAGCAGACAGCCAAGATCTCTAGCTAGCAACATTTGTAGACTATTATTGGGGATTATTGCTGAAATTATCCTAGTTAATTCTTGGAACACTAAAATGGGTTCAAATTAAATGCTAAAAAGTGTAGTATCAACACTTTTGGTAGCCACCCCCCCCTCTCTCTATCTATATATATATATATATATATATATATATATATATATATATATATATATATATATATATATTGGTTTACTATCAAAATCTAGAAATGTCTTCAGTCAAACAGTGCTGCATCAAAGAATAGTTTCAAAAGGGCTAAACAATGAATGGGAACGGGGCGAACTGGCATCACTGAACATTGAATAGCACATGTAATCCAATGGCCACATTTCCATAACAGCAAATGTAGAACTGTGGATATTAACATGGTTCAACAAGAGGATGAAATGATGTTTTTATTTTTGAGATTCCAGTTCGGCGATGTGACCATTTGATGGAAGGCACTTCTAGCTTTTGAGTTTTTGATAATAAACCATATATATTATATATATATATATATATATATATATATATATATATATATACCATGTTCAATCATAGCCTCACCTCAGGCTGTGTG
>NC_056725.1:1482534330-1482669330 GCF_019279795.1 Protopterus annectens
TATTCTTAAATTGAAAAGTTTGAAAAGGTGAGGGTAAGATATCATGGTTAAGTAACTTCCTTGGCTTACCATTAATGAACTATGTATATATCTGCTGTAATTTGCTTCCATCTACCAGCGAAGATAACAACCGAGCCGAAATGGCGGGATGTTTAAACACTTCTTCTTCTACTTTACCGGCAGTACAAACCTGCCATCAACCAGCAGTATTAACTAAAAATTTGCTGGTTGCAGAAAACAACTGTGAGGTTGTGGGCCATCAGCCTCTTAGTATGGGAACTAGTCAAGCGGATGCGTCTAGCTCAACAAACAATCCAGCAGAGACTCATATACAAGAACTTAGCAATAAGCTCATTGACAACGGCAGCAATTATACGGGTGTTCCAGTGCTTGGTGCTTGGTTAGCAGACACGTTTACCTTCACATCTTCAAATGATATATGACCAGAAGGTAGCCAAGGTAACCTTTTAGATTTTAACTTAACACCTGACATTGTGGACAAACTCAAAAACTTAGATAGCTTACTGGTTAAGCTTAAGAAATTACAACTTGAAATTTCGTATTTTCATGAGTGCCTCTCATGCAAGATTGTCCCTAAAGGGTTACGGCGCTCCCAGTTTCCAACTGGTACAGTCACTAACTCTGACTTTTATAATGAATTGGTGTCTTTGTTTGACCAGCAAGGCTTCGAATTACTCGAAGTGATGATCAAGCATTACACTATATGGGTTAATGATCTTAACATCAGGGTTACGGAGTTAGATTCCAGCATTAAACATCATATTGAATTTGGCCGCTACAAATACGAATACAGCTGTATTTTCTCTAGTATTGACCAATATTTGTGTAAGCTTAAGAGCAATAAAGTTAAAAAGCTGGACTGTGACCTTAAAGCATACAAAGACAATACTGCGTATCCTATTTTATCATCTGCACAAGTATGGCATGGTTTTAACTGTCCACTGAATGTAGCCCCTGTACATGCAGTGGAAAATGCAGTTACACATGTAATTCAAAATGACAACTCGAGGGCTAACACCAACAGTGCCTCACATAATGAGAGCTTGGGTTCAAACAATGACAATCTACAGTTACAAAATGAAGTGAGGAGAAGTGAGAGGTTACACAATCATAATCAATCACAAGGTACCCTCACACAACAGAATTCGAATTTTCGGGATTCCCCTCAGACTGGAACCAGGCCCAAACAACATAATAACTTTGCCCAAAACAGGGCGAACAAGCAGAGGTCCAAGACATACAGGACTTAACCTTTATGGACTATGCAGTACTCAGAGACTCTGATCTAACTGTTGACCTTATCACACTCTCTGTTGCCAATATGGATTTTGACAATCACAACCTCCATTTAGTGAATAATAATTCTCACTTCACTGATAATAGCTTAACTTTAAGAGATTTGGAACTGTATGATGGTGATTCCTTAGACCATAGATTAGACAACAGTGCCATTAGCAGGGAAACAACTAAGCCTGACATTATTATAAACTCTACAGGCGATTTTAAAGTGTATAATTTTTCTTTGATTGCTGTCTCTGCTGTCCTCGTTGAATTTCTATCTAAAGGTTATACATACGTCCTCGAACAGAAATTTGACCTGGTTAAGACTATCATTGACGTCAAGTTATTTTCATGGAAATTGAATTTTAACTTGATGTTGGGTGCCAGTGTTGATAGAATAGATATTGACCCATTTAGAATTGCCAGTACATATAACCCCCCCTTGCACCCACTAGTACAGATTTTTGAGCAGATGTGCAAGTATCAGGCAAAGGGTTAAGCAGACTTATAAGCCTAAAAGGAACGACCATATTAGTAAAGTTGAACATGAACACCTTGATTATATTCGAATGCAAGATATACGCATTTGTAAGCCCGACAAGGGTGGCAGGCTGGTAATTTTTGATAATCCAGACTACCATGAATGCATGGTTCAACTTCTAGACAGTCCTTCATACTCACTTAGTTCACTTTCTGAGGTTAATAGAGCATATAGATCCATAAAGAGCAGCATAGAGGACATGTTTGTTGAAGGTAGGATTGAACAAAAAATGTTCAACTACATGACCACTACTTACCCAAGGTTTCCGTAACTTTTTGGTATACCAAAAATTCATAAAAGCATCACTGATCCTCCAATGAGACCATTAGTTGATGGTCGTGGTTCTCCTACCTACCCATGTGCCAAGTTTGTTGACTCTATACTACAGAAATATCTCATTTTTGAAACTCAGATTTGCAAGGACTCATGTTCTTTCCTTGAGAAAATTGATAAGCTAGCATTTGATACAAGTAACAACTTCCTCATGGTCGACGTGAAGGACCTTTACACTTGTATACCACATGACACTGGCATTGAATGGGTCATTTTAGTGCTCAAGAAAAATGGAGCCACCAAAATGGAAATCTCTGTGGTCATAGAACTACTTGAAATAATTTTGTACAATAACTTTTTCATGTTTGGTGAGAATTTTTACTTGCAAAAAGTGGGTGTTGCCATGGGCTCCCCTTGTGGGGTGAGCATAGCTAATGCAGTCATGGCACACTGGGAAACCGAGTTTGTGTTTAAGGATCCTAAACTAATGAAATACATCACATTTTACACTCGCTATTTGGACGATATTTTTATTTTAGTTAAACGTGATGTCAACATCAGTAACATGATGTTGGATAAATTCAACAACTCTACACACTTTTTGAGCTTCACTTATTCTTATAGTGATGTAACTACAACTTATTTAGACATCTTATTGTTGAAAAATCGCGAAGCGTGTAATTTTGTAGCTAACATTCACAGGAAAACCACATACTCAAATTCCTTTTTGCATTTTACAAGTTATCACCCTAGCCATCAGAAATGATCAGTGATAAAAGGTCAACTTGTTAGAGCAGCCCATATAGTAAGTCAAGATGATGACTTCCACAAAGAATGTGAACTACTTACGAGTATGTTCACACATAGGAGATACCCTAAAAAACTCCTTGATGAACTAGTTAAGGAAGTTACAGTTAAAAGACTTAATGGCATTTATAAACCCTTATTGACCATAAAACACCATCAGTTGAACCAAGGCACCAACACCCATTCACCAACAGAAGGGTGTACTGTAATCCACTTGGACAAACCTTCATACTTTGGTAAGAAACTCATCTTGACATTTAATTCATCTAGTTATCAATGTATCGAGAGCATAAAGAAAAATTGGGCATTATTCATGAGTAATCCCACTTTTGCAACTAAAGTTGGTGACCACCCCATTATTACATTTAGAAGGGGTAAGAACTTGAAGTCACTGTTAGAACAACCTGTTTCTAACTTTACGAGACCTGTTGACATGTACAAATGCCAAAGTTGCAATTACTGTAAATATATAATAGAGACTAACAGAGTCACTACACAGAACTTTCAGTGTAAGGTAAAGAGTAGGTATAATTGTAACTCCAAAATGGTAGTGTATATGGCAGTATGTCAAGGTTCTCCTGTGTTCTATGTTGGAAAAACTGAGCTTAGGCTCCGTGAACGCATTTATGGACATCAATATGCAATAACTAGGAACAAATTGGACAACGCACTAGCCAAACATACTTTAAAATATGAGAATCATAGTTTCAAATTTCTAGTAATAGACCAGGTGAATAACGACAGAAGGGGCACACCCTTACACCTCTTGTTAGAAGAATTAGAACTAACCTGGTAAATCAGACTGAATGCTTGTATCTTCCCAGGTCTCAGTGAGTCCTGCTCAATAAGCAGTATTCTTAAATTGAAAAGTTTGAAAAGGTGAGGGTAAGATATCATGGTTAAGTAACTTCCTTGGCTTACCATTAATGAACTATGTATATATCTGCTGTAATTTGCTTACATACATTTGTTTGTTTTATTTTATCTGTTATATAAGTTTAAAATTTTAGTATGAGTTTTGGTTTGTGAACTTTTGTTCACTTTTACTGTGTTAATTTTTAAGTGTATGCTTTTGTTATGAAGTTTCTTTAGTGTGTTTGACAATCACTGTTCCAGTTATTCATGGAGGGTTTTGCATAAAAGTTTACTTTGAGCTTACTTCATGGTGCATGCTAACAATCAATGCAGCAGCTCTAATTAATCACCTTAATTAACTATGTGTTATGATTGGTTCATTATACCAGTTTAAATGTTTTTAAACGAAGTTTTTAAAAGGTTTTCTGTATGTCTAAAGAAGTCTGCACACAGTGCAGACGAAAAGCGCTTCATTAAATTGTCTTCTGGTGAACATTAGCTTTTGACTTAGCTTAATACTGCAAATCTTTGTTTGGACATTTTGGTGTTTATCTGTGTTTACATTTCCAGTTTGTTATGCTGCAGAGCATGTTAGATTGAAGTTCTTCTGACTACGATGTTACTACAATAAGTTATATTTCTCTTAACCCATCAAACTTTACATAGTCTATTCCTGCTTTATTGTATGTTTTTATTAACTGTTGTTATTCTTGTATCATATGTCTTAATTTATACATTATTATTTGTATACTTTTTATTGCTCTGTAAGGCACTGTCATAATCATTACTTGTATACTTGGAGCTTTACTCCCCGGGCTTCCACTGAAAAAGGACCTGTGTCCACTCGGAATTTCCTGGTAAGCAGATGTGTAAATAAATAAATTTTATATATATATATATATATATATATATGTGTGTGTGTGTGTGTCTGTGTGTGTGTGTGTGTGTGTGTGTGTGTGTGTGTGTGTGTGTGTGTGTGTGTGTGTGTGTGTGTGTGTGTGTGTGTGTGTGTGTGTGTGTGTGTGTGTGTGTATATATATATATATATATATATATATATATATATATTTATATATAATACTTCGGTTGGTAGATCCCTCTATTTTGACTTACGTGTTACAACAGTTTTCAGGAAATCCTTTTATTCAGCCATTGATTGCCAAATGAATATCATCAAGGTCTAAAGAAGTAATCACTCTTTTTTACTCAGTGCTGTTCAGGCCAAATATCAAGTACAAACTCCCATTTGGGGTGCAGCTTGCTAAATATCAAGCAATTAGAAAGATCCCAAAAGTTCTTAACCAAAAAGATCAGAAGCCTAATGTTCTGGAGTTACTAAAAGAGAGTGGAAGCTCTGTCCCTTTATTCAATGTCTTTGAGACTTTTGAGAGATGATCTCTGTCTTGCTTACCGTGCCATGAAAGACTTGGTTGTCCTGAACCTGCTGTTTCTCTACAAGTACAATATCTCTGCCAATACTAGAAAAAGGGACCTAAATCTTCAGCAATAGATAAATAAAATATATTGGAGGGATAGGTTATTAAACTAGCACCTCCCAAACCTATAGAATAAACTTCCCCTGCATGTTAAACAGTGCGACTCACTAACTTCCATTAAACATAAACTAGATGATCAAATGGTTAACCATGAATTTACTTCAAGATTGATTGCTATTGCCCTGCTGGAGAAAGGACGTGCTGCCTGATGGAGGGTACTGGCAAGGTTAGAATCGACATGGACTTGATGACTTTGCAATATCTATGAATCTATGAATTTATAAAAGACGATCTTCAGAACTCTTTTATTTTGTACTAAAATGATAAATTATTACCCTCTCAACTTCTTATTTTCAGATGTGCTACTCAACCCTTTTCTTAGTATATGCATGTGAATTGCTTGACTCTTTGAATGTTACAAAAATATATATGCAGTCATTATCATCTGATAGCATGTCTCTTTCTGCACACATTCTCATACTATAAATATCTTATCAGGCTAACACCCACCAACTATATATGTGTGTATATATATATATATATATATATATATATATATATATATATATATATTTATTTATTTCTGAGCCATATGCTTCAAAAAGGCATTCTGAAAAAAAAAAAAATAGAAGCAAACCTAATCTTCAAGTTTCCCATCACATAGGGCAGGCAATTATTTAAATCATTTCCCAACTTTCTCAAATCATTTATATTCAGCTATACTTTCACAAACTACTTATCTGAAAAAAGTACTGATTTTCTATTTATTATACACGGTTTCAAGAACAAAAAATGTTAGGGGCATGGTTAATCCTTGTAGCCGCTGAAGAACATAAATATGTGACTGATGAAATTTATTCAACAAGAAATAAAGTAAGCTGTATCTTTTTTCAGAACTGGAAAACGTAATAACTAAGGTCACTGACTTATTGTTAATAATGAAACTATATTATATTTTTATGATCAGGAACTGTTAAAACTATGCTGAAGGTTTGATAAATTAGGCATCTTAAAGTAACAATATAAAAAGAAATTCAAAATTCAGAAAAAAATAAGAACGTTAGCAAAATATGACTTCCCAAAATAATTTCTTGAAAGCATTTGAAAAGCACATTAAGAGTTCCGCTTGTTAACCTGAGCATAATTATTTGTAGTATACGAAGCTTTAGTTGCCCAAATGTATTATAACTTAGAGAAAAAGTGCAGGAGTACAAAGTGTTTCACAGTTTTTATTTCCACACAATGAGCAGGCAGATGCAAAGTGCACCACCACTGATGACTGAACAGTTGTAAAAAACTGCTAGACCCTTTACTCTGCCTCACTTTTTTTGTGACAGTGTGTGACACATTACAGCTTTTAAAGCAGTGAAAATGTTTTGAATGCTGTTCGTGGTAGTTGTTGTTAATGCTGTTGCACTATACTTGAGCTGTTCTGATAGCAGCTTAACAAACCTAGTTAAGCATGTTTATTACTCAGAAAGCTGCTTAACAAAGTTGTCTTCTACACAGTTTTAAAACACTGCTGTAGCACTCCATGTACTACATTAATTTATTCTGTTTACAACAAAAGAGAATAAAGCAGTTTGTCAGTGCTGACTGTTGACGGTACTCATGGTGGACTGTAGAAGTATGAAAGGAGAGAAAAAAGCAGACGTGTATGTAGCATTCTTTACACAAAAGCATAGTAAAAACAGTATTAATTATTTCCACTTGCTTGAATATTCATGTAGATCAGTATGTGTGTATATACTGTCCAAGGACTTGCACAATTGTATAAACAATGAGCACATGCAAGTCTGACTACGATTTTGTAGTTATTTGTTGAGATGTAAGCATGTATGTATGTATGTAAGTTCTGTCTGTTAACGAGTTTGTTCATATTTAATGATGCTGCTATCTATCCTGATGTGTTTGTATGTATTAAAGCATCTGAACAAAACCTCAAGCCTTCTTGTTATATGTATTAGAGATGAACGATTGACATGGTGTCAGAAGTGGGATGTCTAAAGGACATGGTGGCAGAAACAGTATATCTAAAAGGACATGGAGTTAGAAGAAGCATACCAAAGGAACATGGAGTCAGAAAAAGTATGGCTAAAATGACTTAAGGCACTTGTTCAGATGCTGGTGGAATATACAGGAGTGGATCACCCTAAATGTGCAAACTTTGCAAAACAGGTCAGAAACAAATTTTAAGTATTAAAACTTGCTCAGCACTATTTCTTTTTGCATGATTATGTTTATGGTAGACCTATCCAGATCAAAACAGACCACCAACCTCTAGTCACTATCTTAAGAAAGCCTATGCGTTCAGCACCAACCAGACTGCAACTTATGATGCTGAGATTTCAAAAGTATAATTTTAATCTTGTCTACAAGAAAAGCAAACTTCTTCGTCTTGCTGATACCTTATCCAGATTGCCGAGAAATACCAAAGAACAACACAAGAATGAGAATTATCATTTTGAAGTCATGGAAGTGAAAAATTTGTCCATCACACATTTTGATGAGCTAAGAGACCACACAGTCACAGATCCAGTTTTACAGAGGCTCAATCACTTTATCAATCAAGGATGTCTGTCAAAGCAGTCTAGTTTACCTCAAGAAGTGCAATCTTATTTTACATACAGAGATGACAGGAGTTCTGCTCCATATGCCTTGGAACATCTATTCAATACCCCCACAAGAGGTGAAAATATCTTGTAGTTGGTATTAACCAGCATGGGTAACCACTGCAGCATCTCTACAGTATTACCCTCCCTGGTATGATCCAACCATAAAGCAGTCACTTTCGAAGTCACCATCTCCCCCATCCTCATCTTGCTAGGGTGAGACATAAAAACTTCTCCAAAGCTGATTACAATATCCAAAACTACACCAAAGCACTATACGAGCATTTAAATAGATGCGTGGTATCTGGAATACATGACAGGACTAAATAACCTCTGCAAGGAAAAGTAAACCTGTTTGGTGGACATCTGCAATAAATAAACTCTATAACAAAAGGAAAATAATTGCTGTCCAAGACCTAGAAAAAGCAGGTACCTAATTGGAAGTAATGTCTCCTTACCCTAAACAAGCAAATAAGAGCACTAGTGTAATCCTACAAAGCAAATTTGAGTCCAAATTTGACATATCTGCTAGAGACAATCATAAGGCCTTCTTCACATATGTCCACAACCTCAAAGGAAGCACCCAGATCTGCTTGGAATTGGTGGTCAAAGACACAACATATACAAATGCCATAGACATAGCAAATTGCTGGCTGACAGATTCAGCAAAAACATCACCCCTCTGTCCCCCACATCAGTAAATCAGGACAACCTCAGTACCTGACCCCTTCCTCTTATATCTAGGGAACAAGTCATCACTGCTCTCTCAAAGGCAAAATAGTACAGCCTCCAGGGGACCCAATAACATCCCAGGCTGCATCCTGCATGAACTCAGGCAGGAACTTGCAGCACCATTAGGTGTCCTATTCAACCAAAGCCTGAGTACTGGCTTTTTCCCAGCTAAGTGGAGGATGGCCACTGTCATCCCTTTGCACAAAGGTGGAGCATCTACCGATCTGGGAAATTATAGCCCCATCAGCCTAACTAGCCTGATCTGCAAGGCCATGGAATGGATTATCATGGACCTCATTAACAAGGACATTGGCAACCTCCAAACACTTGATCCCACACAGTTTGGCTTTGTCAAGGGGAGATCATGTCTCTTTAATTTGGTCGACTTCTTTGAGACAGTCACCAAAGCCATGGATGAGGGGAAGATGGTGCACACTGCCTACCTTGACCTGACCACAGCCTTCAACACTATTCCCCACTCGGGCATAATAGATAAACTATCTCAACTAGACATCAATCCATAATGTACCAGATGGGTGGCAAACTGGCTCACTGATAGAACCCACCTAGTCAAAATAGAAGCCGCCTCAAGCAGTAGACCCATAACAAGTGGTGTACCCCAGGGTTCGGTAGTGGAGTCTCTGTCATTTGGGATATATTTTTCTGAGGTGCAGGCCAAAACCAGTAGGCTGGCTGACCACGTTTACAGATGACTGCAAGTGGGGTGCTGCCACCAGTTCCTCTAGTGATGTGGACATCCTCCAACAGGGTTTCACTCAGACAAATGACTGGTGCCAGAAACATGGCCTCAAGCTGAATATCAAAAAATGAATCATCATCCCCTCTAGGTGAGAGTGATTACCCCACAAATTATCACATTAATAACAATGTCCTATGCATGCAATCAGTTGTGAGGGATTTGGGCACCCAGGTTGATAGCAACCTGACTTTTGACCACCATGTTGCTTCTGTTGTAGGGAAAAACTTCTACATGGCCCACCTCATAAGTAAGGGTATCTTAACCAGGAACAATCCCTGTATTCTTCCCTTATAAGGCCCATTACTGAGTACAATGCCCCTTTCAGCGTGTACCTCACAAAGGACATGCAGCAGCTGGAGAGACCACAGAGGTTTCTCACCAGAAGAATCTAGGGCCTCAAACATCTACCATACACAGATAGGCTAAAAGCTCTATCCCTCTACTCAGTTTCATACAGACTACTCAGAGATGACCTCTGCCTGGCATACAAGATGATCACGGACCCCTCCTTGACGGGACTGCTGCATATCCACAAGTCAAGCTCCACTGAAGTAACCCACACATGCAGGCTTAACTTGGTCTGTGACATCAACAGGACTTGTTGGCAGGACAGATTTGTGTCCCAGAGACTCCCCAATCTGTGGAATAGACTCACTCTCCACTTCAAACAGAGTACATTTTTACTCCTTTTTAAGCACAACCTGGATAACTGGATGGGAAACAGAAAATACACCCTTGGGATTCCACCCGTGTCCCTGCTGGACAGGGGCATCAGTTGCTGACTTGTCTAAACATGGGCTAAACTCTTGGCTAGGCTTATAAGGGCCTCAGGGCCAATAGCCTAGTAACCTCCTATGATCCTGTGACCCTATACCCATGGGATAAATATATCTACAAAACCTTAATGACACTATATTTACAGTTAGAATCTGAATACCCAGATGAGCATCATCCACTGCAAGCAAATGAGCCACAAGCAGGTGAGCATCAAGTAATGAAATAAAACCTCTAGTCAGTGGTCCTGGATATGTAGGAATCACCTGGGCATCTCTGAAAAAGAAAGTTGCCTTCAGATACCACTTCTGCTGTAAGTGGTATTAGCCTGTGCACACATTCTTAGCATTTCAGTTGCTAGCCATGTGGTCACTGACTTAGTCCTGAACCTGTTTGATGTGTTCAGTTAAAATGATTTTAAATATATCTATAAGCTATTTTAGCTATGAGGGAATGCTAATTAATCTGCTAACAAGCTTTGGCTTAGGAAAGGTATAAAACAGAATCTGTTCTTAATTGTTAGGGTTGTTGCTTCTCAGAATGCAATCTAATCAGCTATGCAATGGTTATGATATTTCAGACATGTTGGTTTCATGACAAATCTGTATATATTTAAAATTTGATAAGGGCACACATTGTGTTAAGGATATGTTTTAACATTTTTGGAAGATCATTTGTGTCGGCATGCAATATAGCCGTCTCCCATGACAGGGTTGTTTTTTCGGGTCTATATGACTTGGTCGACAGTTCATATGATCGACTGTTTATTTGGTCGACAGTTCATTTGATCGACAAGCATTTTAGGTGGGGGGCTTCGCCCCCCACACCCCCCCTAACTATATATATCAACTCCAGGGTCACACAACATTGGAGAAGGGGGCAAATGCTTGTCGATCAAATGAACTGTCGACCAAATAAACAGTCGATCATATGAACTGTCGACCAAGTCATATAGACCCGTTTTTTTATATCCCATCTTCTGTAATCTAGCTCTTAAAGAGCACCATAGGTTGTGAACCTTGCTACAATTCCACATAACATTGAGAATATCAGCTGTTTGGTTTGGGCAGTGTGGGTATATGGGCGGAAATTTAGGATTGAACTTATTTAGCTTAGATGGGGTAAAATAAACATTGTTATTTATCATAATTTGTGTGTACAGTAGCCTCTTAAAGTGAATAAACTTACCATATTTTCAATGGCCAGTCTTTTGCTTTCTTCAGTAAGTAATTGTTTTTTTTCCCCTTGCCAATAAGTTGAGAATAATAGAAAATTCTGGTATTTTATGCTCGTTAAAAGTTTATATGTCCTAGAGATTGTTTTCCCTTTAGTCGTAAGATTTTTTTATTACTAGTTTTACTAAGTTAATGTTCTGCAGGTCGGCATTCATTTTTGAAAATTTAGCATTTATAAGATAATGGCTTTGTCTAAGAATGATAGTATATTTCTTAGGGAGGTTGAGTTTCAATCTTAGTTGTAGTATATTGGTTTCTTTCCATTTGTAAATTTCCCATATTGTAAGATCTTTTTATCAGGGGGTAGTTTGTTAGATTTAGGGGTTTATTATTTATTAGTAAGTTAGTATTTAGGTGGAGCAATTGTATATAGGCAAGAGCATTGAATAGTTGTATTGATTTGAATAACTTTTGAGTAGTTAGGATAATTTGCTTAATTAGCAGGTGTAAGTTCTTTGTGAGTAAAGTTTTTTGATTTAGGTTTAAAAAGGGAAGAGATTTGGTGTTATATCCAAGGGATTTAAGCTGTTCAAACCAGATTTTGGTCCACTGAGGTGTCCAGGTATTAACATATGAGTCATGGTTTATTATCTGTATTAGTCTGTAAGCAGTAATTATACTATAATAAAGTTTGAAGTCCGGCAAACCCAATCCCCCCTTATCCTTGGTAAGTACAAGTTTATCATATTTAATTCTAGTGGATTTGGGATACCATAAGAATCTTGATATAGATTTTTCTATATCAAGAAATAATTTTGGGGGAATATTTGAGAATGTGGCATTTAATTGAAAGAGTATTCTTGGTGACACTAGCTTATGAAAGTAGTTCATAGTTCATAGGTAGGTACTAGGCTATCGGTCCAAGGGCCCACGCAAGCCTAGCCAGCAAGGCTCCATAGCTTATGCCACCAAAGAAAGTTATTTTCCTGTGCCACTGTCCAGCAAAGACACAGAAGTGATCCCCAGGGTGTATTTCCTATTTCTCATCCACTCATCAAGATTTTTCTTGAAGAGTGCTAATGAAGAACTTTGCTTGACATAGATGGGTAGCTTGTTCCAGAGTATAGGAAGTCTCTGGGACAGGAATCTATCCCTCCAGAGTGTTCTGTTTATTGTGGTGACAAGGTTTAGGTCTCTAGAGTGTGTAGCTCGAAGGGATTGGGATTTCATTAGGGGTAGCATGTCCAACAGCTCTGGGTTTGACATAGCTTTATATGTTAGGCAGCGATCACCTGGGAGTAGGCGATATGCTACGGAGTAAAGCTGGAGTTTTTTGAGGCAGTCAGTGTAGGGCATTTGTTTGAGGCCAGTAATCCTCTTTGTGAGGTACTTCTATGGCCTGGCTGCAGATGTCTTGTGAGGATATTCACACCTCCAGGCTAGTTGCTCAGCATAATGCATCTGAGGTTATCCAAGTGCAAATAACTCTGGGCAAAACTGCAATCCAAATTGTAGCTTGCTACAGATCCCCCACCATGCCCCAGGATTCCCACTCCTCTTTTCTTGATGTACTGGAAAATATTAGGGTTCAACTAAACACCCTAATAATGGGTGACTTCAACTACCCCACCATTAACTGGGAAAACTACTTGTGTACCAACTCCTTAGCTCAACGCTTTCTGGAATTCATAAACTCCAATGCCCTAGATCAACTTATCCACACACCCACCAGGGGCAACAATATCCTAGACTTAGTCATTACCAACATGAGTGACTGGTGTTCCACACCTGAAGTCAACTCCTCGTTGGTCCGATCCGACCATAAGCTTATCACCCTTGATATCCACATCCTGCCCCCACCCCCCATTAAGAAAACCACAGTAAAAAATTTCCCCAAAGCCAACTTCATGCTTCTTAAGACGGAAGTGGTGAACTTCATGATACCCATGCAGATGGACAATACAGTTACAATTGCTGAATCCTACACAAATGCACTCTATAAGCACTTACACAAGTGCATGGATTGTGCTATCCCAAACAGAACCAAGACGCTATCCTCCAAAAAAAAGGAAGCCAATCTGGTGGTCCCCTGCCATAAACAAACTGTACAACAGAAGGAAAAAAACTGTTGCAAAAAAGAGTAAAATCCCATGAGTGGAGGAGCTCCCTGGTCAGCCTCAGTAAGAAGCTGAGATCCCTTATAAGATCTTCCAAAGCTAGCTATGAAAACAAAATCAACACTAAATCCAAGGACAACCACAAAACATTCTATAGCTATGTCAAGAATCTAGATGGCAACACCCAGATCTGCTCTGAGTTACAGCACAAAGGCACGAAAATTACAGAACCAACTGATATTGCCAACATCCTGGCAGATAGGTTCAGTGCTAACTTTACCCCCCTCTCACCCCCTAAAGGGCCCATATCTATACAGGAAGAATGCAGAGTCCCTGTAATCACAACTACGCAGGTAAAAGCTGCACTCTCTAAATTCAGAAGCACAGCATCCATGGGACCGGACAACACCCCAGGCTGTGTTTTACATGAACTGCAGAATGAACTGGCTCCCCACTTAAGCACCATGTTCAATAATAGCCTCGCATCAGGCTTTGTGCCCACTGAATGGTGCACAGCAACAGTTATCCCATTCCACAAAGGGGGAGCCACCACTGATCCCGGGAACTATCGACCTATTAGCCTGATGAGCCTGGTCTGCAAGGCCATGGAACATATCATCATGGAATTCATAAACAAAGACATTGGTAACCTCCAAACTCTGGATCCCACCCAGTTTGGGTTTGTGAAAGGCAGATCATGCCTCCTGAACCTGATCGACTTCTTTGAGGCAGTCACTAAAGCCGTGGATGAGGGCAAGGTGGTTCACACAGCCTATCTTGACCTCGCCAAGGCTTTTGACACCATCCCCCATTCTGGAATTATAGCTAAACTCACTAAACTAGGTATAAATCCCTACAGCACAAGATGGGTTGCCAACTGGCTCACTGACAGAACCCACACTGTAAAAGTTGCAGACTCCAAATCTGACCTCAAAGCAGTGACAAGTGGAGTACCACAGGGTTCTGTCCTGGGACCTCTCCTGTTTGGTATCTACTTTTCTGAAGTACAGGCTAACACAGAAGGCCTCTGACTAATGAAGTTCGTAGATGACTGCAAACTACGAGCCATAGTCAAGTCCCCAAATGATGCGGACATCCTACAGAAGGGCCTTACTGAGACAGATGCCTGGTGTCAGAGCCATGGTCTCAAGCTCAATGCCAAAAAGTGCAGTGTCATCTCCTTTGGTAAAAACTCTGTACCCATGAGCTACCACATAGGCAGCAATCTACTTAACACTGAATGCATGATAAGAGACCTTGGGACCCAGGTGGACAGCAGTCTCTCCTTTGATAGTCACATCACCACAGTAGTCAGGAAGTCCTTCTACGTGGGACACCTCATCATAAAAGGGTTCTCATCCAGGAAAAAATAGGTCATTGTTCCTCTCTACTCATCACTCATTAGACCCATTATAGAGACATATCAATATTGTTCCATCTATTAATATCACTTTCAGTGTTAGTCCACGTGAGTAGTAAGTTATTCTTTATGATTTCCTTAAAGTCGGGGGTAAATAGTATTCCTAGGTATTTTATCTGGTAGTTAGTCTTAATCTCACTCTCAGGAAAGTAATATTCCTTATGGCCTATATGATTCAAGGGAAAAAGATGAGATTTATTTGAATTTAATTTATAGTTAGAGATTTCAGAGAACTCAGCTATTGCTTTGAGTATTTTTGGGAGATCAGTGGTGGGAAGTTGAAAATATATATTTAAGTCGTCAGCAAAGGCAGAGTACATAAGGTTTATACTAAAGATTCTAGGTATGCGATGGAAGGATTTTTTGTGAAATAAACAAGAGCAGGGGTTATTCTGTTAAAATATATCTTAATTTAACAATGTTTATCAGAAATACATATTGTAATACATAGAACACTCTGCTTATGGTATGAAGATGAGACAATAACATTTTTATATGTTGTGTCTTTCGGCTTTTCCCGGTTAGGGCTCGCCACAGCGGAACTCTGGTCCGCTAATGATTGGCAGTTGATTTTTACGTGCTGAGTTGCCAGCCCTAACGCACAACCTTCAATGAAGGTATGCCCATTCACGCATGACTCCACACAGAAGATGCTCTAGCTGAGAGTCGAACCGGTCAGCGTCTTACTGTGAGGCGACAACGCTACCACAGTGTTTCATAATCATAAAACTCTGTTGGTAGGTTCTCACTTATGAACTTCATTATTACAAAACTAAGTGGATGTCACTATGCCACACAGAGGCCATTCACCAGGAAACTGCATCAGAAAGCATCTAGCAGCTTTAATAAAGTTCTATTACTCTTTGTGCTGCCATTAAACTGAAAGTCAGAAGGGAAGTGCGCCAGTTATCAGCCAGCAGCGTAAAATGTTAAAGGACACCTCACAACATCAGTAATCAACCAACAGAGTAAAAGGTTTATAGACACCACACATTCCAGTAATTAACCAACAGCATAAAATGTTAATACACATCTCACACCCAATCTACCAACAATGTAAAAAGTTTATGGACACCTCACATATCAGTAATCAGTCAAAAGCATGAAAACTTTACAGACACCTCACAAAACGGTAATCAACAAATACCATACAAAGTTTATAGACACCTCACACACCAATAATTAACCAATGGAATAAATAATTTATAGAACTTCACACACCAGTGACCAACCAATAACATAAAAAGTTAAGTTGATTTGACATGCCTTACACCAGCAATGAACAGGAACATGCAGTCAGTCAACAGTACCTTCAGTGAGTGCTAAGTGACTGACAAAATGTGAGCAATACTTTTGCAGACAGATGAGTTCTCTTTTTGCTCCACTGTTGTTCAGCCTTAGAGTAGGTATGTTTAAATTTGGGGGTGTGGAGGTATCCCCCAACATGGGTGACAGGGGAGGACTTGCTCCCCTGCAAAAAAAAAAAAGTTTGTCAAAAGTTGTTTTGGCCTTTCTTCAATCGACTGGCATTTGATGGTAGAATTGTCAGATCATTGACATGATTCCATATTCAACCAATAGTATAAAAATTTAATAGACTCCTCAACAGCAGTAATCAACCAACAGCATAAAAAGTTTTAGATACCTAACACAACCTTTACACTACTAAGAGACCACTAATACGAACGTTTAAAATTTAATTTTCAGGAAATTGATTTTCCTTAAAAGAAACAGAAATTGTTAATTTGTAATCTCCAGCATCCATACAAACACTTATTTTACAGAAGGTGTGCACTGAGTTTTCAATTACTTAGTACTGGCAAAAAAAAAAGCAAAATATGCCTCCTAACCATTTACAAACTTACAGTATAAAGTGGTACTTTTTAGTTTTATTTTAAATAAACTTTTTACAGATTCTTCTGTTTCAAGCAGTAGGAAATGAACATGTTTCACAAAAAATGCAAAAAGAAAGGTAAACCAAAATCTATATTTTTAAAGCAGAATGGGTTAAATTTATAGTACATTTGCAAAAGTCACTAACATAGGTTGTTAGGCAACTGGTTATATAGTATGTGTGTGAGGGGGAGCAGAGTTAAATAAACTGTGTAGACTGGCCATTTCTAGGTCAGCTTAATCTAAAATATAGAGCAAAGACTTAAACTTGAAAATGCAGTTAATACTCCAGACATAGATGATTAGTTTATTGAGTTTATCAGTTAAAATACAAACACTTTTTAGCATAAACAGAAATAGTTATTGTGCTATTTTTTTAAGTTGCCTTTACTGACATCTGTAAGTTACAGTGAGTGTCTTAGCATGTATTACCTAATATTATGTTTCAGGTTTGATGTGATACTGAAGACAAGTCACAGTTGCTGTCAGGCTGTCTTTATTGGCTATAACTATAATAAAATATACACCAAGGCATGTTTACTGAAGTCAAAGTAGGTACATAGTCCACTGTTCAATATTTCTTAAGATAATGGATTTAGTTTCAGAAAAGAACATTGTGTGCCTTTCTATTTGCCAATATCATTTTATATAAATAGATTTCAGAAGCATGACAAATGTGGTTCAAAGATGCCTTTAAAGTGTTCAGTACACACTACTGGCAGTCAAAGCAGTGGAGCTGGAAGGTGAAGATAAAAGTATTCTGAACTGTTGAAGCCTTGCACATTTTCAAAAATAAATCTAGAAATAATGTTAGCCTTCTCTGTATTGTATTGTGGGGACTTTTGCTGTGCCTTGCTAAACTGTTAGACAAGCTGTACCATTTCAACTTTTCTTTAGTATATGATGTTTTGACTGTGTGGGTATTCATAGAGTATAAATTTCATATAATTTCAAATTAACTGGAATCTGATAATCATCACTCTTTTTTCCCCACATTTCCAGTGCAGCTCATATTTGAGGATTCAGGGCTGCCGTATCCCTGACCATGTCCACACCAGCACTATTTATATTGTGCGCATGATGGGCAGCAATGTCAATCATCCGTGCATGTGGTTAGGTCGGTGACATGACATGCATCTCCTTGTCGTGGCCATACCACAACCGTATAGCTACACCATCATGTTAAATCACCTTACAACATTAAGTACTACAGTAGAGGTAAACATTGAAAGTACACACACGCTGTGGCAGTTGTGGTGAGTTTGTGGGCACAAGCTGGCAACGCTGATGTAATGCACAGCAATATACATGGGAGAGATTAATAAGGTCAAAAAGTCATTTGTTTAGCATCTGTTTAGCTGACACAGTTTGATTAACTAAGCAGAATGTAAGCAAGTGTGTGACATCACACAATGCCTGGGGTTAGGGAATATGCCCCTTTCCAGATACTGTGTGATGTTGTAGTTAGTATATATAATTATAGGGGGTAGGGAGTGCATGGTGGCTTGCCCCTGCAAAAAATGATTTTATTTTATTTTTTATACTTGGTCAGTGTTTGGCACATGCAAGCTTCATTGTCAACATTTACTTTGTCAACCTTTTGTGGTTGATGTTAAGGATGTTGATGTTTGTGTCCATCAATGTTTTTCAGTAGACCTAGATAGAAAGATAGATAGATAGATGGATAGATAGATAGATAGATAGATAGATAGATAGATAGATAGATAGATAGATACAGAGAAGTGTGCAGTGAAAGAGAAAGTAACAGTTATGGTTGAGGGTAGAGTAGAGATTATACCATAGCAGCAAAATACACAGAGATAGACACAAAAAAGTACAATGGAATTTGCGGAATAAATCATGTCAGAAAAACAGACTGGAGAAGGTGGTATGAGAATAAGTGAATGCAGAATAATATGAAATTTCCACTGGAGAGGTAGGATACAATAAAGTGCACCAGTCCTGATAACATTATCATGTGTGCCATGGATCTGTACTATAGTGCTGATGTCATTAAAAAATGGAAAACATGATACTCTTATGGGAGTTGACCCATCAATTCAGTCCACATGCTGGTATCCCCACAGTTTTCTAGACAGGGTAGCCACTGCAGAAGTCATAGTAAACACAGTCATATAATCCATGTACCATACAAATGTAGCACATGTACAGAATGATGACAAGAAAAGAAAGAACTTAAGGGACTTGAACCCAGGAATTGTCTACTGAATTTCTTCAAACCACTACATTAGCAAGGGAAGCCACTGAAGCCATCAGAGTGCAAGTGACCATAACAAATGCATATCAGGGAACTTTAGGACATGTGCAGACTGTAACCTGAACATTGTAAAATAACATACAGCCCTCAGGTGATTTGAATCTACAACCAGTGCACTACCACAGTAGAAATAATCGCATGAGTCCACTAAGTCATCAAAGGACTTAATATAAAGGTATTAGCTACACTTTATTGTAGATTACTTTGCACATTTAGCTCATTTGCATGACCAATTAGTGTATGCCAAGGATTTTTCTTTATTTTTGCCATAAGAAGTGGAGTGCAATTTGTTTGTGGTAATGAATGGCCATCGATGTTGCTCTCAGCCAACTGTCATACAATGTATAATCTCACAAAGATCAAAGATTTTTTTTTATGATTTGTAAGCCTTTTGTGGATGTGTGCATGTGTGTGTGTGTGAGTGTGTGTGTGTGTGTGTGCGTGTGTGTATGTGTTGTGTGTGTGTGTGTGTGTGTGTGTGTGTGTGTGTGTGTGTGTGTGTGTGTGTGTGTGTGTGTGCGCGTATGTGTGCATGTGTGTATGTGTTGTGTGTATGTGTGTGTCTTCCTCTTTTCACCATATTATAGGTTGTAAATGGCAGTATAGGACAGAGATAAAAAGAGGAAGCAAGCACAGGGTAAAACACAAGGTGAGTAAACATGCAATGAGTATGATACAGGTGGAATAGAAGCCTATATATCACAACTACTTGGTTCAAAAACAATAGACAAATCCCACAAATGCAATTAGAAAGTCCCAAAATCCCTGAAATAATATACATTCTGATGGTACAGATTTTTCATTTCAGGGGACATGAAGACATAATAACAAGGAAGGTGAGCTACATCTGAATGAGTTTGACCCCATGCCTTTGGCACTCATGCTTCTTGAATCAGAGCATGTAATGGCCAGTATGTAAGGTGTGAGTATAAAACATTTCAGGGGAGCAGAAATCATGACTGCAAGAAAAAAGGGCTGCAACTGAATGGATCTGAAGCCATGCCTTTGTCATTCATGTTACTTAACATCAAAGCTTTAGCCAGTCACGCCACTAAATCATTCAGTGTCAAAGTGTCAGTATAAAAGTATTTCAGAGGAACTGAACACATGATCAATAGAAAAGAGAACTACACCTAAAAGGATTTCAATGTCTGTGCTGTTATTCTCTGGATAAGTGCATCAGCATGGCAAAAGGATACATAGGGAAGTTTGCGAAAAACGCATCTCAGGATAATCTTAGAACAATGATGACTGAAAACTGAGCTTTGTAAAACAACATATAACCTTAACCATCCAAGATCTAAAACACTTCCTGAGTGTGTTGGCAATGTACACATCACTGTGTGAGTGCACTGAGCTATAGAAGTAGACTATATGCATGAGGATTATCTTCATTCGGGCATCACATATGCCAGTGGCATGGTATTAGTGCACGATGCGTTTACAGATGGACACAGAGTAAACCTGAATCGAGTTGCGCCTTTTGAACTGTTATTCTCTTGACTGGCGCATTAGCAATTAAAGCCGCAGAAGAACATGTAGAGAAGATGTCAGGAAACCCACATGTCACTGGAATATTAAAACAATGCTAATGACAAACATTATAAAACAGCATGTAAAAATGAGGGGATTAAAACACTGAGAGATGTTTTCCATACGTCATTTTTGCATGCTAGGTTATTTGTGCACGATATGGATTTTCTTCATGTTTTACCATTAGATGAGAAATGCAATTTCTCTGTTTGTAGCAAGAAAAAGTGTAGGCTTCAAGGGACTGGAAACCTTATCTTTTGTACTCGTCCTATTCACCATAGCAGTGTATTAAATAGGGAAGCCACTGAAGCTGACAGATTGCAAGGGTTCATTAAAATGATACATAAGAATGAAAAATGTCACATTTGCAGAGTGAACACTTAACAGTGTAAGACACCATATAACCCCCATGAGGGTTGAACACTCCATCTAGTACAGTGGTATAGTAGAAATCATTTCATGAGTACGCTGAGTCTTCAAAACAATTACAACAGAAGTATTTGCTGTACTATATTGTACAATTGCATGCTGACACAAATCCCTACTTAGTTCTTTTCTATGCCAAGGTAATATAACAGCACATTTCAGGGATTTTTCTTCATTTTTGCCATAAGATGAAGGCTGCCATTTCTCTTTGGGTGCACACTTGCACTGAAGTTGCTCTCGGCAACCTATTGCAGAATGCATGACTGCAGAAAGATGATTTTTTTAATAAGTCCTTTGTGGTCATGGGTGTGTTTTGTTCACACATTTTACCAGGTTAAATTTGGTAATAATAGCATAAGACAGACATGAAAAGGTGAAACAAACAGAGGGCAATGACAGGAGGTAGTACAACACACAGGGTTGTGTACTGACACAAAATAGAGAGGAACACTATTTTTAGGAATAGATTTGGCTATTTGGACATGTAGTCTTTGCCAGCTTAGGTGAAGTGAGAGATTACTCATCACCCTGTGAGCTGTCACCATTAGGTTCTATCTCAGAAACTGGAGACAGTGTCGGGCAGGGACGTGATGCAGCACATCGCTAAACCACTGACTCCACATCACTGATCCAGCTATCCAATCTCCTGCCTATTATCTCCCTCACACATTTTTCCAGTTTCTGACAGGTGACAAAAGTGTCACCTTGATTTGCACTGCTACTGGTGGGTAGTGCAAGGCTACCTGACACAGGTGTTGCCAGAAGGGTGGGAAGTGTGGCAGCAACTGTTGCAAGCTGGGACCCAAGTGTGCTAGGTTCCTCTGATGATGGTGGTAGAGGTGGTGGTGGCGGTGGTGGTGCTGTCATGTATGAGTGGATGACAGGCTGTGCCAGTGTGGTCAGTGCAGGTTGCTGTACTGCTGCATATAACAGTAACAGAAACAGAGAGAAAATAATAATGTTTGTTTGTGTCTTTCAGCTTTTCCCTGTTAGGGGTCACCACAGCAGAACTCCGGTCCGCTAATGATTGGCAGTAGATTGTTACGTGCCGAGTTGCCAGCCCTGATGCAGAACCTTCAACGAAGGTACGCCCATTCACGCATGTCTCCACACAGAAGACGCTTTAGCTGAGAATCGAACAGGACAACGTCTTACTGTGAGGCGACAATGCTACCGCAGCACCACCACCGCAGTCAGAGAGAAAATAATAATAAATGTATGAAAGAGAAAGAGGACGGGCAGGGGAGGGACATACAGAAGCTGCATTCTTAATTCTGATGATTACTCATATAGTGAAGCAAAATAATAATATGTAAACAGGTCCGTATCAACCTCTTTGTCTGAGTATTAGATTGGGGGCTATCCCTTAGATACGAGTAATACTTACACAGATCTGTATCAACCTCTTTGTCTGAGTATTACATCGGGGGCTATGCCTTGGATCTGTATCAACCTCTTTGTCTGAGTATTACATCGGGGGCTATACCTTAGATCTGTATCAACCTCTTTGTCTGAGTATTACATCGGGGGCTATGCCTTAGATCTGTATCAACCTCTTTGTCTGAGTATTACATCGGGGGCTATGCCTTAGGTCTGTATCAACCTCTTTGTATGAGTATTACATTGGGGGCTATGCCTTAGGTCTGTATCAACCTCATTGTATGAGTATTACATTGGGGGCTATGCCTTAGATCTGTATCAACCTCTTTGTCTGAGTATTACATCGGGGGCTATGCCTTAGATCTGTATCAACCTCATTGTATGAGTATTACATTGGGGGCTATGCCTTAGATCTGTATCAACCTCTTTGTCAGAGTATTATATCAGGGCTATGCCTTAGATCTGTATCAACCTCATTGTATGAGTATTACATCGGGGGCTATGCCTTAGGTCTGTATCAACCTCTTTGTACGAGTATTACATTGGGGGCTATGCCTTAGATCTGAATCAACCTCTTTGTATGAGTATTACATTGGGGGCTATGCCTTAGGTCTGTATCAACCCCTTTGTCTGAGTATTACATTGGGGGCTATGCCTTAGATCTGTATCAACCTCTTTGTCAGAGTATTACATCAGGGCTATGCCTTAGATCTGTATCAACCTCTTTGTGTGAGTATTACATCGGGGGCTATGCCTTAGATTTATATCAATCTCTTTGACTGAGTATTACATTGGGGGCTATGCATTACATGCAGTCTGACATAAGGGGATCATACTGACTAAAGGAGCTATTTATCGGGAAAGCACATTTATGCTTGTTGCCAGTGATGCTATTTCAGGTTTGACTAGAGTAACTGTACATATACATTAGAGGCATTCAGATCACACAATAAATATGCCAAACAGAGGTGATAGACAAGGATCAGATATGTGTACTGAATATTATGATATGCAAAGCCAAATAAATAAATAGTTATGGCTATTACATATATAGACCTTGTAGTGGTGCATTCATATTACTGGTATGCCACACATAATGCCTTGACAAGAGAATTTCTTTTTTTGTGGGGATAGGATTGTACTGTTGTATAAAGGTTATATAGAATTATTTTAATGGCTACAGCTGTAACTGTGCAAACAGACACATGGTTCCCAAGAACAGATATACTTACCTCTTAGATGCTCTGCTCTGTCCCTATGCATCTACCTGTTCCTTTCAATTTCTGCAATGGCTGTAGATATAAGAAGAGCAAAATAAAAAAAAAATGTCTGATCCCATGCACTGGCAGGGTTTTTGATTAGTGAAAGGATTTATACATACAGTTCTGAAGTGGTGATCATGCCACAACTTCAGACTCCCATTGGTCAAGGTCGTCATCCTTGCTTTGACTCAAGCTATGACTGCAGTAATGACATTGCTCCTCTGTACGTGGGATGACAGCAGCATGGGTGGCAGTACTAAACAAACTATTCCAGGCATCACCCTTATATCATGATGCAGTATAACCCTCCTGCAGGAGCCTCCAGCTGTACTGCTTATGGAGGATGTCCAGAAAAATTTTGGACTCCTCATTACACCACCTCTGTGCTCTGAAAGGATCATTAACCTCACCTTCTCCAGCCATAATTGTCTCACCTTCAAAGATCTCAGGATAATAGGCAGAGAACTGGCACTCAGTACAGTTCTCATTTGTCTAAGTCTTCGCTCAAAGACGGGCACCAACAAACAGCTCAACCTGTGGAATATACATCAATAATGAGATATGGGAACTGTAGTATTATGGTTCCATTGACACTTTAAGGTGTAAAACATGGCAGTCATCTGCCTTCTGTTTGCCATCGAGAATTAGCACTCAAGAGTAACTCCATCTTCAGATAATTGATTATGAAAGGGCAGTTCTTTCCAAGCTAACATAATTGACTTCAGCTGTGTGCAAGGAGTTTGCCACAGGTGCTCAGGCAAGTGCACGGCATTGTGAAGTAATCTTCATGATGCTTATCAGCAAGTTGAATAATTCATTAACAATAATGAGATGTGCCCTAATTAGCATAATTATAGTGACCAGAGGCGTGAATCTGTATGATATTTGCATGACCAGAACACACAAGCCTCAGCACACTATGCAAGAAAAACTATTTGAGGTTGGTTTGAATCCTGTGATCAGATTTTCTGAAAAGCTTTTTTATTATAAGTTGCATCTCCTGCATATATAAGATAAGTGCTATTTCTTATATAACTATATCAATTATATAATATTACCTTTGACTGTTCATAGACCAAATGCATGTGGGGAATGTTACTTTGTCAGTACTTTTAGGATGTGTTGGACAAAGATGCAAGTAGTACACTGAACACAACTGTTATGGCTGATGGTAGATACTCCCTTGGGCTCATATTCTTTGTAATGTGAATATCTAGTTTACTATCATATGCCTTGTGGATCTGTAATTAGACACAATCTCATGGAAATTGCTGTTGGTTAAGGTTGTTGTTTACCTGTGGAATATATGTGGTCAGTTACATAGTATGCCTGACATTTCTCTAAAGACTTGGGTACATGTATATGACTGTCAGGCAGACATCGGGTATAGGATATAGCTCAGTAGTATAGGAGTTTGTACTTAGTGTTTATGGCCATGCAAGAACAAGGCAATTAATTACTGTGTTTTCCATACTAGCAGAGGAATGTAAAATAAATAAATAAATAAATAAAAATAAATGGACCTAAACAAACTTCTGGACCTCAAGTCCCAACTACATCCACCCACAAGCTAAAATTTATGGATTTGGAAAATGAAGAGAAGCTACAGGCTCACCATCTCCATGGCCAATGGCTCTTCAATATCCTGGCCACTGGTCAGCCCTTCCATTACTGTGCTTGGTATGATATGGTCACTGGTGTATGTGCAATGGGTGGTCATGTCTAGAACTATCACATGGCCCATCACCATATGTGCAATGGGTGGTCATGTCCAGAACTATCACACAGTCTATCACCGCTGCATGAATATGATCTGTACTGCCACCCACTTAGCAGCGGTCACAGCGCAGGAATGGATGGCAACTGGTGGAGGGCCTTCAGCTGAGTTATCCCTTATAGAGGAGTTCCTGGCCTCTTTGAAAGGGAAGCTCATAGCCACAGAGTATCACACTGGTGCAGTGCTGGATGTTGCGGACAAGCTGGACATGCACCAAAAAGTATTAACTACACATTTTCTAGATATATAATCATACATCATATTATCAATTACTGCAAACCCACCTTAACAAGTTGTTAGTATAATGCTCCTTAAATCTGTCTAGCTTAAAGCATATTGTTACATTGGGGATACAATTTCCAGGTCCATCTGCATGAGGTATGGATAAATGTATTCATTTTGTTCATATTTTTATATCTGTGAAGCTATTGGTTGCATGCGTAGTTGTGATACTGGGTCCTACATACACTGTGTATATTTTTCACTTTGCTATATTCACAGGTGAAGCTTAATCCAGCAGCAGCACTGTGGAACGTCCCCTCCTGTCTAATGTTGCAGGATCTGTTCCTCTGAAAATAATGGCAGGGATGAACTGGCACAGTTAGGAGGTGCTGAATGTGCTTACCCATGTATAGGCTGGCCACAGCATGCATCAGACTTGCACAACCCAATAACAATGTACAAAGGACAGGGCACAACTATCATTGTTTGCACAGTTGGAGAAGGGAGCGCAGGAGTGCATGTCTTTCACAAGGAAGTATGCAGTTGTGAGTACTGAGGTGTAGCAAATTAAAAAGTGCATTTATGTGTATTGTGAGAACTTGTTTGGGAATTGCATACATGAAGTCAAATATGGTGACTGTAAAAATCCCTAGCTATGGAAGTGGTTAGTTCAATGGCATCAAAACATCATTGCCACCCCCTCTTATCTGAGATAATGAGCTACCCAGCAACTGGTATCCACCAAAGTTCAAAGAATGTCAGATTTCCACAAACCCTCCACCTGGGATAGGAGAGCTGGCAGCTGACCACTTTATCCTGTCCATTCAGCAGACCTTCCCAGTGGCCTGAGTCTGTTTCTAAACTCAGGTCACTGGGAGCACAGACACAATGACTCTGCAACATGAAGTCAGATAAAATAATGTGGATTTTGTTAACTTCAGGATGCCTTGGTGTTATGAAAGTTCCTTATACATTCACATAGTCAAAATTCCAAAATAAAAGTTAAAAAGATCACAAACCTATGCATAATGTGTATTCTACAGGAAAATCAGAAAGCATAAACAGATGGCATACAATAAATGTCGAATAAAGAAAATATAATGTTTATTTAGAAAAAGATTTTTGCACATATATATTTGTATAATGTTTATTTAAACTGGTGGAGGCGTTATTTGCTTACTGGTGGTGGAGGATGAATGAAAGCAGAATATATTACACATATTGTTATATACAGTATCATAGCATCATGGGGACTACAAGGCTAGTAAGTGCAAGTAGGATTTACACCCTGTTAATACCAAAACTCATGATATACTTCCTGATTCCAGAAGGGTGAAACAGATAAAGGAAGGACTGAATTTAAGGATGCGTATTGAGCTGTCAAAGTTTGCCTTGAAAGACACAAGGGTGTTACTCTGTTTTGCATGTAAGAGTACTTTCTTATAAAAATGGGGTAGAAACTGAGTAATATAGCTGTCCCTCTAGCATGCTTTATTTATTTACATGTTGATAGAGATTTAGCTCCTTAGTGTCAGTAATAGAGGAGCTATTTGTATTGTGGAGCTTTATGAGACTGAGAAGACTGGGACTCTTAATGGCACACTATTTAAGACATAGATCTCTACACAAGAATCTATGACAGACAGTAAAGAGATAGGGCTAAAAACCTGCCTAGGGTGTAAAGATCACTGTTTTTTTTTTTTTTTTGCTCATGAACCATAATTGCATGATGTGTGTGGATAGGTATATGCTTAGGGACATTGTGTTCTAAAATTGGTCTAACCAGGGCTAAGTACAAGGACTGATAGCTTCTTTTACCCTGGATGAGATACCTTTAGATATCAGTTACATTAGATAGAAGACTTTTCTGTCTACTGAAGTTGCATGGTATTCGAAGCAGAAGGACTGGCTGACAAGGTGCCAAGATCCCTGACAACTGTGCAAGTCTGGAATGGGATACATCTGTACTGCAAGTTGCAGTCATGAGTTGTTTACCACATGTGACAATTCTTTGCACTGAATGCATAAAATTATACATAGGAAGGAACAGGTAATATTTGAACGTGCATACATGTTTTCTGTTAAGGAGAGGCTTGAATAAAGGGGAAGGTATTTTCAGGGAAAATGATTCATTCCATATTTCAAAAAATGGAAGATCAACTCCTAAAGTGGAGTATATGCTGAGACCTCCTTATGGCTCTTGCTTGAAGGTGATTACTATCTGCTACTGAAGGGAAGGCCAGACCAATAATTTCTGGATAAAGACTTTTTGCAGGGCTAGTTTTTCCATTGCATGGCTTTCTATCCTGCATGCTGTTTGGACAGAAGGAAATATTTGTTTTGATAATCACAATTTTTCTATCTGAGCTTGTGAAAATAAAAAAAATGTGTATTACAGCTCTAGACAGGGAATTAACAGGGACTGTAAGGTTAACATAAATACTTATCTATGTACACATAGAATTTGAGATTGTTCTTCTGCAATTTGAGGCAACTCTGAGAAGTTATAAATAGGAAAACAGTTCACCGATCTGAACTAAGAATTGAGAAAGAGACTTTAAGTGTTTGACTGTACATAGATTTTTGTTATTAAGGAAAGGAAAGGATGAGGGGAAAGGATGTTTAGAAGGAATAATATGTATTTATTACTGTTTGTGTGTGCTGATCCACATGGACTGCTTCCAGGCTCAGCCCAGGTAACGGTAAGAAAAAGTTA
Organism: Protopterus annectens; assembly: GCF_019279795.1. NCBI lineage: Eukaryota > Metazoa > Chordata > Ceratodontiformes > Protopteridae > Protopterus > Protopterus annectens. The sequence continues at coordinate 1,482,562,682 of NC_056725.1, forward strand.
GCAGAGAAATATTTAACACCACTGGTTAGTCACTTGAGCATTTACTTTGTTTACTGTATTCAACAACATGTTTTTAAATTATGGGAGAGGAGACAGTGGGAAAACGAGACTGGAAGCAATTTTGAGAAAGATTAAAACTGTCAGGTGGAGAGGAAAACGAAGAGCAGAGGAGGAATAAAACTGGTGTCTGTGGTTCTGTAGCTCAGGGGTTAGCGCATTGGTCCCCTAAGCTAGGGGTGATGAGTTCAAATCTTATCAGGTCCTGAGGTTTAACATCTCTAGAACATAAAAAGAAACAACATTTTAAGCACTAGATTTTGGTGTGACAGACTAGCAACCTCATTTCTGCCTTGCAATGAACTATTGCATTAAAGGAAGGTTGGTATGATGGTTAAGGTCCTTCCTTTGCCTATACAAGGTAGAGGGTTTGATTCTGACCTCTGGTCAATGGCTACACCATGCAATAGGCTATGGACTAATAGCTTAGTATGTTCTTAAGAGTATAATGTTAGGAATAAGATGAGAAAGGTTAAATATGTTAGAGCAGAACATATCTCGAGCAAGAACTCTGAGCAAAGTCTTGAATAATGGGGGAAGCAGATGTCCAAAAATAGGAGCAGATTTCAAATATTGCTCATAAATTTAGAAAGTTGCTAGAATAACAGAAGTTGTGGTAGCATGCATTTTATTACAGTTCTGAAGTCTGAAAAGCAAATGTATGTCATTATTTAGTAACTTAAGTCCTCAGTGATTTGCCAGAAACCCACAAATACTAAGAGGAACAAACCAATGAGGCAAAAATCTGGAAAATGTGGAGAAGAAAGTATAAGGAGATGTCTATAGTAAATATAAGGAATGCCTATTCCATGGGGCATGTTATATGGAATTATAGCTGATGATGCCTGTAGAAAATTTTGACATCCACAAACTTTTGCATAGACTGCAGGACAGTTGCACACAAATGCATGTATGCCTACGGCCTTGTAGTACTTACCTAGTGCTGTGTTAACAGATAGGCTGCTGTCACAGACAACAATCTGTATATATCATACATTTACTATATTCGGTCCTCACTGCTTTGCATTGGACAGGATACAGAGCTTGTCTCTACATCACTCCACCACTGTGCATGCTTCCGTGGTTGATCACATTACTAACATAGTACCTGTGCTCTGACAGCCATCTTGACACTGTATGGTACTTGCCTGAGCCTTCATATCACTGTAGTAGTACATGAGTGAGTGAATCATGCTACTGTAATGCACTAAGCAAACCTGTTTTAATTATAATTAATATTATTATTGTGGTAGGTTAGGACCAAAAGGCAAAGGAACTTGATTCAGTGAGACATTAAATGGAGGTCCTAGCTGCCTTGGTTGGTATAAATGATCCTACAGCACCTATCAAAAGAGTAGGGTAAGATCCCCAATGCCCTGTCCAAATTTCCCCCTGTAGTATAAATACCATCAAGGGTCTACCCTTTAAAGAGGCTTCTAGCCTTGTGGGATTAGCCCAGTCAAGACAGCATAAATAAAGTAAATACATTTCAGAGTTAATCTGGGAGCATAGGGTAACAATGTAACAAAGCTGCGAGTAGGACCCCCATGTATTATAAAAATGGGAGAAAACCTTCTGTAGCGCAGTTTGTGCTGGGAACTATACATGTCTAGTGCTTGAAGTTAACTACTGCCTGCTTCTAGGGGGAAGGCTAGACCAGGAATTGCTGAATGAAGATGTTTTAAATTGCTACTTTTTTGCCATCCTGTAGTCTTCTGTTCTGCTTGCTGCTTAGATGAAAGGAACTATTTGTGCCTGGTAACAATATGAGCTTCTGAACCCCAGCTCTTTCCATCTGATGGTTACTTGAGCCTGTGGAAAATAAATGTGACCTAAAGGTCATTAGGAATGAAGAGTGTCAGCCGTGTGCAAAGTTTGTTTAGAACTTACCTGTGTACGGACAAGATAAGATATTGTTTACAAGAATGATAAACACTCCCAAAGAGTGTACCTGTTCATCAGTACTTTGGAAGGAATTCCAGTTTATGAAAAAAGTGACAATATGGAAATGTTCTAAGAATTGTAAATGAAAACTGTCTGGTACATATCTAGGTAAATATAAAATGTGCATGTCCAAACTTGTATGCAGGACAGGAAACTATTTCTACAAACTACAGGTTGATCTCAGTGAACTATTTGAAATATTTTATCAGTTACATAATGGCAAAACAGTTCTGTTGTAGCAAATTATAGTAATATTTTATCAGTTACATAATGACAAAACAGTTCTGTTGTAGCAAATTATAGTAAGGATGTATTACGACTAAGCAGTGTGTCTTCATGAATGCAAATAAATAATTCTAAGGCAAAGCTTTGTGTCGGCCACCTTTGTCACAGTATGGACATCACAGTGGTGTAAGGTGAATACAAAATACCTCCATGTTGTAGCTTCATGCTGGTTAAGGTTACAGAAAGCTTCATTACAACTTCAAAGTTTCTAGATTAAAATAATAATAATAATAATAATAATAATAATAATAATAATAAAAATAATAATAATGATAGAGCCCATCCCCCAATTATTTTTCTAGGTAAATTTGCTGATCTTTGCATATAGTGTTTAAATGACAAGTTAAGGTCAATTATAACTTACAAATCTGCAAGTACTTTGACCCAGAAAATCATTATTTTAAGTCAAAAATTTTCTCCCAACCTTCATGAATTTGCATTTTTATTATTCAAGCCAAGACGTCTACATGATCCCATGTGCATATGTTGTTAGGTAAAGCACGGACTAGCTGTACATTCTTTGGACTAGTTACGATATGGTCTAATTTCAACTCATAAGTGTATGACGTGTAGAAATCCATACTATTTGGTGGATAGTCCAAAACATGAATGTTTAATAAATGCAAAACAGAAAAAACCCTGGAATACGATTTTATTAAGTCAAGTAAGCATGAATGGGATTAACATCTCTTTGAGGAATGAGGGACCCAAGTTTAGTAGGGCAGAAAACACTAGCACCAGGACATTATATGCAAACATGAAACCATATTTGGCAGTCGATGCAGACTGTGCAGGACTAGTATAATGTGATGGTAATGAGGAATGAGACTCTGAAGCAATGTTACAGAGTGCTGAACCAAATGTAGTCTGTCCTGTTCAATGTGTTAGAAAGTGCTAGGTGAATGGCGTTACAGTAATCCCTCATATGATGAGACCAAATCAGGATCAACCACAGCAAAGTTCTCTGCTGCAATAAGTATGCTCAATCTGAATGATATTCCTCAGAAGAAAACAAGAACACTTCACTACAGCTGGCATTTGTTATCAAACTATGATTTGTCAATAACGATGATTCCAGGATTAGGAACCTTAGGCAGAAATGTCTGCCTGCCACCTCCATACACTATACAGGGGTGGGACACATGATGTTGAAGTCCCTTAAAGTGATGAGACTGGACAAGGCTTCTATTCTAGAGGTGTTCATTTTCAACTAATTAAAACTGAAGCATTGATGGATAAATTTCATATCATTTGCACAAGAACTTCCAGATTTTATGTACTTCTGATGCAAGGGGAGGTACAACTGGGTATCATCCTCATAGCAGTGACACCACAAGCCATTCATTCTAATTGTATCACACATCAGAACTTCATACATTATGAAGAACAATAAACGAGGAAGGGTACTACCTCTGGAGCCATTCTGAAATATAAGAGACAAACCTTTCTAAGACAGTAGCAATGATTTTGCAGTATGTTATTAACTAAGCAAAGAGTTGATCCATCGTGTCAGTTGCTGTGGGGAAACCAAGCAGAGTGAATACTGAATAGAAAGTTTGATCTCTCACTATCAGGAAGTCATTAGTTACTCTAATGAGAGTAGCATAAGCACTATTGTTTAAAATTGTACTTGTTTTAAAATGTATTACTAGAGCTTTTCTCCTCGGGTCTCCACTGAAAATGGGCTACAAGCCCAGTTGGACAAACCAGGTTAACAAATGTCAATAAATAAATAAATATTGCCAAGACTAAAACCCACACTGAAAATGATTGAAGAAAACTATTGTCCATTAAAAAGTAATCAAATTAGTAAAAAAATAAAACCTTCTCTATTATTTTCCCTAAAAAAGTAAGATAGGTTCATAGGTTCATAGGTAGGTACTAGGCTATCTGCCCAATGGCATTTATAAGCCTAGCCAGAGTGTGTTGGCTTTCGCCGCCCCATTGATTAATTAACTGGGCCTCTGTCAAGCAGAGCCAATGAAGTGATCCCAGGAGTGTATTTTCTGTTACCCATCCACTCGTCAAGGTTTCTCTTGAAGAGTGTTAGTGAGGGGCTCTGCCTAATGTAGATAGGAATTTTGTTCCAAAGCATGGGGAGTCTCTGTGACAGGAATCTATCCCTCCAGCATGTTCTATTTATTGTTGTGGCAAGGTTTAGCTCACTAGAGTGCATGGCTCGCAGTTACTTGGATTTATTTAGGTGGAGCATGTCCATAAATTCTGAGTTGGACATGGCTTTGTAAGTCAGGCAAAGATCACCTCTGAGTAAGCAACATGCCACTGAGTACAGCCGGAGTTTTTTCAGTCGATCTGCATAGGACATATGTTTGAGGCCAGTAATCCTCTTAGTGAGGTACTTTTGTGGTCTTTCCAGCTGTTGGAAATGTCTTGTGAGGTACATCCCAAATGGGGTATTGTACTCTATGATGGGTCTGATGAGTGATGAGCAGAGGGACACTATAACCTCTTTATTTCTAGATGCGAACCCTTTAGTAATTAGATGGGCCACATAGAAGGATTTCCTAACTACTTTGGCAATATGATTGTCAAAGGAGAGATTATTATCTACCTGGGTCCCCAGATCTCTTATTACCTCTTCTGTATTAAGGGGACTGCCACCTATATGGTAATTCGTGGGTGTTTTGTTTTTTTCCAAATAGGATGACTTTTTTTTTGGCATTTAGCTTGAGGCCATGACTTTGACACCAGGTGTCCGTCTCAGTAAGGCCTTTTTGGTGGATGTCCGTGTTAGCCGGAGAGTCAATTATGGCTTCCAGTTTGCAGTCATCGGTGAACTTGGTTAGCCATAGTCCTCCTGTGTTTGTCTGTACTTCTGAGAAGTATATGCCGGACAGTAGGCGTCCCAGGACCGAGCCTTGCAGGACACCACTTGTGACTGGTTTAGAGTTGGACCTGGAGCCTGCTATTCTTACTGCATGAGTTCTGTCTGTAAGCCAGTTGGCAACCCATCTTGTGATGTAGGGGTTTATGTTCAGGCTGGTGAGTTTTTCTATAATACCTGAGTGAGGAATGGTGTTGAATGCCTTGGCAAGGTCAAGGTTGGCTGTGTGAACCAACTTTCCCTCATCTATGGCCTTGGTAACTGTCTCACAGAAGTCAAGCAGGTTTAGTAGGCATGCTCTGCCCTTAATAATGCCGAACTGGGTTGGGTCAAGTGTTTGGAGGTTCCCAATGTCTTTGTTAATGAGTTCCATGATGATGCGCTCCATAGCCTTGCAGACCAGACTAGTCAAGGTAGGCTGTGTAAACCAACTTTCCCTTATCTATGGCCTTAGTAACTGTCTCAAAGAAGTCAACCAGGTTTAGTAGGCATGATCTGCCCTTAACAATGCTGAACTGGGTCTGGTCAAGTGTTTGGAGGTTCCCAATGTCTTTGTTAATGAGTTCCATGATGATGCACTCCATAGCCTTGCAGACCAGGCTAGTCAGGCTTATGGGGTGATAGTTACCAGGGTCAGTTGTGGCTCCTCCTTTGTGGAGCGGAATAATCATTACTGTGCACCATTCTATGGGCATGTAGCCTGTAGAGAGGCTGAGGTTGAACAGCGTGTTTAGGTGAGGGGTTAGTTTGTTCTGTAGTTCATGCAAGACGCATCCTGGGACACCATCTGGCCCCATTGATGCTGTGTTTTTGGCTTTTGAAAGGGCTGTTTTCACCTGTGCATCTGTGATTTCTGGGACACTACACTTTTCCAGTATTGTTGTGGGCCCTTTTGGAGGTGAGAGGGGGATGAAGTTTGCACTGAATCTATCTGCCAGGATGTTGGCAATATCAGTAGGTTCAGTATATTTTGTGCTATTTTGCACTAGCTCAGAGCATATCTGTGAGTTGCCACTTAGATTCTTGACATAGCTAAAGAAGGCTTTGTGGTTATCTTTTGAATCCTTGGCTATTTTTCTTTCGAAGTTAGCCTTGGAGGATTTTATGAGGGACCTTAGTTTCTTACTGATACTGATCAGGGATGTCTTTCCTTCTTGGGATTTGCTTTTTTCTGAACTAGTTTCCTCCTTTTATTGTATAACCTGTTTATGGCAGGGGTCCACCAGGCTGGTTTCCTTCTCTTAGGGGAGCGAGTCTTGGTTTTGCTAGGGATGGCATGATCCATACATCCTTGTAGGTGCTCATAGAGTGCATTTGTAAAGGACTCTGCATCTTGGGCAGTGTTATCCTTTAGCATAGGAGCTGTGAAACTTACCACCTCTGTCTTAAGTAAGGAGAAGTTTGCTTTAGAAAAGGTTTTCACTGTGGTTTCCTTTGTTGGGGGTGGTGGTGGAGTGTGGACATCCAGAGTGATTAGTTTATGATCTGATCTAACCAGTGACAGGTTGACCTCCGGTACAGAACACCTGTCGCCCATGTTGGTGATGACCAGGTCCAATATGTTTTCACCTTTGGTAGGGGAGTTTACCAGCTGATCCAGGGCATTTGAGTTGATAAGTTCCAGGAAGCACTGAGCCTGGGAGTTTGTACTCAAGTAGTTTTCCCAGTTAATAGTAGGGTAATTGAAATCACCCAATATCAGGGTGTTCGGTAGGACCTTCATTTTTTCCAGTGTCTCCAGAAAGGCAGAGTGGTGGTCCTGGGTCATGGACAGTGATCTGTAGCAGGCCACAGTTTGCATCACAGATTTGCCTGATGTTAGTTGTACATAGATGATCTCAGAGATATCATGCTGTGCCACTAACCTGGAAGTGTAGGTATTCTTGATGAATATGAATACACCCCCTCCTTTTGTATTTCGGTCTGTGTTCTGTGGCCGAAATGTGTGGCATGAGTTGTAGCTCGGTAGTGCTGGAGTGCTCTCTGGAGCCTTGAATCAGGTTTAAGTTACTGCACAGATGTCAATGTTCTCCATACTGAGGAGTGCTTTGAGTGCATGCATTTTGAGATTTAAACTCCTGGCGTTGAGTAGCATAACCCTCATTTTTTTATTTGTGCTGTTTATGGAGGTGAGTTTGACTTTTGAGCCTTGCCTAAAAAAGGCACTATGGGGGCAGCAAGAGCCTTGGCCAGTATTCAAAAGCCTAGGGGTGACAGGTGCAAGCCATCTCTTGTGAAGCAATGCGGCTTGTCGAGCATGTTGTCCCAGGCTGACAGACACTGGATCCCCTTTGAATGACACCAAAAGCTTAGCCAATTGTTGAAATTGATCATTTTTTCTTTATACTGAGGTATCATTCTTGGTGAGGGCAGGATGCCACTCAGGGTCAGGGTCATACCCGCCTGGGCTACATGATCAGAGAGCTCTTCCATGTCTCTTTTCATGTAGGCCAGGAAGGTACATTTCAAGTCATTCACACCAACATGAACAATGACAGAGTCATATCTGTACTTGTTCTGGAGTGACCTGAGTGCTTGTGTTATGTGGTGGATTCTGGCTCCCGACAGGCAGCTAACAGTAATCTTCTCCTTGTCCAGTCTAGTGAGTGGGACATCAGTGTGCCTGACTATAGAGTCACCCATTACTAGTGTGTTAGGTATGTTATTTCGCCTTAAGGGCTGTGATTGTGTGGCACATTGATTTTGTGTTTTATGTGTTGTCTGGTTTGTGACGGGAGGTGCAGGTTTTTTGGGTGTCTGCTTTGGAGCTCTCGGATGCTTTTACAGGTGTTTATTTAGAGCTTCAGAGTATGATTTAGTGTATTTATGTGTATTTTTTTGCCAGTGCTGGTTTAGTAGGTCTATGTGAGGCTGGAGGTGTGGTGCAAGTGTTAACCTTCTCCTCATGACTGTTCCAGTCTTGGGTGGAGAGACCTTAGCCTCCAGTTTGGCTGTATAATTGCATCTCTCGCATATGTTAGTGTTTTGTGGTAGGAGGAGAGGGTTGTCTGTGTACTTGAGTCAGTTGTAACATTGCCTCAGGATAACCAGATTCACCAGCTGGACTGGAGAGTACACCTGAAGTTGCCCTTTGGTCATGCCTGAATAGTAGGGTGAGCTGCTTAGATGCTTGGTTGGTGAGGGGTGGATAAAGAGCCTTGCCCTGCTGGGCAATCAAGTGTCAGGGTACATTAGTGTTTGCTATTAGGTCTGAGCAAGTGCTGGACTGTAAGATGCTTTTTGAGTGCTTAGGTTGAGAGACTAGTTTCAAGGGAAAAACTGAAGAGGAGACTTAGTGGAGCCGGGAATAATTTAACCGTAGCTAACAGATGCTGCCTGGCACACAAAACCGTGCAAACGCAGTTTTTAAACTACTAACTTCCGGGCTGGAACCACTCCTCCAGGGACAGATCGCTGCTCAAAGTTCCCCTCTCTCACAGATGAACATAGAAACTTCCCTCTATCCAAGTAAGGTATGGGCAATTCAGAAACTTGTAACACAGCCGTAAATTCAGCACTAGCCTAATAACTGGACTATACTAGCTTAGAAGGGTGGGAAACAAGGAATGTTTTTGTTTTTGTTTTTTGTTTGTTTTTTTTTTTTTGAAAAGATAAGGCAAAAACAATAAAAAGTACACTTAAAACAGTTTTAAATGACTACAAGCGATTAGAAAAGGCTATCATACTTTAATGTGTAGCATACAACAGTTAAACAAATTATTTAAACAAAAAACAAGTTGAGAAAAGTGCAGGCAGTCAAATAAGTACAATATGTGAAAAAAACAAACTTTTAAATCACAATAAATGCTGGAAAATCAGCGTTTAGGAGGAAAACAGTTAAGTACAGCAAGAAAATACAGAAAACTGATATTTAATCACTCCAAAGACTCTCTTTTAAGCTAAAGGCTTGTATCAGTTTAAGGCTTTCTAGTGCTTTCCAGTAGGTTAGTTATAGGAATGATGGGAAACAAGTGCAGATGTGGTCTTTTAAACCAGAAAGTTGAAAGAGATGGACAGCTTCCCAAATGATCAATAAACTACAATTCCTGGGCCAAGAACCACTCCTCTTGTGGTAGACAGGCTACCTAGTACTTAAAACAAAAGGCTGCTAGTGTTGCCAATAACTAGAACCCGAAAATTGCATAAACAGTATTTATTGTAAAACACAAAAAGTAACATAAAGGATAAGCGCTTTCGTCACAATGACTTCATCAGAACAAGAAACTGTTGTAAAAATTCCCATTTTATACAATTAATATTGTCATATGACCCAAGCAATTAAGTTTTAAAAGAGTTTTAAAAGAACAGTCATAAACATTTCATATAGGAAACTTTAAAAATTAAAAAAAGCTGTGGAAATGAAGCCCTATATAATACAAAAATACAAATTAGTGTTTTAACTACTTTAGAATTTATAATTTATACATTTAAATAATATAAGCCTAAGAAAGACTTGGTGATTCTAGGGCAGTTGAAAAACAAAAACTGAACTAACAATTAAATAACAAAAAGAAAACTACACTAAAAGGTTATTCGTGTCATAATTTACAAGCCCTAAACCTTAATTCTGGTTTGATGCTGATAGCATCATTTAACCCTGGATATTCAGCAGCATTTAAACTTAGTTGCCATTTAGCTTCAGCCCTCAATAGTTTATTTTTCCAATCCCCTCCTCTGAAATCCACCTGTACAACTTCCAATATGCCAAACTTGAAACTATGAAGTGGATTCTCTTGAATATGTTTAAATAAGGCAATTTTTTCGTCCTTCCTGTTGATACAATAGCAATGTTCGTATATCCTACGGTTTAATTTTCTTTCCGTCTTGCCAATGTAGTAACAAGAACAGGAATTACAACTAGCAAGATAAACAACACCTGAAGTGACGCATGAACCAGATACAAAGTTAACATCAATTTCATGAGGGCCTAAACTCAGCTTAGAATTTTCATTAATGTAACCACAATAATCACAACAACCACATTTGTGGGTACCTTTTTTCTTATTATTTACATTAGGTTTGTTTTCCAAAATATTCTTCAAATTACTACCAACCCTATAGGTGAATATGGGTTCTCGGCCTATTACTTTGAAAAGGTCACTATTTCCCTTCAACATTGCCCAATTATTTTGGATGATCTTTTTTACCTCATTGGATGTTTCACCATATGTGATAACCATGGCTTGGGAAAAATCATTTTGATCACTTTGATTGACATTTGTTGGTTCTACCCCAGCCCCTAGTAATGGTTTGTATCTACCATTCCAATCATTCATCACTTGGTCCCTGATATTCTCTACAAAATCTGATGGATATCGTCGATGCAAGAACATTTCCATAACTGTTTTAGTTTCTGCCTCTGCCAGGATCCTATTTGAACACACCTTTACAACCCTAACCATTTGCCCTTTAACTATGTTCCTCTTGATATGTGGGGGGTGGTTACTTGAGAATTCAAGGTAATCGTTAGAGAAAGTGGGTTTCCTATAAACCTTAGATTGAAATAAGTGGTTGGTAGTATCCTTAAATATTTTTACATCAAGAAAATTAATTTCTTCACTATTACCATTTCCAGTAAATTTAAAATAGTCACATATGGTGTTCATATAATGAAGAAATTGTTCAGAAAAGGTGTCCCTCTTCCACAGAATAAATAGATCATCTAAAAACCTTAGGTACGGGTGCCATTCATTTTTGTAGATGGAAGGGAAAATGAACTGGTTCTCCCATCCATATAAAACTAAATTAGCAAAAATGGGAGCACAACTATTGCCCATAGCAACTCCTCAAACCTGTTTGTAAAATTCTCCCTCAAAAGTAAAAAAAATGTTTTTCAACACAAGTTCCATTAATTCTGTTATAAAGTTGATCAAACTACCACTCAGGTTAGTTTTACTTACTAGGACATCGTTGAAAAATTGTAATCCTACCTCATGGGAAATAGAGGTGAAATGATCCACTACGTCAATAGTAGAAAAGTAGGTATCCTCATTAAAAAGTTCATTCTTGATTCTCCTTAAGAAATCCCAAGAATCCACAAGTACATACTCTAATGGGGTTAGGGCATGCTTAACCATTCGATCAATAAAGACCCCAAGGGAATAAGTGATACTGTTGTGCCCTGAGATGATGAGCCTGTAGGGTGGATCTTTTAAGTTTTTGTGAGTTTTGGGGATACCAAAACAAATAGGTATAACAGGATGCTCCACATGCAAAAAGTTAAAAACCTCTTCGTTTATTACACCTTGCATTAAGGAATCCTCCAAAAAAAAATGTATCTTTCTATAGCTTATGTGGATTTCATTCCTAGAGACAATCTCATATTTTGTGTTGTCATTCAAAATATTGGTTATTTTATTTTTGTAATCAGCCATGTTTACAATAGCCATACCCCCTCCCTTGTCCGGTTTCATAAATCTAACGTTCAGGTTATCCCTTAACTCAAACAATAACTTTTTCTCTGCCAACGTCAAGTTATGTTTCCTATAAATATGTGTTCGTAGGGTTTTAAAAATCTCTTGCTCAGTAACTTTTTCAAAAGAATGTAATAGGGGTATAAGGGGGGGGAGTTCCAACAACTTTTTTTGTAAATTACAGAATTCCTTTTATTGTCAGTATTTAATTTATCACTGTTTAAACATTTTAAATTCATTTTCCTAACAAAAATCCTGAAATCAGTTAAAATTTTACTAATTTCATCTCTGTTAGAAGGCACAAATTTCATTCCCTTCATTAGTAAATGAAAAAGATCCTTACAAATAGGAAATTCAGCATAATTAAAAATCTTAAAACCTTTATACAAAAAAACAGTGTTATCAGATACACTAATTCCATCATCATTGTTCACATCTTGATTGCCATAAACTACTGGTAACTGTTCTTTCTCCGGTAAGGGGGATTTCTGTATTTGGATCTCGCTCCCCCTTCCCCCCGGGATCCTAAAAAATCAGTTTCCTGTCTACCCTGGTTTCTATTGAAAATCCTTTTGGATCTTCGTAGTGGTGGAAATTCAGTATCATATTCATTCCCATCACTGTTAAACCTGTTAAAATTCATGTTATCATGGATGGGTTGTGATGAAGTTGTGGTATTACCTTTGTTCAAGTCCACCCCTAAATAAGCTTTGGGAAAAGGGTATGCCAAACCATTTTTATACTCAAATTCATCCCTAGATAATTTCTTCTTTTTCCTAAAAATGTTACTATTTAATTCATTCTCTACTTTATCGAAAATAATATTATACCTAAAAGAATACTGATAAAAATGTGCATCATCCATCACAGCCCTGTTGATTTCATCCACTTCTTTTAAAAAATCACAAATCTTTTTATTATTAATGTTCACAATAAATTCAATCAATTCAAGCCCATGACGATCAAACATTTGAATGAGCTCTTCACACTCTGGGTCACCCTTTTTTAACCCATTGGGAAATTTAAACATGCGGAGGCCCTTAGGGACCCGTTTGTTATTAATACATTCCCTTAAATATGAATTATCACATTGTAATGCTCTAATTTTATGCATTTTCATTTCCAGAGCCACTAACCTACTGTCCGTGTTGTTTTTATCCTTATAATTGTTGTTGGTACCAAAAAATGAATGTTCCCTTCTGGACCAGTCCTTCAAGCGGTCGAGTGTAGGAATAAAATTACAGGTGTCAGTTCTAGTTCCAGAACTGTTAATACCATTCATGTCTATTCGATTTTCCATATTGCCAGCTCCTTGTAGTACAGTTTCCTTATTATTTACCCCACAAGCGCCAGCTCCCTGTAGCGTAGTTTCCTTAACGCGTGACACAGTTCGAGTTGCTGCCATACCTTGAGAAACAGGATGTGTAACCTCCTTAGAATTCCCCAGGTTCATCGCGAAAATGTTCGTACCTGCAGTATTGCTGTTTTGTAGCTGTTGAACTGCACCCTGCAGCTCAGTGACCTTTTCTGTTAAGGATAAGATTAGTTTAAACAAATTGTCGCTAGTAACACCAGTTTGTTGACCACAAGGAAAGGTAGGAGAGTCCATTTCCTCCTCGAACACTGGTGAGAGCTCGTTGATATCCATATTGTGGAAACGAGTCTAGAAGGCAACCAATGCACCCAAAACACTAAGAAAAAAGTAGATGGTGCCAAAAGCAGCACAACGACCATAAAACAAAAGGCTGCTAGTGTTGCCAATAACTAGTCCCCGAAAATTGCATAAACAGTATTTATTGTAAAACACAAAAAGTAACATAAAGGATAAGCGCTTTCGTCACAAGGACTTCATCAGAACAAGAAACTGTTGTAAAAATTCCCATTTTATACAATTAATATTGTCATATGACCCAAGCAATTAAGTTTTAAAAGAGTTTTAAAAGAACAGTCATAAACATTTCATATAGGAAACTTTAAAAATTAAAAAAGCTGTGGAAATGAAGCCCTATGTAATACAAAAATACAAACCAGAAAGTTGAAAGAGATGGACAGCCTCCCAAATGATCAATAAACTACAATTCCTGGGCCAAGAACCACTCCTCTTGTGGTAGACAGGCTACCTAGTACTTACCATTCCCACTGATAAGCTAGAAGGCTCCACGCCAACACAAAGGCTTGGGAGGCTCAAAAGCTTACAAACAGTCCTGAATACAGCAAATCTGTTCCTGGACTAGACTAGTTACGAGAAAGGTGGGGATCAAGCGCAAACACGGACTTTATAACCAGAAAGTTGAGAGAGATGGAAATACTGCCCAAACGGCCAATAAACTACAATTTCTGGGCCAGAACCACTCCTCTTGTGGTAGATAGGCTACCTAGTGCTTACCACTCCCACTGATAAGCTAGAAGGCTTCCCTCCAACATAGAAAGGCTTGTGGGACTCAGAAGCTTACTAACAGTCCTGGATACAGCAACTCTGTATCTGGACTAGGCTAGTTACAGAAAAGGCGGGAAACAAGCGCAAGTGCGGCTTTTAAACTAGAAAGTTGAAAGATATGGGAAAAAACTGCCCAAACGGCCAGTAGCTACAATTTCTGGGCCAGGAACCACTCCTCTTGTGGTAGATAGGCTACCTAATGCTTACCACTCCCACTGATAAGCTAGAAGGCTTCCCTCCAACACAGAAAGGCTTGGGAGGCTCAGAAGCTTACAAAGAGTCCTGGATACAGCAAATCTGTACCTGGAATAGACTAGTTACAGGAAAGGTGGGGAACAAGCACAAATGCAGACTTTTAAGCCAGCAAGTTGAAAGAGATGGAAAACTGCCTAAACGGCCAATAAACTACAATTTATGGGCCAAAACCCACTCTTCCCGTGGAAGATAGGCTACCTAGTGCTTACCACTCCCACTGATAAGCTAGAAGGCTTCCCTCCAACACAGAAAGGCTTGGGGGGCTCAGATGCTTACCAACAGTCCTGGATACAGCAAGTCTGTATCTGGACTAGACTAGTTACAGGGAAGGCAGGAAACAAGCATAAATGTGGCTTTTAAACCAGAAAGTTGAAAGAGATGGGGAAAAAACTGCTCAAACGGCCAATAAGGTACAAGTTCTGGGCCAGCAGCCACTCATCTTGTGGTAGATAGGCTACCTAGTGCTTACCACTCCCACTGATAAGCTAGAAGGCTTCCCTCCAACACAGAAAAGCTTGGGCGGCTCAGAAGCTTACCAACAATCCTGGATACAGCAACTCTGTATCTGGACTAGGCTAGTTACAGGAAAGGTGGGAAATAAGCGTAGGTGCGGCTTTCAAACCAGAAAGTTGAAAGAGATGAAAGAAAACTGCCTAAAATGGCCAATAGCTACAATTTCTGGGCCAGGGACCACTCCTCTTGTGGTAGATAGACTACCTAATGCTTACCGCTCCCACTGATAAGCTGGAAGGCTTCCCTCCAACACAGAAAGGATTGGGGGGCTCAGAAGCTTACAAAGAGTCCTGGATACAGCAAATCTGTACCTGGACTAGACTAGTAACAGGAAAGGCAGGAAACAAGTGCAAACACAAGCTTTTAAATCAGAAGGTTGAAAGAGATGGAAAAGCTTCCCAAACGGATAAAAAACAATAATTTCTGGGCCAGAAACCTCTCCTCCTGTGGTAGATAGGCTACCTAGTGCTTACCACTCCCACTGATAAGCTAGAAGGCTTCCCTCCAACACAGAGAGGCTTGGGGGACTCAGGGGGTTACAAACTGTCCTGGTGGACTAGACTAGCTACAGGAAAGTCAGGAAACAAGCTTAGAATTTTTTTTTTTACAGAAAAGCAGCTAAAACAGCAGTATATACAATTCAAATGCAGTGCAGGCTAGAACAAATGTGTAGCAATATTACGGCAAATACAGTTTAATTAAATGCAATTAAATTAACAAATGACTAAAAAACAAGTGCAGAAGGCATTAAATTAGAAGACTACTAGCAAGCAGTAATAAGAGCGACTGATCAGATAACACCATGCAGAACAGCAACTAAGACAGTTACAGTAAGAACAGCTGAATAAAGTGTATATATATATATATATATATATATATATATATATATATATATTTATATATTTTTTTTTGAGGGAGGGAACAGAGCAGGATTAAGAGGCTACAGGGGTTGTCCTTCCACAAATGCTCTCTTTGTACACAGTAGGAGTACCTGAAATCAGAATATAATCTCACTGCACTCAGTTGAGTGAGCAAGTGAGATGGGCCCAGAAGGAGTATCCAAATACAAATTTACAAGAGGGGCAGGCAGTTTCAAAGCCACCAAGATTACCACCAAAACAAGAACATGGAGGGTGGGTGGGAAACACAGTGGAGACAACAAGGGGCAGAAACAATACAGCACCACTATTAATAATAAGCAAATTTATAAATACAGCACAGTGCAAATTAAGTTGCAAAAATTGTACTTATCAGTTTGGAATAGATTCCAACTCTGCTCATAGCAAATCTATCAGCTTTCCACCAGTTCACCTAAATGCAGTCTGTATTGGAATTACAGCAATGAAAATACAGCTCTGGCAATGACTAACAGCTAGGATGTGGGCTGGCTCAACAACCCCCTACTTGATACTAGCCTCTGAGCTACCCTGAGAAAAAAACACAGTGGAGACAACAAGGGACAGAAACAATACAGCACCACTATAAATAATAAGCACATGTATAAGTACAGCACAGTGCAAATTAAGTTGGAAAAAGTGTACTTATCAGTTTGAAATAGATTCCAGTTCTGCTCACAGCAAATCTATCAGCTTTCCACCAGTTCACAGAAATGCAGTCTGTATTGGAATTACAGCAATGAAAATACAGCTCAGGCAATGACTAACAGCTAGGATGTTTGCTGGCTCAACAACCCCCTCCTTGATACTAGCTTCTGAGCTACCCTGAGAAAAAAACATAATGGAGACAACAAGGGACAGAAACAATACAGCACCACTATGAATAATAAGCAAATGTATAATACAGCACAGTGCAAATTAAGTTGCAAAAAGTGTACTTATCAGTTTGGAATAGATTCCAACTCTGCTCCTGAGATTGGATGCATGCTGCTTCAGTGTAAATCACTGTCACTATCACAGCTATTCCGGTTTTCATCACATTGTCCCTGTGGGAAACAGTCCCCAGCTGCCTGTTATAGTACAACGGCGTACTTTGATAGCCTTGTACCCTTTATAATTGCTCAGCAACCACAACTTAGATATGCAAAGTATGGTGAAATGATTAATAGTGGTTGTAAGAATATGCTTAGAACTCCAAACCAGTTGTTCTTGGTGATTCACACTTTCTCTTAGCAGCTAGTAGAGGAAATAAAAATCAGCCCCTGACTAGAAATTAGATTTAGGTTCCTGAACTTCACCAGCTCAGGATATGGTGTTTAAAAATAGAAAACCACCAAACCAAAATGTAACAGGTAGTGATCAAGCAATGGAACAAATGCCTCCACCCTGCCTGATGTAGCTATGCCCAAATGGAGCCACATTCAGGAATATCCCTTATAGTGGGTGTCAGTGGCAACAACCTAATCAAAACTGAATCATTTTACAATAGAGGAGATTTCTTTAAGATGGGTATGTAATTCATGTCATCCTAGATGTAGAACTCACTCAGAACCATTCAGAAGGACAAAAGGCACAGAAATAGCACCTCCACTTATATTCACAAAGAAAGGAGCTATCTTATGAGAAAATATGAAATTTTACATAAACCGCACATGCTCCATTTTGGAGAAAATTAATGTTTTTTAGTTAACCTTTTCCAATAAAACATTTGCCAGAAGTTGCGTGATGAAACCTGCGTCATAGATTAAGCATCACCACTTATAACTGAGCCTGTGCTTGTTAGAATGTTTTACTTGTTAATGTTAAAATAAACATACTCCTGATTTGAACAAGAAGTAAAAAGCAGTAGCAGACTCAGACTTGTTAGCGTTGCTGCTGATGCATGCCAACCTCTTAGAGACTGTTTTCATCTTAAGTACATTTTGCATAATTCTTTTTGTTCATTCCCAGCTGGCAAGAGAAAAAATCTTTAACGTCTCTCAAGCAGTGAAATGTCTAGAGAAAGAAATCCAGCCGGGGTCAGTTCAGGTCAGCGTAAACTGTTAAATGAAGATTATATGCTTTAATCATCTTGTAGTGCATTTTATCTTCCATTTCAAAGTTAGGAGAGTGACATCCTTCACTACGCAATAGTTATTCTGTGAAAAGATTGTTTTACTATAAGAAGTCGGTTGTTATTTCACTGTACGCTTTATAGTGTGTGAAGAACAAAAATAATATAGCAGATGGATACATTATTATTAATGAAGGAAGAGGTGGCTACAATGATGCAAATAAACTATGATAGAACCCCCATATCATTTTATATTACAGATTCATATTTTACTAACTCATGCTTGCCAGTCCATTTTTTAACTCTGTGCATGAAAGTTTCTGTCTGCAATAACTTATCTTGATATGGTAGCTTAGGTACTACTTTTGTTCAAAAAAACAAAGAACTGAGACAGCTACATTTTTAACTGAATGTTACTGCTACAACCCAATGATCAATAGCTAATGCTTATTTTTTGTAAATCCCTTTAAACTATGTTTCAAAGTGTTGCACATAAGTATATAGGGAGTAGAGAAAGAGTTCATATCTCTATGAAACGTCAGGACCTGCGAAAGCAAGTCCTGAAACTCACAGACTGAATGGCCGAAAAAAACAGCCATTGAGATGCCATTTCTTAGACTATTCCCTTTTCTCTGAGATATGGCAATCTTGAAGTTAGTATATATAAGTTCAGGGGTGCGAAGAGGGCTTACCCCCCTTTAAAAAACAAGTTTAAGGGAAAAAAGCGATATCTGAGATTTGCTCTTCTACATTTTCAATGTTCTTTTTTTCAATGTGTCACCACTCAGCATTCCAAGTGCTGATATTTCAACAAGAAGGCAAAGAATCCATCCTGTGGGAAAACTGCATTGTAATGAGCAGGGTACTCATTTTACTACATCTGTGCAGCCATAACAAGAACTGACGATGGAAAGCAAGCAGTTCTTTACTATATTTACCCATGACTGGCTTGTTTCATCATCTTGATCAAATCAAAAACCAGCCAAAGGTAAAAAAGCATCACCTAGAATTAGATTATTGCTAAATTGTATAATGTTATTATTTAGTAAAAGAAATGACTTATCTTTTTAAGTAACAGCATCATATTTAATGGATTCATTTAACGGTAGTGTCGTGTCACCATGTTCAGCAGCTGGAGACAGCTTCCTCAGGTACTGCACATGCTTTGGACATGTACATACTGATACTTCCACAGTACCTTAGGCACTTTCTGACACTTTCTTTTTGTTTTTTCTCTTTAAGGAAGTCAGGGGATTGCACTCATCCTACTGGTTACAGGAAAATGCTTGTGGACTTCTGATCTCCCACAGGTAATGTTGTTAATTTCTGCAATAGTCTCATCACCATTTTGCTATCTTTTCAGTTTATGTGCCTTTAAGGAGATGAAAGTTGGTTTTGGGTTGTATAAGTTAGATGTACTTGTTTTTTCTACTGAGCAGTGAGAATAATATGACAGCTGTATCATTTATTTTGAATAGTTATGACCACATAGAGTTCTGTTTTTCTTTTGAAATCAGACTATTTTCATTGTGGGCATGCTGACTGTTGCATCTAGTCAATGAGTAGGTTTCTGGTAATGACCATATAATTTAATGCTGTATATGATAATAAGGCAAAATATATGATAATAAGGAGTGATTATGAAATATGTAAATTCCACTTGCTTGCCTTAACTTTGAACTTGACCACTTGCCTCTGTCAAGACAATATACATCATGCAAATATGCTTGGGGGTTGCTGCATCCATTGTAAATGTGTATCTGCAGGTGTATCCAAATGCAGCTACTTTGCCTGACAGTGTACAATGTCACCCTACAGAAAAAAAAATAAAATATATATATAAAATGTATATGAAAATGTAGTATGTATATATATATATATATATATATATATATATATATATATATATATATATGGATTCACTTTATAACCTCGAAATGCTGAAGTATTGAATTTCAGTATCTCGAGACTATAAAACCGAATCCACAAAACACTGACAAACAAAAACCGCGAAACCATATAACCGAAAACACTGCACACACTACACTAAACATACAACACAACACCCACATCACAACATAAACAAAAAAACAACACACATACACAACTCACACACACATAAGCAGGGGGGTTGCGCCCACCACACCCCCCCTACTTATATATGCTTACTCTGAGATCGCACAAACACAACACAAAAGCTCACTCACACACGCACATTCTCCAATCCCCCACACACACTCTTAACTCCCACTCAAAACCCTTACAAAACACTCACTTACCTGACATAACACCTACATCCAAACACGGCACCTCGCACCAACAAAACACAAACCCGGACATTACATAGTGCAACTTCATAACCGCGAATTCGACATATTTTCGACATACGTCAAATTCACGATTATGAACGTTCGCTATTTTTAACATTCGACTTTATAGCTTCGAGATACTGAAATTCAACATTTCAGTATTTCGATGTTATAAAGTGAACCTATATATATATATATATATATATATATATATATATATATATATAAAAGAAATTTGTATGAATAAATATTTCACTGTGTAGAAAACCATTACAAGGCTGTGTATACCGACAGGCAAACTAACTAGGAAAGTAAAAAAGGGCAAGGCACAGTTACCAGCCAAGGCACAGTTACCAGCCAAGGCACTGTTACCAACCAAGGCACAGTTACCAGCCAAGGCACTGTTACCAACCAAGGCACAGTTACCAGCCAAGGCACAGTTACCAGCCAAGGCACTGTTACCAACCAAGGCACAGTTACCAGCCAAGGCACAGTTACCAGCCAAGGCACAGTTACCAGCCAAGGCACAGTTACCAACCAAGGCACAGTTACCAGCCAAGGCACAGTTACCAGCCAAGGCAATGTTACCAACCAAGGCACAGTTACCAGCCAAGGCACAGTTACCAGCCAAGGCACTGTTACCAACCAAGGCACAGTTACCAGCCAAGGCACTGTTACCAACCAAGGCACAGTTACCAGCCAAGGCACAGTTACCAGCCAAGGCACTGTTACCAACCAAGGCACAGTTACCAGCCAAGGCACAGTTACCAGCCAAGGCACAGTTACCAGCCAAGGCACAGTTACCAACCAAGGCACAGTTACCAGCCAAGGCACAGTTACCAGCCAAGGCAATGTTACCAACCAAGGCACAGTTACCAGCCAAGGCACAGTTACCAGCCAAGGCACTGTTACCAGCCAAGGCACAGTTACCAGCCAAGGCACTGTTACCAACCAAGGCACTGTTACCAACCAAGGCACAGTTACCAGCCAAGGCACAGTTACCAGCCAAGGCACAGTTACCAGCCAAAGCACGGTTACAAACCAAGGCACAGTTACCAGCAGCAGCACAGGTAAGGAAGGGAGCAGCTCTACCAGGAAGTGCACTGGATGAACCACAACCTTGGCTAGGACTCGGTATCATCGCACAGGTGAGGAAGTTGAAGCTCTACCAGGAAGTGAACTGGATGAACCACCACCTTGGCTAGGAGTCTGTATCATCGCACAGGTGAGGAAGTTGAAGCTCTACCAGGAAGTGAACTGGATGAGCCACCACCTTGGCTAGGAGTCTGTATCATCGCACAGGTGAGGAAGGGAGCAGCTCTACCAGGAAATGCACTCGATGAACCACCACTTTGGCTAGGATCTGTGCTCTAAAGCTTCTTCCTTAGTGCCATGAGGCTCTCTGTCTGTCATTGTGTAGATTCAAACCTCTGGGTGAGATGAGTATGCTAATTATGTTTCTGAATCTCTCAGTTTGTCCAATGAACAAATATAATTAGCATCATGAAGATTACTACGTTATGAAGTGCATATGACCATGCACCCAAGATACACATAACAAAATTTGACTGAGAGAACTGTAACCCAATAACTAACCATATGAAGATGGAGGTGCCTTAGAGCAGGAATTGTCAACAGCAAACTGAGGGATGGAGGACTGATGTGTTTCATACCTTAAAGTGCCTCTGGAATCATAATAGTGCAGCACTTATATTTTATTATCTTGCCATCCATCACTCAGATGAGGTGCCATTTACTACCCATTAGTTTATGAAGGATGAGGCACGTTAGAACTGTTTAGGGCACCAAATTTCAACCATTATTGTGAGATATTTCAAGGTGAGACATTATGGCTAGAGATGGCGAAGGTAGTGTTCATTTTAGAGCACAGAAATGGCGTGAGGAGGAGACAAGATTTTTGTAGACATCTTCCATAAGACATTAGAGCTGCAGACACCTACTGGACTATACTGGGTGAGAGTATAAGTCTGTTGCATGATTTAATTTTACTAAGGCTGTCTGTTGCACTACTGGCATCTCACACACACACACACACACACACACACACACACACAGGGAAACAGTGCCGTCACCACTACAGTAACATGAGTCAATGCAAGCATAATCTCCTTGGTGAATGGAGGCTTAAGTTACCTGTGAATATACAATATTTTTAGCTTAACATAATCTGCAACTGCATGCTACCATCAAATTTCTCATTATGTTCTGTGTATGTATCTAGTCTCTGCAGAGACTGAAAGGAATAGGAACTTGCACAGGAACAGACTAGAATACCTAAGAGAGGTCCAGATTAAGTACACATGCTGTCATGAATAATGTCTCTGTTTACATACTAACATTTGTAACCATTAAAAATAAGCCTGTGTAGCTTGTATACAGCAGTACATTATTTGTCAGTACTGGCATACCTTAAGGGTGGTAGTATAACTGTGCAATGTTAGAAGTGGGCTTCTGCATGTCTCCCACTGTGTAGATGGGCAAGTTGAGCGTGCTAAGTCTACATATGTGCAGTACGTTTGTTAGGTTCGCTGCAGGTTCAATCCTCCCGCCCAAAACAAAAGCTCTGTTGTCATGATAGAGTATATTTGTCACCCCACTAGAATCAGTGCACCACTGGGAATGTCCATATATGTAATATCTGTAAGTAGTGGTTTGCTGGACATTTCACAATATACAACAGAAGTATCTATCACTTGTCTCTCACCTGTGCTGGACATACGTATTGTGTGGTGAACATGTTTATTGTTTATGTACAGTTTTGTTATTGTCAAAAATCAAATAGCATCACTGGCTACAAGCACATATTTTCTTATGTCAAACTGCAAATGAGGGTGGTCTTTTGCTTAGCCACCCCAACCCTCATATGCTATAACTGGACAAACAGGTTGTTGATACACCTGTGTAAGTCCTACCATTAAAAGATTATTTCTTTACCATATCAGAATCAAAACAGCTCAGAATGCAATATTCATTGTTTTTGCATTTCTCTTCCCCCCCACCCTTTTTTGTGCTATTCTCTCTCTTTTAGACTTTCATTTTGTATTTTTTTTGTTTTAATCCATTTCTGTTACTATTATATGGAACAACACAGCAACCTGCAACAAACCCACTGCTGAGGCTTGTCATCTACTCACTGGTAGAAGCAATGGGACCACCACTATCACCAGTAGAGACAACCAGCACATCTGGGTCCTAGCCTGCCACAGTTGCCTCCACACCTCATGTCCTACCTGCACCACCTGCATCAGGTAGCCCTGCACTGGAACATGGTACAGCGATACCCAACAGTAGCAGATGAAGTGCCAGTGACAATTTTGGCACGTGTCTGGAACTGGCACAGCTTGTGGGGGACATAATAGACAGGATTTTGGATGTTCGCACCAGCCCCATGGAGACTATTTCCTGGAGACTCATGGAGTTGTCTCCCTCCCCAGAGCTGACTCTGCCTTCTGAGGCAGGACCCTGTGGTGATGGTTCAAAGAGTGACAAGTAATTTCTCACTGGGTCTAAACTGGCAGAGACTGCATCTTCAAGCACCCCCTCCTCTCTCCCAACCTAGAATTCCTCTCCCTTTCATGTCCTTGCCCATCTTTGCATGTTGTACAATCCTCCCCTCACCACTGTCTTCCCTCTGTTAGTCCAATGTCTCCTTCACAATTGTGCCCCCATTACTCTTTGTGTTACTCCACACCTTGACAGTCATATCTGTCTGTCCCTGCTACCTAACCTTCCTCTCTTACCAACCACTTACTTCCTCTGACTTCATTTCCCAACTTTCCCTTCTCTAAAAATAAACAAACAAAAATAATAATAAAAAATGCACTTGTCCCACAACTAGACCTCTCATCTCCTCAGATATTTGACTAACGTATGCATGATTGTCTCATATTGTTAGATGTGCTCATCCTAAAATGTATACCTTTCTTATATATTTGAGAATCAGTGTCATTAAATAATCTAAGCTTTCCAGGATTATTGAGATAAGAAATTGAGAGGTATGCTCCTATTCCATCTCTACCCTGGACACTCCTTATTTGCTCCCCTTGTGTTCTACTCTCTGATTACTTTCCCTTTCATCTTTATCCTATGCATTCATTTCCAACCTTTAATATCACCAAAAATAGATAAGCACAACACACTCATGCCCACAAAGGGCTTATAAAACAGGAGTCACCTTTCAATGTTCATATATTGTGCAACTTGTCACAGAAAGCAACACCAATGTACATGTATAGCCAATGAGGTATAACACTTCATAGGTTCATAGGTTGGTACTAGGCTATCGGCCCTAGGACCTATACAAGTCTAGCCATAACAATTCCCTGGCTATTTCTTCCCACAGTATTTACTTCACTGGACCCCTTAACTTCTCATTTAATGGCAAAAATTAAGTTGAATACTTGTCTTGGACTATGATCTTGCTGTTGGTCATACAAATGAGCTAAGCACTGCTGTGCATCACCTTGCAAATGTGAAGTAAAGTAATGCTAATGTCATTATTCCAACTGTTTTGATGTCTCAGTGAACTCATGAAATGATTTGTACTGTGTCAATGCTCTGGGTGGGGGGGTTTGAATCTCCTGGCGATCATAAGTTATTTTTCAATATCAAGTTTGCAGTCTGCTGATTTATTACATTTTCCTTACATGAATGTTTTATGAGCCCTTTTTGTCTGGCTGCATAAGTGGCTCCCTTGCTAATGCACTGGTATATAGAATATCACTAATAAAGGTCTGGCTCACATCCCTTGAGGCCTTTCTTTCTTTCTTTCTTTCTTTCTTTCTTTCTTTCTTTCTTTCTTTCTTTCTTTTCATGCTATCTGTCTGCAAGTGTGCTACATTTCCCTGATATCTATGTTTTATGACCCCTTTAAACTGACTGCTTCTGTGGCTGTCCTTGCTAGGAAGCTGAGGGTATACTAGCATGTGGACTGAATTGATTGGTCGACTCCCCTGATTGTTTATTTTCCTTTTCTACTGACATTCACATTATAGTACGGATCCACTGTACACATACTGATGTCCACAATGGTGCAGGTAGGGACGTCATCATGTTACTTTACTGTATCCCACCTCGCTTGTCTACATTTCACATTAGTCTACATTTACGTATTATTGCACCATCTTCTTCATTGTGTTTGGCTGCCATGCCTTGGTGGGTAGGTCACTTTCCACCCTTACATTGAACATTTCTCTGCATATATATTGCCGTACATTTAATCAACAACGCTAGTGCCATTTTCCCAAGTGTGTGCACAGACTCACAATGACTACCAGAGGTGGTAGTCCACATTCCATGTTTACCTCAGCTGCTTGAATTTTAATCTAGCTGTGGGATGATCTAACCTAATCCATCTGTGGGACTGTGCTGTGGCCATGAAGAGGAACTGTTCATCATGTGGAGGAGTAAGAGTAATATTTTTTAGTGGGACAGGTGCCTAGGTGAAGGTATGTTAAGAGGATGAGGTTAGGTAGTACAGGTGGACAGGACTGGCAGAGGAGAGGCTGACACTCTGAGAGAGGGGAGGACAGTGGATGCATAGGAATACAAACAAAAGGAGGACAATGGTGATGTGGGAGTTGGACAATAAACTGTGGGGAACATGGGCACAAAGTTGTGGAATATCCCTGAATGGCAGAAAGGATAGGTATTGTCTCCTATTTTGCCCTGCCAGGCCCAGTCCTAGAAGGTGGTC
Organism: Protopterus annectens; assembly: GCF_019279795.1. Taxonomy (NCBI): domain Eukaryota; kingdom Metazoa; phylum Chordata; order Ceratodontiformes; family Protopteridae; genus Protopterus; species Protopterus annectens. Next base: position 1,482,588,405 of record NC_056725.1, read on the forward strand.
CAACAGCACCCCACCCCACCACCCCTCCTCATGTTGTCCTGGCTGGAATATTTCTGGAAGCACTGGACATGGCATAGTCTACTAGCTGTAAGAGGAACCTTTTCAGGTGGTCGATGTGGCCATCTATCCACTAGCCCACCAGCTCTCCCCCTACAACTGCCAGATCCCTGGTGGTAACAAACCACTACACTCCTGGCAGAGCCACTGGGGCAAATGACTGGTCTCTGAGCTGCTGAAGCACCAGCAGGATAGGTTGACACATTGCTCTCCCTGGTTTCAGTAACTGAGGAGGCATCTCAACCTGGTTCAGAAACAAATTAAAGGGCTAGCTGGGCTCACTAGAGGGTGGTGATATGAGACCTAGCCACTGTCATTGCTACAGCAGTGACTACAATAACAGCAAAATAAATGGACAGCAGCAGGGTAGCCATTTAGTGCTGTAAACACAGAGGAGCGGCTAAGCTATTTGGGGCAAGACCTTCATTTGACACCTCCCCCACCCCACCCCCATTCCCCCACCTACAGAACAAAACATTTTTTTTTTTAACAGGGGTGGGGAAAATATACCTTGATGAGCTTTTCATAAAACATAAGAGACCAAAAGCCTCAAAAACAAGTCCAAACAGAAAGTTTTATTGAAAGTTTAACACACTTTCAGAGTTAATCATTTAACTGTCATATGTTACATAACAAAACACAACACAGCTTTTGAATTTAAAGAAACCATAGATGGCCTTAGGCATAGCCAACTAGGCATGCACCTAGGGCGCCACTCTATTAGGGGCACTTTTCCAGTATATATTTCATGTAGGTAGACCAGGATGGGGGCACCGGGTGGTGTGGTGGGGGGGGTGCTGTGGGGCCCTTTGGCCTAGGGCACTAGTAGACCTAAGGCTGCTCCTACCACACAGTTATCTTTGCATTAAAAAATGGCAAATTAAGCGTGACTGAGTGACATCATACATTTGCTGCATGAAGTTTTAAAAAACTGTTGGACGCAATCATTAGTCCAAAGGTGTTGTATACCATTTAACAACTGCTATTAAAGATGAAATACTAGACATTGTTCAAGTGAAAAATGTAGATGAGAAGTGAAGGTTCTCAGGAAATCCATAAGGAAATAGCATTCATTTATTTAACTAATAATAATAGTTATTGCCTTGATGAATTAAGAACTCATCTCCCCCATAAAACAGTGTAACAGTGAAAGTCCATCAACTAAAGATAAAAATAGACTTGATGAATTAAGAACTCATATCTCCCCTCCCACCACTAAGCAGTATAGCATTCATTGAAAGTCCAAGTCCAACGAGAAAAAATAAAATAATGGATTCTCAGTGGTCCTCCAATGCTAACCATGTTATTATTTGTCCAGACATGGAGACCAAGAAATTCACCTCGAGAGCAAAGCTCAAGAGGCGAATCTTGGCATCCATGTTGAGAACACATAATATTAGGTTAGCAATCGCTGAGCTGCTCATAATTATTTGTAGTGCATGGAGCTTTATCTGCTCCATGTACTACAAGTTACAGTAAAAAAAAGTGCTAAGTGTTTTACTGGTTTACAAACTCATAAAGCACTTAGCAAGCACTTTCAGAAATGTAGTGCAACACAGTTCCTTACATTTATTCTCACCTTCCATGCCTCTCAATTGTCCAGATTTTCGCAGAAAGTCCAGTTTTTGCCTCATATGTTGGGTGCTGTTTAATAAAAGGGTTGTCGTATCCTAAGTGTGGTTATTTACTTGCAAAGGGGATCTGGACAAATACACAATAACCAGTACTGGTAGCAATGATGGGAGGATTAAACCAGAAAATGTTGTCTCTATGCCATGGATTCATTACAAGTCAGACATTTCTCATTGGAATCAGGGACAAATCCAGACATAATCAGACATGGACTCTTAATATATCAGTACTTTTATCTTACGTCCTTGTCAAACAAAGAGAATATGAATTAATATACATTTTTTTCTGAAGTAAAGAAGTGTATTATAAATCTAATTACTATAATTATTTATTAAGTGTAATTCACCATCTGTTTCTTCAAAAACATAATCTGGTTGCATGCAAAAACAAACTGCATTTATGTATAACAGTTTAATTTGACAAACCAGTCTACCATGAGTCCGGTCCCGCTCATCACACAACTGATTTACAAATTTTGGTCTGGATTTACTTATAGGTAAACAAATCCAGAAATAATAATCGGACAGGGACCATTCAGAGACACTTAAAATGTTAGTATTGTGTTAACTTGTGTCATTGGCAGAATAGGATAATGTGAATCAATATACATTTTTTGAAGCAAAGAAAAAATCTATATTATAATTCTTAATTTCTTTATAATTGCTGTCATTACATAAAGTGCAATTCTTCACCACCTGTTTCTTCAAAAAGGCAATTGTGTAAAAAAAATTATGCCAGTAATTCAAAGTACTACATTTATATATTTGATTTGCATTACATTTTAATGAGATGTACACCAGTCCATTCAGTCCACTGTACCTCTCAACTGTCCAGATTTTTGCCTCATTTTTTTGTCTGGTTCTCATAAAATTTGCAGCTTTCTGACAAAGCACTAGTGACTGAAGTCACTAAAAAATAAAGACAGATACAGCCTATCCTTCAGAAAATGCATGCTAACACAATACCTGTTTATTCTAGCAGGCTATAGCTTTTTAACTTTATAAGGGCAATATTTAAAACCCATCTCTATTTTGTGGACTTTGTCTCACTACCATTATTGTGGAGATGATTACCAAGTAGTGACATGCATTTCAGTTTAAGGTTTCAATCACATCCTTCAGAAAACGCATGCTAACACGAATCCTGTCTAAGTTTATAAAAGAAATATTTAAAATCTGTCTCTATTTTTTTGGCCTTTGTCTCACCACCATTATGACTTACATTTCAGTTTCTTTTTCAGACTTCAATCACATCCTTCAAAAAATGCATACCAGCACAAATCCTGTCTCAGTTTATAAAAGCAATATTTAAAATCTATCCCTTATTATTGGCCTTTGTCCTATTCCATCTACCATTATTGTGAAGACAGGTCATCACTAAATAATGATGACATACATTTTAGTTTCAAGTTTCAGATTTCAGTCACATGAGCCTTCAGAAAATGTATGCCAACCCAAATATCAGCTTTAAAACAATATATGAAATCAGTCCCTAATTTTTTTACCTTTGTCATGCTACCACATATGCAAACCGAAGAAGTTACTAAATACAGGCTTCACAACATCATGTCCTAAATAAAATTAATACTTACACCAATCCCATTACTCTAGCAGCATTATAGTATTATTAAACCATTAAAATCTGACTCCCTAACATGGTAAATAATTAATTATGACTCAGGCTCACCCTTTCTTACAGCAAGCCAAGGCAGGTAGAGGTAGCAAGTAAAAGAAAATCTAAAGCAGTCAGTAAAGGAATGGCCACTGACTTGTGGTCTGTGACTCAGCCTTCTGGTCTCTTGTCTGAATTGGAACTGTACAAGCAGACAGTATTAATATAAACAAAGCCAACAACTAGACAACGCTTGCATGGTTTTCATGTAAGAACCTTTTTTTTTTCTTTTTTTTTTTTTGGAATGTTATTGTAGCGTGTTGGTCAGTGGTGGTGGTGCTGCGGTAGCGTTGTAGCCTCACAGTAAGACGCTGTCCAGTTCGATTCTCAGCTAGAGCATCTTCTGCGTGGAGACATGCGTGGATGGGCGTACCTTTGTTGAAGGTTGTGCGTCAGGGCTGGTAACTCGGCACGTAAAAATCAACTACCAATCATTAGCGGACCGGAGTTCTGCTGTGGTGACCCCTAACCGGGAAAAGCCGAAAGACACAAACAAACAAATTGTAGCATGTTTATAGAGGGCAATGTATTTAAACAAACAAACAAAAAAAAGAAATGCAAAAATGAATCACTTGACTGTCTGTGGGCACCAGAGATAAAGCCCTGTGGTTGCCTTTGCTGCACAGCTCCTCCACCTGTGTGCAGCCAGTCACAGGCCTGTGAGTGGTGCCCATACATGATGATGTAAAGAAGATGGGAGGTATGCTGGAGGGGCTCAGACATCAGTGCAAGACATTGTTTTCACTTACTTTCTGTCTCTCCTAAAGGGAAATAAAAAAAATACTATAAATAATTGTTCTTGTTTATTTCTTTGACATAGATTGCGCCCTAGACAAGTCACTGCCCAGGGTGATTGCCTCTCCTTCACTCCACCCTTGTTACACTACAAAGTAAACATTTGTTGTAGGTGATTTAGCCGTATTAATTAATGTTGATATGACAACATGACCCCGTGTAAAAACAGGAAAAAGAATGTTGATGATGATGAAATAACATCACAAGCAGAAATCAAATTATATGAAAAGGAATGATATGATAAAGGAATAGAATGGAGAAAGAGGAATAAATTGCTTTAACTATTACAGCTGAGTGATACCTCCAGGTGTTTCTACAGTACATACTACTGTCATCTTTATGCATCAAGTATTGTTTGTTCTCGCATTAATAATTCCAAAACCATACTACATACAAAGTATTAAGAGATTTCACCTTAAAGCATACACAATGACAAAGAAAACTATAGTGATGTTTGGTTGTTGTCCAATGTAGGTAAATAGATATCAATTTTTGTTTATATAATATTTATTTATATTGTTATACAGTTCATGTTTTTAAATATCTCAGCAACCAATTAGCATAAACAGGACTGTTTAGCCTTATAAAAATAAGCTCTCAGTTGGAGGAAAAAATGCTGCTGGAAGTATATGTGTAATCTGAGTGATTGCTAACATATTGTAAGTTGTTTACACAATATTACAAACTTAATAGTTGTGGTGTTTACTAGGACTTGTAAAATCCCATTTAAGATCAGGGGCGGCCCGTGCTATTGGACTGCCGGACTGCAGCCCCCTCAAGAAAAAGTAAAAAGAAATTAAAAAAAAAAAAAGAAAAAAAAATTTTTAAATTCACGGACTTCGCGCATGCGCAGTAGTCCAGACTACTGTGAGTCTACTGCGCATGCTCCAGGCAGTCCTGGTAGGGAAACACGAGGAGAGTCTGTGCACTTTTAAAGTACACAGACTCGCTGGGAAAACGCATCGGGGCCGGACTACAACACCAGCAGTCAGGAATTGAGTCTCTCGTCGGGAAGGGGTTTCATCGGATCTTGCGGGTCTTTGGAGTATTGCGCGGGCATTTGGATGTACATTATGGAGAATGGACAGGTAAGTGTGTTAATTATGGTGCTTTTAACGTTTTGATAGGGACTTGTGTGTGTGGACTTAGTGTTTGAAGTTATGCTTTTAACTTTTTGATAGGGACTTGTGTGTGTGTGTGGACTTAGTGTTTGAAGTTATGCTTTTAACTTTTTGATAGGGACTTGTGTGTGTGGACTTAGTGTTTGAAGTTATGCTTTTAACTGTTTGATAGGAAGGGTGTGTGTGTGTGTGTGACAATGCCCCAGGTGCTCATGGTGGTGTGGTAGGGAATACCTTAGGCTTGAACCTTGTACCCTGTATGCAGGTGTTAAAGACTTGAGTTCCCTACCCACCACCATTTGTAAAAAAAATTGCAGATTTTTGCCTCATATTTGATCTGATCTGTTCCTCATAATATCTGTGGTTTGTAAATGTTGCAATGCTTGATATTTGATGGTGCACTGGCAGCATTGTTGCTTCACAGCTCCAGGTTCTCAGATTTGATTCTTGGCTGGGGTTCCTTCTTTGTGGGGTCTGTATCTTCTCCCTGTGTTTGTGTGGGTTTGCTTTTGTGTCCTCCCATGTTACAAAGACATGTCTGCATTATTTCTTCCTGGGCCTCTGCTGAAAATTGTTTTTTTGTTCCAAGTCAGACTGTCCTGATTAACAAATGTTAAATAAAATTGACAGGCATTTGAATTTCAGACTTCAGGTTTCTGAATATTTAATTGTTTACATATTTGATGGTGCAGTGGCAGTATCGTTGCCGCATAGCTACAGGATTTGTGGTTTGATTCTTGGCTGTGGTGCCTTCTTTGTGGAGTCTGCATCTTATCTCTGTGTTTGCGTGGATTTGCTCTGGTATCCTGCCATTTTACAAAGACGTGTCTACAGTATTTCTCCCTGGGCCTCTGCTGAAAATTGTTTTTGTTCCATCAGAAGTAAAATTGACAGGCATTTGAATTTCAGACTTCATAGTCTTCAGAAAATACGTAGTAAAACAACTTTTTATTCTAGCAATAAATATATAGGAACACAACCTCTTATTATAACATTTTTTTACGTTTATAAGATGACTATTTGAATTTTTTCCTTATTTTTGGGACTGTAATACCCTGTTAGTGGCTTTGTCCAGGTTTTTTGTGCTAAGGTTGACAGCTATGGCAAGAACTGAATTCACTGAATATGTTTGAGGGCTGTATTCCCTCAGCACAAAACACCTTGACAAACCCAGTAATAAGAGGTTGACAGCTATGGTGAGAACTGAATTCATTAAATGATAGCCATTTAAGTTTCAGTCTTCCTCTTGTTCACAAAACAGTTGATTTGGCGTAATGGTATGTTGCTCTTGACTGTTTTGCACAGGGACCTTGTCTGTAAAATGTACGGTGGTAACACAGCATTTTTCTTTCACAAAGCAGGTGATTTGGCATAGTGGTATGTTGTTCTGACTCTTTTGCACAGGGACTTTGGCAGTAAAATGTATGGTGATAACACAGCATTTTATTCTAGCAGCTTTCCAAGATTATACAAGCAATGTTTAATGTGTCCCTGGTTTTTGCCCTTTTGACCCACCCCAATAAATTTGGCTTTTTCCAGACTTCTTGTGCTGCGAAGTTGAGATGCAGTTGAGTATTGAGTAGATTTTACAAGGAGCTGAGAGCTGCAGGGGAAGCGAAGTTTAGTGCTAATAGCACAACAGGCTGTGTGCTTGCTTTTGATGCAGAAAGTTGTTGGTTCTACTCCCATAAGGGGTGAATGCTGCCGTACTGAAAGTTAAGATGCTAATTATGAGCCTGTTATCAGTTTGCCATCCATTTCCTATTGCAATATTAATAGCTTATTTTTAATGTAATTTAGGCAATTTATTCCACAGGGGCATCAGACACTTTATTGTTCGATGAAACCATGAAATATAAAGGTGATTGCTAGCACCAATCTCTTCATTACAGATTTATTTAACGTGGAATTATTTAGATGACTTTTTTACTACTTCAGAGATTGTGCATATTTACTGATAATGGTGGACTGTAGAATTGTGCATATTTACTGATAATAGTGGACTGTAGAAACTTGAGTAGACTTTTATGATGGAAATGTTCTGAATTGGACAGTTTTGTTTCATTGTTTACTGGAAAAATGTTCAAAGCAATAGGAGGGTGTATCAAAGAGCACATGTATGTTTCATATGCAAGGGGCCTATGATTTGAAAACAGCCTAGAAGTAATTTTTATCTGCCACGAGTAAAATGTATTTTCTTTGAATGTGGATTTTAATGTTTCAGTGAATGTGAGTTTCAAGGGCAGAGAAGGTTTAATGCCAAGTTTGTTTAGCAGATGTCTTAGTGTTTGTGCTGTAAAATGCAAAAATAAAACTTTCAAATGAAGTTCAAATCATCATAGAAATAAATCAGTATGCACATTAGTGTTTATGGTAAATGGAGTGAAATAGCAAAGTAATGGATCATTGGAATGGCTGCAGGGAGGCTTCATTCGACCAGGGTTTTGTGAGGGGGAAGGGTGGCAAACTTAGACAGCCCCAGCTGAACCATACCTCCCAACTGTCCAGATTTTCAAAGAATGAATAGATTTTTTGCTTCTTATTTTTGATTTGTTCCTCAGAAATTGTGGTTTTCTGGCAAATCATTTAGGAATTAAGTCACTAAATAATGACACACCAAGTTTCAGACTTCATAACCTTTAGAAAAATGCATGCTTGCTAAAGTAAGACCTGTTCTATCAACTGTCCCAGTTTATAGAAGAACATTTTTTAGTACTGTTTATATGTTCCCTCCAATATATTTGGCCTTGTCCAGATTTATGTCCCAGTTTATACAAGAGCAATTTTTAGTACTGTTTATATGTTCCCCCAATATATCTGGCCTTGTCCAGATTTATTGCATTAACAGGTTGAGAGGTACATGCAAATAAATTGCTTTATAGAATTAGGCATAGCCAAACCTCTGAACTTTCCCTTATTTTGACTCAAAATGTTGCTCTTCCCCTAATGATCCCTCCGCAAAATAGCAATTTTGGAAGAAAACATGGAGGGTTTATAATTAAGAAATAACTGTAATAATCAGATTACTTTATTTCAGAAATGCATGTAGATTATTTTATTTTGTCAGCTGCTCAAGTTAGCAGTACTAATATTAAAGTGTCCCTTCTTGACATGTTCCCAGCTGTATTGTGTTGCTATTTTATATTTTTACATCACATTTTTTGGTCCATTTTTCATAAAATTGTGTTTTTTTGGCAAATTAGTGACAAATAATTAAAGACTGAAGTTAGAAAATAATGACAGACATTTGAGTTTCAGATTTCATACCATTCAGAAAATTCATACTAATGCAAGACCTCTATTAGCATTCTAAGGTTATAAGAGCAATATTTTAAAAATTGTCTTTGTTCCATTTCTTTGTATGGCTTTGTCCAGATGTCTTGCTCTGAGGTTGAGAGGTATGACAAATGTGTCAGGGCCATCACAAGTCAGCCAGAGACATTTCAAACTGTGACATACTTGTTACACCCCACTCCCCCATGTAGTGACTCTGGATGTGTCGAAGCAAGGCAAGGAGTAGTTATGCAGTGTAAATGTGCAGAGAATCCTACCCATCCAAGGTAGACACAAGTACTAGAGTGGCTTTTCATCTGTCCTTGATTTTTGCAGAATGGTCTGGTTTCTGTCATATTTTTTGTACTGTTGATTTATGCTTATTACTCAAAGTGCCTGTTGCTCTGTGTTTAAGTAGCAATACTTTAATGACCATCAGGTAAGCTTGGCTGAGATTGCAAGATGCAAGTAAGCTTTAATAAGCGTACTGTTAAAGAATTGCCAACATTGAAAGCCTTTCTGTTGCCATGTAGAGAATACTTAACTAGATAATGTATAAGCCTTGGATATTGACATGCATATGCCAGTATTTGTAATAAAGGACAGAATTACATTATTTTAAGAGTCTCATTACACTTGGAGACTTACAGTCATCTCTGCAGGCTTTAACCATAAACCGAATGCCAATCAAGTGGTCTATAACCTGTACAGTAATCCTTTTAAGCAATGTATCTTGAGCTTATTTCTTGTTTGCTTTTAATTTTTTACTTTGATCATGTTTTCCCCATGAAACAAGTAGATGTCAGGCAGCAGGTCTTTTTTTGGATAAGGAACATTTTTACAAGTGGGGACATCAGAGATTTCTACTTTCAGCATGTTACTTGTTACTTTAATAAAGCTGAATATAAATTATAATTAGAACTGCAGTGCAAGAAGTGGTTTGAGTTGAGTGCTGCTTGTTTTTCTTATACTTGATTTTGACTGGCATTCCATTAATGTATTTAAAAAAGTAATTTATTTTTTCATGCCTCACAACCTTTTTTGTTTCCATCTAGATATTAAGCTGTCATGCAGCCAATGCACTGAAATATTTTTATTCTTCTACACTTCATTTTGTCTTGATTGGACTCTCATGACAACTGTTTGGCACCCAGTGCAGTATACTTAGTTTTTGTGGTTTGCTACTACAGGTGTTTGTGTGTGGTAGGGAATACCTCAGGCTTGAACCCTGTACCTTGTATGCAGGTGTTAAAGACCTTAATTCCCTACCCACCACCATTTGTGAAAAAAAACTGCAGATTTTTGCCTCATATTTGATCTGATCTGTTCCTCATAATATCTGTGGTTTGTAAATGCTGCACTGCTTGATATTTGATGGGGCAGTTGTAGCACTGTTGCCTCACAGCTATAGGTTCTCATGTTTGCTTCTTGGCTGGGGTGCCTTCTTTGTGGTCTCTTTATCTTCTCCCTGTGTTTGTGTGGGTTTGCCTTTGTGTCCTCCCATGTTACAAAGACATGTCTGCATTATTTCTTCCTGGGCCTCTGCTGAATTTTTTTGTTGTTCCAAGTCAAACTGTCCTGATTAACAAATGCTAAATAAAATTGACAGGCATTTGAATTTCAGACTTCAGGTTTCTGAATGTTTAAGTCCTTGCATATTTGGTGGTGCAGTGGTAGTATTGTTGCCTCACAGCTATAGGTTTTCTGGTTTGATTCTTGGCTGAGGTGCCTTCTGTGTGGAGTCTGCATCTCCTCCCTGTGTTTGTGTGGATTAGCTCTGGTGCCCTGTCATTTTACAAAGACGTGTCTGCAGTATTTCTCCGTGGGTCTCTGCTGAAAATTGTTTTTATTCTGTCAGCAGTAAAATTGACAGACATTTGAATTTCAGACTTCATGTTCTTCAGAAAATCCATAGTAACACAACCGTAACACAACTTTTTATTCTAGCAATTTTCTAAGTTTATAAGATGAATATTTGAAATTTGTCCCTATTTTTGGGACTGTATTCCCTCATTATTGGCTTCGTCCAGGTTTTTTGTGCTAAGGTTGACAGCTGTGGCAAGAACTGAATTCACTGAATGTTTGACGGCTGTATTCCCTCATTACTGGGTTTGTCCAGGTGTTTTGTACTAAGAGGTTGACAGCTATGGTGAGAACTGAATTCACTAAATGATAGCCATTTAAGTTTCAGTCTTCCTCTTTTACAAAGCAGCTGATTTGGCGTAGTGGTATGTTGCTCTGTTTTGCACAGGGAGCTTGGCAGTAAAATGTATGGTTCTAGCAACTTTCCAAGATTATACAAGCAATGTTTGTGTCCCTGGTTTTTGGGCTTTTGACCTCCCCCCAATACATTTTGGCTTTTTCCAGTTTTCTTGTGCTGCGAAGTTGAGTATTGAGTAGATTTTACAAGGAGCTGAGAGCTGCAGGGTAACAGAAGTTTAGTGCTGCTTAAGTGAAGCTGGTTTGCCTTGTTAATAGCACAACAAGTTGTGTCCTTGCCTTTGATGCAGAAGGCTGTGGGTTCTACTCCCACAAGGGGTGGATGCTGCTGTACTGAGAATGTTCTCCTTGGTGAAGATACTAACTATGAGTCCGTTATCAGTTTGCCATCCATTTCCTCTTGCAATATTACTAGCTTATCATTTTTATAATGTAATATAGGCAATTTATTCCTGAGGGGCAACAGGCACTTTATTTTTCGATGAAACCATGAAATATAAAGGTGTTTGCTAGCAGCAACCTCTTCATTAGTTACAGATTTCTTTAATGTGGAATTATTTAGATGACTTTTACTTCTTCAGAGATGGTGCATATTTACTGATAATGGACTGTAGAATTGTGCATATTTACTGATAATGGACTGTAGAATTGTGCATATTTACTGATAATGGTGGACTGTAGAATTGTGCATATTTACTGATAATGGTGGACTGTAGAATTGTGCATATTTACTGATAATGGTGGACTGTAGAATTGTGCATATTTACTGATAATGGTGGACTGTGGAAGTCTGAGTAGACTTTTTATGATAAATGTTCTGAACTGGGCAGTTTTGTCATTTTGGGTGCATGCATTTTGTTTCATTGCTTACTGGAAAAATGTTCAAAACAAATTTAAAACGCCCTCTAACAACTGTAATATATTGTACAAGGAATATAATTTAGTACAATGAGGAAGGTGTATCAAAGAGCACATGTATGTTTCATATGCAAGGGGCATATGATTTGAAAACAGCCCAAAATTAATCTTTATCTGCCACTGGCAAAATGTATTTTCTTTGAATGTGGGTTTCAATGCTGTTTCAATGAATGTGAGTTTCAAGGGCAGAGAAGTTTTAATGCCAAGTTTTCATTGTGGACTGCATTGCTTTGTTTAGTAGATGACTTAGTGTTCCTGCTGTAAAATACAAAATAAAACTTTCAAATGAAGTCCAACTCATCATACAAGTAAAGCAGTATGCACATTAGTGTTTATGGTAAATGGAGTGAAATAGCCAAGTAATGGTTCATTGGAATGGCTGCAGAGGCTCTATTCAACCGTGATTTTGTCAGGGGGGAAGGGCAGCAAACTCAGACAGGCCCAGCTGAACTATACCTCCCAACTGTCCAGATTTTCAAAGAATGAATAGATTTTTGCTTCTTATTTTTGGTTCGTTCTTCATAAAATTTGTAGTTTTCTGGCAAATCATTTAGAAATTAAGTCACTAAATAGAGTTTCATACTTCATAACCTTCAGAAAAATGCATGCTAAAGTAAGAACTGTTATTCTATCAACTGTCTCAATTTATACAAGAGCAATTTTTAGTACTGTTTATATGTTCCCCCAGTATATTTGGCCTTGTTCAGATTTACTGCATTAACAGGTTGAGAGGTACATGCAAATAAATTGCTTTATAGAATTAGGCATAGCCAACCTCTCAACTGTCTCCGATTTTGGCTTAAAATGTTGCTCTTCCCCCTAATAATCCCTCCGCAAAATAGCAATTTTGGAAGAAAACATGGAAGGTTTACAATTAAGAAATAACTAATAATCAAAGTTATAGATTACTTGAAATGCATGTAGATTCTTTTATTTTGTCAGCTGCTCAAGTTAGCAGTACTAATATTAAAGTCTCCCTTCTTTGATAGGTTCCCATCTGTATTGTGTGGCTATTTTATATTTTTGCATCACATTTGGTCCATTTTTCATAAAATTGTGTTTTTTGGCAAATTAATGACAAATCACTAAAGACTGAAGTTAGAAAATAAAGACAGACATTTGAGTTTCAGATTTTATACCCTTCAGAAAAGTCATACTAATGCAAGACCTATTCTATTATCTTTCTAAGTTTATTAGAGCAATATTTAAAAATTGTCCTTATTTGTGGGCATTTGTCCCACTTCTGTGTATGGCTTTGTCCAGATTTCTTGCTCTGAGGTTGAGAGGTATGACACATGTGTCAGGGCCATCACAGTCAGCCAAAGACATTTCAAATTGTGACATACTTGTTGCACCCCACTCCACCATGTACTGACTCTGGATGTGTCCAAGCAAGGCAAGGAGTAGTTATGCAGTGTAAATGTGCAGTGCATTCCCCCCCATCCAAGGTAGACACAAGTACTACAGTGGCTTTTATCTGTCCTTGATTTTGCAGAAAGGTCTGGTTTCTGTCATATTTTTGTACTGTTGATTTATGCTTATTACTCAAAGTGCCTGTTGCTCTGTGTTTAAGTAGCAATGCTTTAATGACCATAATGTAAGCTTGTCTGAGATCGTAAGATGCAAGTAAGCTTTAATAAGCATACTGTTAAAGAACTGCCAACATTGAAAGCCTTTCTGTTGTTGCCATGCAGAGAATACTTGACTAGATAATGTATAAGCCTTGGGTATTAAAGGACAGGATTCCATTATTTTAAAAAGCTCATTACACTTGTTGGAGACTTCCAGTCATCTCTTCAGACTTTACCCGTAAACTAAACAGAATACCAATCATGTGTTGTCCATATCCTGTACAGTAATCCTTTAAGCAATGTATCTTGAGCTTGTTTCTTGTTTGCTTTTCATTTTTTACTTACATGTTTTCCCCATGAAACAAGTAGATAGTTGTCAGGCAGCAGGTCTTTTTTGGATAAGAAACATTTTTACAAGTGGGGGCATCACAGAGATTTCTACTTTCAGCATGTTACTTGGCACTTTAATAAAGCTGAATATAAATTATAATTAGAACTGCATTGCAAGGAGAAGTGGTTTGAGTTGAGTGCTTCTGGTTTTGCTTGTACTTGATTTTGACTGGCATTCCAGTAATGCATTTAAAAATAATTTATTTTTTCATGCCTCACAACCTTTTGTTTCCATCTAGATATTAAGTAAGCTGTCATGCAGCCAATGCATTGAAATATTTTTATTCTTCTACACTTATTTTTGTCTTGATTGGACTCTCATAATGATGGTTTGCCACCCAGGGCAGCGTATTTAATTAAAGTTAGTTTTTGTAGTTTTGAGCATAGCTCCTCCCCTTTCTGGTTGGCCACACCCCTTCCCCTTGACCCCACCCATTCAGCTGTCTCCTGCAGCCCCCCTTTGATTTCAAGTCACCAGCCGCCACTGTTTAAGATCTAGAACCTAATGAATACTACCACTATAAAAACAATTTGTGCTAAAGAGTTTGCCATTTACAATTCTTCAGTAAACTCTATGGTTACAGAGCTATGAACATTTGTTTAAAATGTGAGGACATAATTTGATTCTATCAAAAAACGTAAGCTCCACCCATTGGAAGCTACAGTGCAAACTTGCAGAGCTCCATTGGAGGGAATGAGTTAAATCACTGATACCCAATATAACAGAATATTAAGTTGAAATAATTGATAAAAAAATATAGCAGCTAAAAAATAAACCTCTAAAGGACACTGCAGTAGTGTGACATCTAAAGGTTGCTATACTGTGGTCTACAGTTTAACAAGGTGCCCTGCCTTCAATATTCTGAGACATGATTCTGTCTGTATGAGCAGCTACCTGTAAATAACTATCATCTATTGCACTGGTGGCATATGTGTAAAGGACTACCAGTGAAATGGTGACATGGAATCTAACTAACTGATGATTCATATACATGTCAATAACAAGACCTCCACTTGTATACACAACAGCACTTCCCATGTTTTAGTTTTCATATATGATACAGCTCTCTCAGAACTAATGCAATAAGAAACTACTTTTCTTAGTAGACAAGCAAATCATTTCAGTGAAGAAAGTGAATGACATATGCACTCCTGTGCCTGGAAAGGTACTACAGCATCCTCTTCTGTAATAGGACACTGTTCTCCTCAATAGCCTTCTGAGCTGCAGACAGTAATGCACACGTTCACTTACATGCCTTCGATGTATTAATCAGCAAAACCATTTATAAAATGTTCAGTATCATAATTTACAATTCATCCTTACTCTGACCTCTTTTTTCCATCGACAAACAAGGTCAGCAGGGCACCTGTGCAGGTCACTGTAATGGTGCATACACTGCTTACCAGAGTAAGGTATACTGGAGTCATCCCTGTCAACCCTGACTAGACTGTGCCAGGCATCCACCTTAAACTGGGACCCAAATAGGAGTCCCCAAGCAGGCACCCCCAGTGAATAAATACAGTAAATACAAGAAGATTTTCAATTCTCTATTACATCACCATGGGGCCTTTCCAGAATGAGTACCACTGGAAGCCAAAACCCTGCTTCAGGTGTCATTCCAAACAATAACAGTCGGCATCTCACAGCCACACACATGTTCCATTTCACATAAGACATCTTAGTAGCATGACCTCTGGTAGGGTGTGAAATAAATGGTGCCAACATTAATTGTTTTTAAGGTTGACATAAAGGTGTGAAAAATGGCAATTCACTGCTCTTTAGGGCCTCCATTAGCTGGAAAGGTAATACATGTTAAGAATTATCTTTTTCTGTGTCATTGATCTGCTCACACATGCTCAGTGCACCCTGCAGATTCTCATGCAGTTTCACAAGACTGGATGAGCCACTAAGCATGACTAGGGTCATAGCCACGATGAGTAGAACAAGTGATTTTCCCTCATTCAGCATAATCTGAACCTCCAATCTGCACAATATAATCCCTTGTGGTTGTAGAGAGCCTCATTTCACTGTAGTAGAAACATGGACTAGTACTTAAGTAATCTGCAACACCTATAAGAAGGGTTCTGCAGAAAAAGGAAGACAATATTGTTGGCTTGGTAAAATAAGGTCTCCATTTTAACTAACTTTTACCCTTTTGTTTTTTCTTGGGTATCTCTGACTTGTACAAACATCTAAGAAATGTGACTCTTTCCTATAGTGGAAGCATTTGTAATCTACTGCTACTGAAGGAATTACAATTAAGGCAGATCTGCTAATGAAGTGGCAAAGTTACCTGGGGTCACAGAACTTGTACTGAATAAGTTACTTAGCATGCTAAGCAAACAATTTTGAAGTGGTGTCTGCTGTCACTCACTGTACAGTGTGCAAGATGTTATGGTGGATGTCAGAAGTGTGCTTTGCTGTTTGTTGTATGAGGCTATGCAGTCGTCATTCTGCTGTATAATGCCAGAAAAAGATAAATATGCCTAAATGATGCAAAATCACCCATTTATTGAAATTGGTAGGCTTTGCTACCATTGAGAAAGATAAGTATTAACTGATGTTTTGACTGAGGGAAAGGAAAAGAGCCAGTCTCTCAGTGGTTGTTGGACTGCATGTTATGATTCCTTGTTGGTAATGTGATTGCTACTTAAGCATAGCAGGCGTGCTGGATGCAATGCTCTAGAACTACTCACTTGTGGTTGAGCATGTGAGAGCATGTGAGCGTGCATGCATGTGTGTGTGTGTGGGGGGGGGGTAAAAGCTATAGCACTATTTGTGACAGTTACAATGTTAGGCCAGTATGTGTAATTCTAACATATATTTATAGACTTTCACCTGACACAGCATGATCAGTCATGTGCATAGGGTGTAGCGTTTCAATGCTTTCGCTATATGTGAACTCACAAACGTGTGTTTCTTCTCCACACATTATGCCTTGCATAAGGGAAAGGCACAGACATGCAAATTCTCCCTTTCAGAGAATGAGATCTTGCTGCAGGCTGTCAGCTCCATAAGCAACAGATATGCAGCCAGGAAGCTGGTTAGTGTCCATAGAAGCACTACGGGAGATGGCCCAGGTATGTGACAGGACTCCTTAGTTAAGTGCATATGCCTTAAAGATGTATGAAAATGTATTTAACTAAACATACATTTCTCTGCTGTATAGAAACATCAGGATTTCAAAACACCAGAGCACCCATACAAGGTAAGGTCTATTTTTCAAGATACTACCACTATTTCCTTCAAATATTATGTCTGTACTGGGAATAAATAAAAGGTGATAGAGCTTACTGTGGGTATTTTAATTTGATGTCTTCATAGCTCCACCACTGTGAATATCTCACTAACTGATGTTTGAGATGATGCTGACTCTGACAATGATAGTGGAGACCAATTGGCACCATCATAGAGCTCAGTGCCTGCACTGGAAACAAGGATTGCAGAATCTAATTCTCCTACCCAGTCATGGCCTCTGTACCTATGGAATCCACCCAAGAATCCCAGAGTTGTCACTGACACAGTTAGGTGGTAAAGGGATATCTTCCCCTGCAGGACAGCCCTCAGTATCCACTGCAAGTTCTACAGGGCATGTAGAAGGCAAGAGTGGTTAGCGTACTGGTGACTGCAAATGCCATGAGTACAACCCCTACCTGGACTGATTGCCTCAATATTTGCAACATAATGAATGCACAGGGTGATTGCAGAGACATGACCCAGCAAAAGCTCAGTCTTTGCAGAGATGTTCTGTGTTTTACAGTGTATATTTGATGATCTTGGGGACTGCACATCCCATATGTATGACATCCTAGACATGTCCAATAACCTTCTGGCATTACTAAGATCCTAAATTGCTCACAGGATGCATGCCAGGGATCTCCTAGCCTTGGCATATCTGGCTCTATTGTTGATGGCCATCATGGACATGGGAGGCCTAGGCCAAGCCTGAAGGTCAGGATGTGGTGCTCATGCCAGTGGCACATCTGGTACAACACATCACTTATGGCCATGCAGCACACCTACTTCTAGAAAAGAACATCTTACTGCCTGTGTCTCTCCAAGGGGAGGTGGGACCATGGATGGTGGTGTGCATGGGATTCTTGTACTACTTCTAGCTGTGTCCTAGACCTGTCTGTATGACCAAAATATAATACCACAATATCTGCTGAGGCTGTGCCCCATCAGACATGTCAACACAGTCTACTGCAGTGTCCAGCTCCACACACACATGTACACATCCACTGACAGTGGCCCCTCCCAGAGTATTTCTCATTAGGTCCCAGTCCAGTCCACATCAGACACACACTCTGCACAAATTTTCTTTCAGTATGAGTGGCACACACATATTGTCTATTGAAAACACTGCACAATTATATTCTCCCCACCACCTGTCCATATGATGATAACCGTGCTGTGCCCATTGTAGTTTGTTACATGAATTGCCTATGTCTGATGCACAATGTAGCCATTCTATGCATGGGTAAACACAGTCTGGGTGTAGGACTGCATCCATCACTTTTACTGTAGTGTGCATGCTTTAAAGTGTTCCAAAGTCATGGGTCAGCTGCTACCACTTATCCAGTACCACAGCATACAGCACCTGCTGTCATCTACCATGGTTATCACCTACTGCTTGGTCACCCACTGACTCCAGTCATACATTCAACAATGACACAGGTTTGCAAAATGGCACGCACAATTGTATCCATTGCCTGCCACAATCTGTGGATTTATTTATTTTATTTATTTATTTGACATTTATTAACCACGTTAGTCCATCTGAGCCAATGGCCCATTTTCAGTGGAGACCCGAGGAGAAAAGCTCCTGCAATACAAACATAAAAAGATAACATAGTAGGCAATATACAAAACCCAAGAAAAACAGTACAGCAATACAACATAAGCAAAAATTACATATGCAGTAATCAGGGGAAACGATTAAATGTAATACAAATAAAACAAAATGAAGTAAATACAACTAGTACATTTAAGTATTTACAATACTGACATATCTTTCCCAAGTAGCATAATGTAGAATTGTCTATTGAGCAGATTAGTCATTAAATTATTAGATGTAGACAAGTAGTGAAAAGGAAAAGAAAGGAAAATGCAGATTATGGAGGATTTAGGCAAGGACAGGCTTTTGAGTTCAGAAAGTAATGCCTGACTTCAGTTTTAAAGCAGCTGGAACTAATGAGGCTATGAATGTGAGGTGGTAGCCTATTCCATGCAAGGGACACAGAGGGTTTATAAAGGATTTTACCATCAGTTTTGTTGGGTTTATAGATGTCTAGAAGGAACTACAAAGAGACTGGGTTGGGGTATAAGGGGATACTAAGGTACAGAGTGATGGGCAGGATAGCAGTTTGTTGAGGAGGGAGTGTGTGAGCTGCAGCTGGGCAAGTAATAAGAGCTGGGGGAATTCTAGCCAGTGAAGCTGTTTCAGGACATGGCAATGATGGAATTCATAAGCCTGGTTACTGGCGAATCTGGCTATGTTAATGTAAGCTTGTTCTAGTTTGGAGAGAAGGTTTGACTGTAGGTGAATTAGGACAGGGGAGGTGTAGAGGAGACATGGAAGGAGATAGGCTTGGGCAAGGGTGGGTTGGGAGCAAGAAATGTCTTATTCCTGTAGACAAGACCCAGTTTCATGTTATTTTTTTTTTTGATACAGTGTTGGATATGGATGTCGAATTTGAGTTGGTCATCGATTATTGTAGCAAGTAACTTAGTGTGAGGCTCAGTTTTGATGAGAGTGTTATCTAGCAAAGAAATAGTAAGGGTGGATTTAAGATGATGGATAGTTTTGGGGAGAAATAGTAGGAGCTTAGTTTTTTGGGAGTTGGAATTCTTTATTGGTTTCATTAACCATGGCTTCAGGGCATATCTGGGATTGCCAATAACATGCCGTGGGGAATGTTACCCCTAACAAATCAATGATACAATTCACACTTGTTCCATATTTTTAAGTTATGGGTACTATCTGGTTAGCCTGATGACATATTGTAGATTATATCAAGTGCATTACAGGCCACCTGTCAGTTGATGGAATTATTGCCTTGAAATTGCAAAAAAAGCACTTGGGCAATATGTAAAAAACACTGTGTAATGCTCAGAAAGTGCCTTTGGTAGGATCTAAACTTATCTATTGCATCTAAAAGCCGCTGACCACCTAGAAGCTAATCCAATCTGATAGACAGGCTTGTTTGTGGAGCATTATAGGTAAAACTAGTTTCTGTGGGATGCTGGGATCTCCAGAGATCAGCAAACAGGAATTCCTTCATGCAAGATTTGATAGTTTTGCATTGCAAAGTTAGTCTAGGCTTTTTAACTGGGACCTTATCTATTATATAATCTAGAACAACATTGAATTCTCCACCTAATATGATCGGGAGATAACCTCCTCCCGACTCTTTTAATACCTTCTGGAATGCAAGGAATGTCGATACATCCTTTTGTTGGGGCCATAGAAATTCCTTATTTTCAGATCTCCTTAGCTTATGTAACAAGACTCTGCCATCCAAGGTTACCCCTCACTAGAATCAACATCACTCTGGCTGCTGTGGACTTGGTGAATGATCCGTATGTTGACCCCTCCATCTCTTTAACCTGATTTCAATCATATTACCATTATACTTTGTCACTTACAGCAACGCTACATCCATATCTAGTTTGCGTAATGTGTCGAGTACAAAGCACATTTGGTCGGGGTATTAATTCCCTTTACATTCCAAGAAATAAAGCTAATGCTTTACTTATTCTTAGGATACTGAATAAGCTCTACTGTAACTTCTCAGCTGAAGTAGTTACAAATAAACTTGTACAAGGTAAAGCACCTTTGAAAGGGACACACTCTTTTGTTTAGCTGGCTAGACGATATGACTATAACACAATGAAACAGCCCCTCCTGGCCCATGTTATTTCGCAGTTCACAGCTCAGTAACATTATTGGGTTGAATGTGTGTGTGTGTGTGTGTGTGTGTGTGTGTGTGTGTGTGTGTGTGTGTGTGTGTGTGTGTGAGAATGCAAGAACCTGACATGTGCAGATAGATCATCACATGTTATAACGGCTTTGGCATAGGTGTGACCTTAAACAGTGAAATATTCCATTAGGTCATCCCCCATGTTCTGTACAAGCATTGCTAAAGCTCTATAACACAATCTTTTAAAACAGTTCTCCATAACAATAATAAATCCAGTAACTGTTAAACATCTGTATTCAATTCCTCAGGAAGAAACAACAATATTACAACTAATTGTGTTTGTAAAGACACACAAAAAAGGTAAACCCCTATTAGGTAATACTTTAACTCTGAACCACAGAAAGGGTGCAGCTCAGAAAAACTACTTTACAATTACACTAATCTCCAAGCAGAGTGTTGCCACAAGCTCATATCCATTATATTGTGAGTGCTGTTAATTTATCCTGTTGTAGCATCTCGCAAGAACTCCTAGCCTAAAAAATCTCAATCAAGTCGGTGAGTATTCCACAGTAACACAGGCTGCTACCTGAACCAATGTTTGCTGCTTCCCCTGTTCTGTTTCCAGCTGTTCCAGTTCTCTCAGCAGAGAGTCAGATTCATAAAGTCCATAGGGCTATCTATGTCCTCCTCTGGGAGATCAATGAAAGGCAAAAACTTATTGAGCTGTGGAAGTGAAAATTATGTTGCTTATAAGTGTATTGTGGTGAGGGTGGACTGGATGTTTACCATCCCTTAGTTTCTTGACTTCTTTTTAATGGGTGATTTCTCATCATTGTCTCATGATTAGATCAATTTCATCTTGGCATCTATACTCACAGGATGGCTTACTATAGGCATGGTTTGGCTTCCTGTCCCTCTTGCAAAACAGGCTTCAGAATCAGAGGGATATGCAAGGGATAGCATGTGTGGTCCTTTCCAAAATACCAGTGTAACTGAAAAGTACAGTCGTACCTGGAATCTTGTGTCCTTAAATCTCCTGAAGGTGGTAATGAAAGCCTTTGTTTTGCTGAATCAAAACACCATGTAATCTGGTGGGACTTGACTGTGTTTGATGCCTATTTTCCTCATGTCTCTGGATCTATGTGGCATTTTTTCCCTGTCTGTATAACAGAGAAAATGTATGATAAAGTGACACAGAAAACTGATATTAGATATCGCATTAACTCAATGAGGCTGTTCTATTACTGGGGGGGGGGGGGTCTTTGTTGAATAGCTTAGCCAGTTCCTTACTTATAAATGCAATTGGCTCTTTCCCCCCAATATCTACAGGTAGACCAATGAGTTGCAAATTGCTTCAGGGAGCTCTATTTTCAATATCATCTACATTTAGCTCAAGCTGAGTGTGTCGGTTTGTTAAACATTCCAGTTAATGGGCATGTTGATGCTGAATTTCTAATTTTTTGCTTATTTCAGCAGCCCCTGCCCTGGTGTTCTCTCCCATAGAGTTTAATTCCTAAAAGTCCATTGTACATTGTACAGGATAGCAGTATGGCTGGCTAAGTTGCTTTGCAGGGTCACCTTTTCCTGGCTATTCTGCCTGCTTGGTTTATTATTGGATTTCATTGCCATACTTTTCTCTGAGGCAACTATGTGATCCTAACCCCCATGATACCGTTTATGTTTAAGATGCTGCAGCTTAATAATTGGGTCAAACAATGTAAAAGTAATTAGATTAATTTATAATGGTCTTCCTCCAGCCAGGAGATGATAAAAATACTTAGAAATTGCCTTTTATAGCTCTGTGATTGAACTACACCATGTGCTCACTAGTGCGTCCTCATGTATGCCCCTGACATGCTTTATATTTTGATAGAAACTGACAACAAAATACATATAAGTAAGTTTTACAGGCCCTAATGGAAAAACTGGAAAAAAGTTGAAAAAGGAACTGTTAAAGAGAGCTTGGAACAGCAGTTAGAAAGGACATTCACTGATATACAATGAGAGGATAAATGTAAGTCTCATAGAGAACAACCAGATCAAGGAAATTTACAATCTTTGCATGTAAGCATTTGCACAAGTATTTTTATGCAATAGAGAGACTAGAGAAAATGTTCCCACAAGTAGATCAGCAATGTTGGAGATGTAGAATAGGATATATGGGAAACTAAATGGTTTGACCCTAAACTGATATTTTTTAAGGGATCTTCAAGGATTAGTTAGCAATATCCTTGGATGTGATTCACAGATGAGCAAAAAGTAATATTTCCTTAACTGGAGGGTAGAAAATGCAGGGGGAAATCATGTTAAAGCATTAGTAGAGTTAATCACAGTGATAGCCAAGAAAGCCGCAACCAAGACAGAGGGTGGCTGAGCCTCCAGAGATCTGAAGACATAATGTTTATTTATTTATTATTTTTATTTATTTATTTAACATTTGTTTACCAGGATAGTCTGGCTGGACAGCTAGTTTCCATTTTCAGCAGAGTCCTGGGAAGAAAGGCTCCAAAGTGTTACAGAGTAATGAGCAATTTATGGTAACAATCAAGGTAACAAAGTTTAAATGATAACAACTTTAGTAAACACATATAGAATGGTTAGCAAGTTATTAATAGAGAGTTGCAGTACAAACATGTGATCCTAGCACTTTCATAGACAAGTGTAGGTGCAGTATATTTACATTACAGAGCATTATCACAGTAAGAGTATATATACAGTATTTACAATATATACAGTGAGAGTAAGCGGATTACAGTATTTGTAATTTGCCTGAAGCATCAGAACATAACATCCTACAGTGGGGTGAGGCTTCAGGGTGGTCCGTAGCAGTTACATAAATGGTTGGTGTAAAGATATGATTTGAGGAAGTTTTTGAGGGTGTACATTCTTGTAGTCTGAGGTCAGGAGGCAGGGTATTCCATGTTTCTGCAACTTCATGAGGGAAGAGAGATTCCCCAAAGCTGTTTTTACATGGGATATTTTCGATCAGAGCTTTGTTGCTGGATCATAGTTGTCTATTTTAGTTGTAGAAGTTTAGAAGGCCAGCCAGGACAGGGGTTTCTCAGGATAAAATAGAGGGTGTGCTAGATTGAGTTGGTGGCATTGCAATAAATTTGGAAATTCTATCCAGTGTAGTGTATGTAGGGACTGGCAGTGGTGGGTGCGTGATTTGGCACTGGTTGCAAATCTGGCAATTGTATTATAGCATGCAAAGTTTGTTAAGGTCAGTTTTATTTAGGTTTGTTAACACTGGGCAAGCATACAGTAGTGTTGCTAACAGATAGGTTCTGGCTATGGTGATTTTAGACTCGGAAGTTAGGTACCTTTTACAGTGACAGAGGGTCACTAGCTTCTTTTGGACTTTGGAGACAGTGAGGAATATATGTTTGTTGTATTTTAGTTGTTGGTCAATTGTAAACACTAACTATTTGGTCTCTGGGTCTGGGGTGATGAGGGTCTTGTTAGTTGAGGATATGGAGACGGTAGTATCATTGATCTGTGTTGGGTGGAACAGCATAAGTTGTGTTTTCTTTGGGTTAAATATCAACTGGGATTTATTTAGCCAATTTTCTATCTCTGTGAAGGATTCTTAGGTTTTTTGTTGGAGAAGATGTATGTCAGATGCTGAGCCGGTCAGAGTTGTGTCATCAGTGTATTGGACTATTTCAGCTTTTGTTGTTGCTAAGTGAAGTTGGTTTGTAAAGATGTTAAAAAGAAGGGGGCTGAGAACTGAACCTTGAGGTATGCTAACTGTGACAAGGAGTGGGGGGGGGGGGTTAAGCCATTTGACAGACTGATGGCGGTTGTTAAGGTAACTATTAAACCAGAGTAGATTGGAGGTGTCAAGGTTGAGATCCGAGAGGCAGGTTAAGAGTTTATTGTGCGAAACCATATCAAATGCTTTGGCTAAGTCTAGAAAGGTGGTAAAGACAAGTTTCCCTTGGTTGCTGTATGTGTTTATGGTGTTGATGAAGTTAATTAGGGCAGTGGTGGTGCTGTGGGATGGGCGGAAGCTGTGTTGTGTTTTTGGTGGTGAATATGGCTTTCCAGAATCTTCAATCTTTCTTTACAAAGAAAAGAGAACTCTCCCAGGGGCCCTGCTGGCTTCTCCAGGATCATTTGCATCACCTCACTGGACACCGTGAGGTGCCTGTCTCCACCGCTCCACAGTTGGGGATCTGAACCCGACTTCCTTTCGATCGGCTGAGGGTGACTGAGACCATCGCTCGTCCCTTCAGAACGGCGCTCAACTATCTCTCATGACCGACTGACCCATGTCCAACTGCTGTTCACATGGAACCCTTCTCCACTTCAGCCTTCAAAGCTCTCATTTGAATATTTGCAATATATATATATATATATATATATATATATATATATATATATATATATATATATATTTTCATAATAGAAATTATGAATATGAAAAGAGAGTGGAGACAAAGAATATTAAGTATGTGGTAAGTAAACTTCATAATTCAAAATGGAACACATGATTGCAATACTTAAAACAGTACAGGGGGTAAGTGGTTAAAGTGAAAAGCATAAGCAAGTCTGGGTTTATGACAGTAATTAATATAATCCCTAACTGAGTACTTCCAACTGTTTCAGTAAACGAAGAATTGAGGTGTGAAAGAAGCAGATAAATAATGGGGGGTGGGGGTGGATATGCAAAGAACATAGTTCAAAGAGCTAACTAAAATGGATCGAGCATTGATGTTATAAATAGTTACAAAGTCTAAGATGAAACAAGTGACAGAAAAGGATTGTTTTAAGAATTTTGGCTATGGCTGTCTTGGCAACTACCGTGATTTGAAAAGCTTATTACTAAGAAGATGAATGGAGTAGTATATAGTCAAACAAATTCCTCATGTAAATACAGGAAAGAAAACAAGTTCAGAAGAAACCCCATTAGATGCAATAAGACTTCTTTAGCAGATATTTAATGGTACTAATAAGGATGAAGAAAAGCACCACAGGGTATCGAAAGACTCATACACTCACAAACAAGGTGGTAAAAGAAGGCAGTCAGCTGCATCATTAAAACTACACAGTCATAGTTTCAAAAAAGTGGGAAGAATAGAAATATACCAATCTAATCTAATAACTGGTTCACCTGTTAATAACAGAAATGGGTTGGAGGAACAATGGTTGGATTCCTTTACAAAAATGGCAAAAACCTGCAAGGGATCTAAAACCTTCATTTGGATAGCAGATTTACAAGTTTGGGCCACAGTAAAAAGTGCTAATACAGAAAGAGTAAAGAAAAAATCCTACACCATAAGATGCTTCAATTTAAAAAGAGATGGAAATATTGCAATGTACAATGACACACTAGAAATCAAACTACAATAGACTAAGGAGAAAAGTATAAGCATGGAGGTATTAAAGGGACTAGAACAGGGATAAAGCTGAGCAGCGATAAGGGATAGAACCTTATGTTAGACATATACATCCTGAGCAGAGTTCTTAAGTTTCAGATATGATGAAACAGAGTGCTAAAAAAGCAAGCTCTCTGAGACAGGGGTGCAATAAGGAGAATTTTACTACTAGCAGAAACTGAGCTATAGTTTGTAAGATCTGTGTTGATTCCACCCTTGTGCAATGGGATAATGAATGATGCTTTTCATAGCAAGGGCACTTTATTTTCAGATAGGAAACAATTAATCAGAATTGAAACTGGATGTGCAATACCCTCAGCCTCAGCAGCTATTTAAAGATCTTCATAGGATAGCTTGTGGGGAGCAGCTGTAGTAGGTTCCAATTTTTTTGAGATTTTTTTTTATGATATCTGTGGGACATAGTAGGAAAGAGGAATGTTGAAGGAGGTTATTTGATGGAGTAGGGACATCCAGAGCTTGATTAGTCACCTGGACGGTCACACGAGTATCAGTTATCTGTATAGTAGCATGTAGTAGCTGACTGCTTATACAAACAAGATACCTTTAAAATCAAGGTTTACCAAAGGAGCCTTACTTCTGTCACCTAAAACACATGAAGTCCTCCATCTTGAAAGTCATGACAACCAGCATTGGCACTGATTCAACAGTATCCTGTTTAAATGGTTACTTGCAGTGGGACGGATACCCCTACCCAGCTATCACTAAATTGTTCACCTCTATATGCCTCTCACAGATCACTCCTCTCTGACATCAACAGATTCTGCAGTAAGTAAAGATAAAACAGTAATTTGGGACTCCATCTGCTTCAGATGCTGGTAATTCAAGTGGACGTTAAAGATCTGACAGGTCTTATTAATTAAGTATAGGGATTTTATCCAATGTCCTGGCTAAATTACTTTAAGTCAGTATTAATTCTGCAGTTGGATTTTATTAAACAAAGATGATTATCAAGTGGGATCTTCATATTAAGTTAAATAATAATTGAAATCATGAGGAAAGTGCTATAATTGTCAAAATGACACAACTGTTCAAACTGCGTAAATTTGGCTGTGTGTCGAGCAATAGACAATCTACTTAGGTCCTAATTATATGTTCGTAATGACAAACCCTATACTTTATGGTACCATATATGCAGTATTTTAGACAAATTTATCAATATCATAGTGATTATTATAGGTAGTTTCGCAAATTAACTATATGGCTGTAACCATATAATTTCCAACTCAAACAAGTCTCAGTTGAACTGTTTTGCAGTCCCAACATCTTGTCCTTGACTTCCTATGCCAGACCACTGCATTCAGTTTCCCCATTCCTATTATCTTTAAAAAAAAAAAGGTTTCCAGAGGAGTACTGCCATATATTTCTATGCCATGCCCAAGCTTGCTTAAATATTACGTTTTCAAGAAGAAGACATTCTTAAACCTACCATCACTTTTGTTATTCTCTGTTACAATGCCATCTCATTTTAGGTTGTTCTTACACTGTTGAAATATACTCCCATATTTCCAAAGTAGGTGATCACCTGTTTTCTATCAGCAAATGAATCATGCCAAGAACATTGAAAGCTAAGTATATTTTTCTGGTACTTCAGAGTTGTGTACTGTTAATTGTTACTTGACTAATTGTATATCATTGCTGGCTGACTTCAGAGTTGTGCACTGTTATTTTTGCTTCACTGTATAGTTTTTCAGATCTCTGCTGAAGGTGTTGGTTTTCCCCACCTCCCCCTATTTCTCTGTGTCTTATGTTGGTATAACTGGTTTTACATACTGTGTGTTATCTGACTATCTCACGGATTACTTGCATAAAATTAGATCCTCTTAGTAACAGCCTGCATATCATTGCTGGAGCCTTCCTGTGTCCTGACACAGTGCTCTTCAAACTATCTAGAGATATACAGAGCTAAGTATATTTGTCTGGCACTTCAGAGTTGTGTACTGTTAATTGTTGCTTGACTAATTTTATATCGTTGCTGGCTGACTTCAGAGTTGTGCACTGTTATTTTTGCTTCACTGTATAGTTTTTCAGATCTCTGTTGAAGGTGTTGGTTTTCCCGTACCCACCTTCCCTATTCCTGTCTTGTTATTTAAATTTGGAGGCTTTTGCAGTTGCCTGCCCCCACTGTAGATTTGATCTGGGACACTCCCCTCACTCCCATCTCTTTACCTCATTCTACCTAATAGACTCCTTCTGCACTTATTTTTAGTCATTTTTAATTTAATTGCATTTTTTTAAACTGTTTGGTCTAACATTGATACATACTCAAGTGTGCTAGCTTGCACTGTATTTGAATTGTTTTACTGCTGTTTTAGCTACTTTTCTGTATATATAAAAAAATCTTAGCCTGTTTCCTACCTTTCCTGTAACTAGTGTAGTCCAGATTCAGATTTGCTGTATCCAGGACTGTATGTAAGCTTCTGAGAACCTCAAGCTTTCTGTGTTGGAGGGAAGCCTTCTAGCTTATCAGTGGGAGTAGTAAGCACTAGGTAACCCATCTACCACATAAGGAGTGGTTCTGGCCAGAAATTGTAGTTATTGGCAGTTTGGGCAGTTTTTCCATCTCTCTCAACTTTTTGATTTAAAAGCCTGCATTTGCACTTGTTTCCCCCCTTTCCTGTAACTAGTTTAGTCCAGATACAGATTCTTAGTTTTAGCACTTGAATTTGCTTATTCATGATCAGCAGTTGTTCAGAACTTGTTGTAATTACTAAATAAGCTACTAATTACTACAGCACTCAACCTTCCTCATTACCTAGAGGAAAAAAGTTTTTGTATTTATTTTCTCACTTGCTTAGAGAAAAACAGCTCTTGTACTCACTTTCCTCACTTATCTAGAGGAAAATAGTTTTTTATTCAGGCATGTCCAAGGGTCAGCTCCCAGTGTTCTCTCCTGTCTATCTGATGAATCTGGGCATCCTGAGGCAATGTAGAAATTGCCTCATGTACACAGACAACCCTCCCCTCCAACCACCCAACACTACAACCTGTGAGAGATGCATT
Source organism: Protopterus annectens (assembly GCF_019279795.1). Classification (NCBI taxonomy): domain Eukaryota; kingdom Metazoa; phylum Chordata; order Ceratodontiformes; family Protopteridae; genus Protopterus; species Protopterus annectens. Next base: position 1,482,617,379 of record NC_056725.1, read on the forward strand.
TATCTAGCCAAACTGGAGGTAAAGCTGTCTCCAACCAAGACCGAACTTGACAGTCAAGAGGAGAAGGTAAACATTTGCACCACACCACACTCATCACATAGTCTCACTAAATCTACACCACCAAAATCCACACATAGTAACACAAAAACATTTGCGGAGGCTCTCAATAATAACAGAGACCTCCAAAGCAGAAACATAAACAACCTCCATCCCCCAACACAACCCAAATGACACATAGCCCACAGCCTCAGTGTGCCATTCAACCACAGTCAATAAGGCAAAACAACGTACCCAACACACTAGTAATAGGTGACTCTATAGTCAGGCTCTCCGATCTTGTAGCCCAGGCAGGTATGATCCTAGCCCTGAGTAGTATTCTGCCATCACCCAGAATGATACCGCAGTACAAGGACACAATGATTGACTTTAACAATTGGCTAAGCTTCTGGTGTCATTCTAAAGAGATCCAGTATCTGTCTGCCTGGGATGACATGGTCGACAAACCACGATGCTTTGCCAGAGATGGCCTGCACCTGTCATCCCTGATATTCTTGATACTGGCTAAGGTTCTTGCCGCCCCTATAGTGCCTTTTTCTAGGCAAGGTTCAAATGACAAATTCACCACCATAACAGGAACAGGCAAGCAAAAACTGAGGGTGATGCTACTCAATGCTAGAAGTCTAAATCTCAAAATGCACTCACTCAAGACACTCCTTAAAATGGAGAGCATTGATATCTGTGCAGTGACTGAGACCTGATTCAAGGCTCCAGAGAGCACCCCTCCACTACCAGGCTATAACTCATACCACACTTTTCGGCCATGTAACCTGGACAGGAACACCAAAGGTGGAGGTGTGTCCATATTCATTAAGGATATCCATACCTCCAGGCTAGTTGCTCAGCATAATGCAGCCAAGGTTATCCAAATGCAACTAACTCTGGGCAAAACTGCAATCCAAATCGTAGTGTGCTACAGATCCCCCACCATGCCCCAGGATTCCCACTCCTCTTTTTTTGATGTACTGGAAAATATTAGGGTTCAACCAAACACCCTAATAATGGGTGATTTCAACTACCCCACCATTAACTGGGAAAACTACTCATGTACCAACTCCTTTGCTCAATGCTTTCTGGAATTCATAAACTCCAATGCCCTGGATCAACTTATCCACATTGCCACCAGGGGCAAAAGTATCCTAGATCTAGTCATTACCAACATGAGTGACCGGTGTTCCACACCTGAAGTCAACACCTCATTGGTCCGATCCGACCATAAGCTAATTACCCTACATATCCACATCCTGCCCCCACCCCCCATTAAGGAAACCATGGTAAAAAATTTCTCCAAAGCCAACTTCGTGCTTCTTAAGACAGAAGTGGTGAACATCATGACACTCATGCTGATGGACAATACAGTTATGACTACTGAATCCTACACAATTGCACTTTATAAGCACTTACATGAGTACATGGATCGTGCTATCCCAAACAGAACCAAGATGCTATATTCAAAAAAAAGGAAGCCAATCTGGTGATCCCCTGCCATAAACAAACTGTACAACAAAAGGAAGAAACTGTTGCAAAAGAGAGTAAAATCCCATGAGTGGAGGAGCTCCCTGGTCAGGCTCAGTAAGAAGCTGCAATCCCTGATAAAATCCTCCAAAGCTAGTTACGAAAACAAAATCTCTACTGATTCTAAAGACAACCACAAGGTATTCTATATCTATGTCAAGAATCTCAATGGCAACACTCAGATCTGCTCTGAGTTACAGCACAATGGCACTAAATATACAGACCCAACTGATATTGTCAACATCCTGCCAGATAGGTTCAATGCTAACTTTACCCCTCTCACACACCCTAAAGACCCCATCTCTATATAGGAAGAATGCTGCACAAGTAAAAACCACACTCTCCAAAGCCAAGAACACAGCATCCATGGGACCAGACAACATCCCAGGCTGCATTCTACATGAACTACAGAACGAACTGGCACCCCACTTAAGTACCATGTTCAATCATAGCCTCACCTCAGGCTTTGTGCCCACTAAATGGCGCACAGCGACGGTTATCCCACTCCACAAGGGGGGAGCCACTACAGACCCCGGGAACTACCGCCCCATTAGCCTAACAAGCCTGGTCTGCAAGGCCATGGAAAGTATCATCATGGAACTTATAAACAAAGACATTGGTAATCTCCAAACTCTGGACCTCACCCAGTTCGGGTTTGTAAAAGGCAGATCATGTCTCCTAAAACTGACAGACTTCTTTAAAGCAGTCACCAAAGCCGTAGACAAGGGTAAGGTGGTTCACACAGCCTATCTAGATCTTGCCAAGGCTTTCAACACTATCCCCCACTCTGAAATTATAGATAAACTTATTAAACTAAGTATAAATCCCTATGTCACTGACAGAACCCACACTGTGAAATTAGCAGACTCCAAATCCAACTTCAGACCAGTGACAAGTGGAGTACCACAGGGTTCAGTCCTGGGTCCTCTCCTGTTTGATATCTACTTCTCTGAAGTACAGGCTAACACAGAAGGCCTTTGGCTAATGAAGTTTGCAGATGACTGCAGACTAGGAGTCATAATCGAAACTCATAACGATGTGGACATCCTACAAAAGGGCCTCACTGAGACAGATGCCTGGTGTCAAAGACATGGCCTCAAGCTCAGTGACAAAAAGTGCATTGTCATCCCCTTTGGTAAAAACTCTGTACCCATGAATTACAACATAGGCGGTAGTATACATAACATTGAAAGTGTGATAAGAGACCTTGGGACACAGGTAGACAGTAGTCTCTCCTTTGATGATCACATCACCACAGTAGTCAGGAAATCCTCTACATGGCACACCTCATCACAAAAGGTTTCTCATCCAGAAAAAAAGAGGTCATTGTTCCCCTCTACTCATCACTCATTAGACCCATTATAGAGTACAACGCCCCTTTTGGTATGTACCTCACAAGACATCTACAACAACTGGAAAGGCCACAGAAATACCTCTCAAAGAGGATTACCAACCTCAAACAGATGCCCTATGCAGACCATCTAAAAAAACTCCAGCTTTACTCCATCGCATATCGCCTACTCAGAGGCAATCTCTGCCTAACATACAAAGCTATGTCAAACCCAGAGCTGTTGGACATGCTCCACTTAAAGAAGTCCCAATCCCTCTGAGCTACACGCTCTAGGGACCTAAACCTTGTCACCACAATAAACAGTACATGCCGGAGGGATAGATTCCTGTCCCAGAGACTTCCCATACTCTGGAATAACCTACCTATCTATATCAAACAAAGCTCCTCATTAGTACTTTTCAAGAAAAATCTTGATGATTGGATGGGAAATAGGAAATTCACCCCGGTGATCACTTCTGTGGCTCTGCTCGACTGGGGCACAGGAAAATAATTTACTTGGGTGGCAAAAGCCAGGGTACCTTTTTGGCTGGGCTTGTATAGGCCCTAGGGCCGATAGCCTAGTACATACCTATGAACCTATGAATCTATATAGATTTGTTGAGCAGAGCAGCACCAAAGTGCTTTAATACATCTTAAAAGACTGCACAAAGTTTTGTTTTGAAAGACCTATTTCAGAAGTGCAGATTTGTTTTTATATACGTTTGTTAACTAGATAACCACCCTGGACCCAATTACCCCTTTTCAGGGGTGACCCAGAAGCACTGCCCAGCTGACTGGCTTGCTCAGATTCATCTGCTAGGGAAATGGAGATGGAAGGAATCAAACCATGTACCGTCTGATTACAGGAAGCAATTCACTAGCAATTTTACTTACCTTAAGCCAAATAAAAATAAACTGCATTGTTCTGTTAGTATCCCCATTACTTTGTTTAGACTAAACTCGGGTGGAATAAAACTAATGAAAATAGGCAGGTGTCTATATATATAGTGCGTCAGAATCACAGAGGAAAACAATCTTTTGCTCAGAGCGTATAACCCACCTCAGCTAATGAACAAGTACTAATAAAAGCTACTATAAAATAGAATGTTTCAACATGGCAAAGTTCTACCTGGCAATAATCATTATTATACCATGACCCCCCCAAAACGTGCATGCTGATTGGCCAGCGTGCCCGTTGTAAATCGAGTTATACTAATGGAAAAAGGTCCGGTCGCCCGGACTTTTTTCCATTAGTATAACTCGTTTTTTTAAAACACTGTCTCGCTATGTTAAATGGGTTTAACATAGCGAGACAGCTTTAAAATAAGCAACGGAGATCTCTGTTGCTTATTTTAAACTGTCTCGCTATGTTAAACCCATTTAACATAGCAAGACAGTGTTTTAAACGGAGAAAGCAAGATCTGCGTTGCTTTTTAGTTTAAGCTATGTTAAATGAGTTTAACATAGCGAGACAGTTTTAAAATAAGCAACGGACATCTCCGTTGCTTATTTTAAAACTGTCTCGCTATGTTAAACTCATTTAACATAGCTTAAACTAAAAAGCAACGGAGATCTTCTTTCTCCGTTTTTTGCCAACTCTGATGTACTGCGCAGGCGCAGTACATCAGAACTACGCGGATGCCAGACATCTGCGGAAGGGCAGCAAACAGACATTATACTATGCCATTATTTAAGAAAAGTAATAGTTTCTTTTCTTAAATAATGTCATGGTATAATAGCAATAACCCACTTCTGGGTGTGGGTAATGCTAAATTTACCCACGGTTGGCTTTGTTTGGTCCCTCGGGCTTCGCCCTCGGGACCAAACCACGCCAACCGTGGTAAATTTAGCATTACCCACACCCAGGCGTGGGTTATTGCTATAGTATTACCCCTTAATTTAATATCACGACAGTGCCAACTAACTGAGGTATCTCAAAAAACTCATATTTAGTTAGGAAAAGGCCTACTGTCTTAAACTTGACACCATCATTTTCATGTTACCTGCAACAAATATTTTAACCATTTAACTTATTTATGCATTATAGGTAAAACATATTTGTCTCAGCTTCTTTCATTTTGGGGAGGACATGCAAACTCCACACAGAAGGCACTACAGCCAAGAATTGAACAGGAGAACCTCTTGCTGTGAGGTGACAGTGCTAACCAGTGCACCACCACAGCTTACTTCAGTTTGGTTGAAGTACAAATTGCAAATAAGAAGGTTTTTAATACTGGACTCTTTCTGTCTATTCATTTAGTATGTGGCTTTGTGCTAAACCTGTAATTGTGCATCTGGTCAAACAGGGATATAATAGCATGGCTGCATCATAACTGAGATGTTGTATAGTTCTCTAGGTGACTTAAATTAAATATATTAAACACTTGTGAACAAAATGCTAATTTGCCACTTAAAGATAGCAGAGGCAGCATTGAAAAAATGAATGAATTAAGCAGTGAATAAGGAAACATAATTTGTTTCTGATACCAAAATTGATATGCACATTTATATTGCAGCCTCGGTCTTGGGTGGGCCTCTGAAATTTGATTCCATTAGTTTACCATGTAAACTTCAGCCATAATCCACCTTTCATCAGTAAACAATTACAGGAGAATGGGAAACTCTGGGGTGGAGTTAAATTTCTGTTTCCATAACAGAATAGCATAATCTGCCTCAAGCAAATACACCTCTGATGAAAGAATAACAACAGCACAAACCCCTCCCATGCACACACCATGTGCTGACACATCTGGTGACTTTCTTCTTCGTATTCACTACTCTGTATTTTGCACACTTTCATTCCACTTCAGAGACCAAGTAGCTAAAGTATGGGACCTCATGTTGCTCATCTTTCATTAAAAGTGTAAGGCTTCATCTCTGTTACACATGGCTTAATGTAGGACATTCATTTGAGCATTTACAACCAGCTGTGTTTAGAGGAACAGAATTTCATTAAGAGTACAAAGCAGTTGTCCACACATGTTTTATTTTTGCCTGCATTACTGCTTGAACTTTTAAGGCTTTGACCAGCTTTACATTTTTGTGGACCCATGCATTATTAGCCATCTATGTTACCCAGTAAAATTAATAGAGTTATGGCATCCACAGTAGGACTAATGAAGTAATTAGCAGCATAAACGTCAGAGGGCTCCTACAGGGATATTTTGATAAGGGACCACAGTCATGCTGAACTCACTAGGGTTTACAAACTAAAATAGCTAATAGCAGTTTTTAGTCAGAAGACCCTCAGCACAATTCATAGATTTCTGGGCACACAATAGAATGTAATCAATCAAAGTCATGGCTAGGAATAACATGTGTAATGCAATCAGTAAGCTTACAAGAAGTGGTTGTTCAGAAAGAGAAAGGCAAAATAAAAATACCAAACAGATCATCACAGGAATAGCATAAACAGGAACCCTAATATTAAGAGTCCCAAGTAGAATTACTGGAACCAGGTAACCCACAGCAGAATCAGACAAGTTCCTGCAGGACTATTTAAGTGGATTCACCGTGGATTTAATCGACTCATGGAATTGCATTTCTTGAATATCCATCACCCTTAGTGCTTTAGCGGCAGCTGGTTGGTTTTGGTTGTAACACATAGCAGTAGAACTGTATCAGATGTAACTCAGTCCACTTGTAAAGAGCAAATCATTGAGATAAGGGCTCATGCAACTGTTTCTAAAGTGCAAGACAGACATTTAAGTGGAATCAACTAAACGTTACTCTTTATTTAATAGAGAGTAGCAAAATTAAGCACAAAATCATGAAGGTACTTCGACCAGTCCTGGCACAGACGTATGTGACATATATTACATGCATTACATATACTATATGCTACTTCCCAAGAGCAGCACCAATAAAGCAGTTAAAATTATATGATGGTTATCCTCTGTAAACGTGATATATTTTTTAATAATGTGTCCTGTCTTGCTGAAAGGGGTTATTTTGGGTGGAAACAGCTTATGATCAACTTCCCAAAAAGTTAGACAACTATAATGGTGTGTGTGTGTGTGTGTGTGTGTGTGTGTGTGTGTGTGTGTGTGTGTGTGTGTGTGTGTGTGTGTGTGTGTGTGTGTGTGAAAGCGCATAAATCAAGCTGAACCACTGCAACCACAATTTCAGTTCTGTATTACAACTGGAAACCCAAAGCCACGGTGGGTCCTGAAACAACGAAAAACAAACTGTGATTGTAAGAAAAACAACAGCAAATTTGAAACTAAATGTTATATTATTACATTTCTTCATGCACTCCCAACATGACCTACATTGTCTCCCATTTCCATGTTACTTATATAAGTACCTCTAAAAGGAGGAAACCCATGAGGTATCTCAGCTTTGGTTTTAGTATATATTCCACCATTTGTACAAGTAGTTCTGCTTTATTAAATATCTTAAATACAGTCCACTGCATTTCAAAATCAATCCCAGAATTTCGTTCACTTAATTATAGTCCAATACTGGAGACATACCCTGTCAAATAGTAAGTATTATAGATAGGAAGTATTAAGGTACTGGTTAATATCAAAACTAAAACAAATATGTATGAGTCTCTAAGAGTGATATTTTCAAGCATTTGAAGTTTTCAAACAATTTGGGGTTTCAAACTGGCAATCAGAAATTCAAGATGCTATCTATCTAATAGCTTTGTGAATAAAAGTAACCCCCCCATTATAATTTATAATTAATGTGCTAGCAGGATACACAGGATGCACAGGATGCCAAAAATATAATGCAAAATGTCAAACCATTTCAGAGATATAAATCTTTATTAAGGACCTCCAGTAGGCCTGCTTTGCCATAAGAATCTGTAAGGATAGAAAGTTACATTGCATTTTGATTTATGAAAGGGGAATGTATATGACCTTTGCAACACAGAGAATACTGCACATGTCCATAAATCTCTGCACTGAACCTTCATTACTCTCAGAGATATGGGGCCAGATTTCAAAAGTGTTGCTTATATTGTGAATTGGCCCTGATTCTGAAAGACTTGCTCTCAGTGTAAGTGACTTACTTCAGTGTAAGTCATATCTATAAACAGGCTTACTACAGAAACCAGATTCCAAAATAGCTGCTCTCAGTGTAAGTGTTCCCTTACACTGACAGCAAGTCTTTTGGAATCAGGGCCACGAAATATACATTTTTCCATAAGCATGTAACTTGATATCACTAGAAACATGCCACCAACAAAAATCAGTGTACTGACAAGAAGCAAATGACCCGATTGACTTCATACTTGACCTGTACTGACATTCTTAAAGAGGATAGTGAATGCATTGTATACTTAAGTGTTTAGGTATAATTAATTACCTGAAACGTTTACTAAAAGGTCTCAAAAGCCGTTTCAGATATTACCTCTTATATGCATACATTAAAAGTGTGACATTCTGCAAGTTGCATTATGTTTATTTTATTTAGTGTATGGTTATATTGCTTTTTCTCTGGATGAAAAATAAAAAGCATGCCCAAAATGCATCTGATTAAAACTGGATAGTTTTCTAAAAATATAAACAACTCTGAAAAACAATTTCACTGACAAATGCAAAAAAGAAGGTTTACAGACTATTTGTTGTCTAGTTAGTGTAATTATTTATTTAGTTTTGTGCTTTGATGCCCATTTCACCTTTTAAGCTTGTAGTGTACTTATGTTTTTGTTTTAGTAAAGTGCTGTAAATGCAGTGTGGGAATATATTTTTTTATTTGCAAGTATCTTTCCCTCTCCCCACAGTTGTCTAACTACAGAATTAGTGTAAATAAAGGGGTGTGGATGCAAAGCTCCCCATTTAAGGGTGATGTTGGGGACTTACACTATCAAAATGGATTTTCAGTGAATGTGTTTTTCAGTGTTTTTACTGTATGATTGTGGTTTCTCTGAAAACGCACAAATCCTATGAATTTATCAAAATAACATGAAGTTGAAGGCAAGTGAGTGAGTATCTTTACGGTGAAAAATCACAAACTATTTGTGTTCTGCAGATGGGTGTTATAACCCATTTTCCTGAGAATTTTGATAGAAAGATTTAAACCTTTTCAGAGATAGTGTTATATTGGCAATGATCACCAGAAATATTTTCAGTTTTGTGACATTTGCTTCAGAGCAAAACATACATATGATATGATACATGTTCTGGCTGACAAATACAGTAAATGCCAGAGTTATATCTTCATAGTATTAGCAAAATAATATTTTTTTGTTAAAGGTGACATTTTCTGTTATTTTAAGTTATAGGAAGAATTCAGTTTTCCAAATGCATACAGATTCATTTAAAATGCTATTATTTGCCTTTCTTTCATGCTATTAGATCTTGCAATTTATAGTATATGATTATTTACACATACAAGTTTTCCTGAAAAATCTGTAGGAAAATCAGAAAACATTGCAATGGTATAGTCATTTCCAGATATCAAATTAAGTCAAAACTGATAAACTACATTTCCAAAACATTTAGTTTAAAATAAAAATGCTGTTATTAGTTCCTTTCTATGTAGTAAATGTGTAGACCATCGAAAACATAAATATGTAGTGCTGTTATAGCATCAGTCTTAAAACATGATGCATTTCTACATTAAAGTGGGATTTTTTCATTTGCTTTAAATGTTATGACATAATATTGTCATGACAAATGAGGAATGCTCCATAAAATTAAAAATGCTGTTGTGAAGATAGAAACACTGGATGGTATTTATAGTCACTACACAAAGGCACAGTGAGTATATATATTTGTTGGACACAGGCACAAGAGAAATGCAGCTCAGTGGCATATGCTGCGCCTGTATGCAATAATGGAAAAGTCATACAGTATGAAAACACCACACGAATGCAACGATAAACCAACGCAAATGCAACGTTCAAGCAGAAACCCAGGAAAGAACCACCATAAAATCATATTTATTTTATTATATTTATCATATGTATTACAATATGTAACTTTTAGTATGCTTAGTGGCATTAGATAGATATGAATATTTGTTTTTTATAAGTTGATTGTTATACATATATACTTTTTTATAAAGTTTGGTATTTATTGTAATTTAATGGAATAATTTAGCATGATTAGGGCATTGTCTTTTTAAATTTGTCTTTTTAAATGTCTATTTTAAGATCGTATATATTTTGTTAATTAATTTATGACAGGAAATGGCATCATGATTGAGAGTGTTTTTAAGGTGTGGAGAAGTGTAAAAGAATGTCTGATGGAGTAAAACATTCATTTATACGAAAGCGCTAACCATTTATTTTCTTTGTGATTGCCTTGTGAATAAATTTTGCTGGCTGATTTTATGGTGGTTCGTTCCTAGATTTCTGCTTGAACTTTGCATTTGCGTTGGAAAAGTCATACAGTATTTCATAGGCAAATGAGGACATAATGATAAGAAAGCGAAAATATGCAAAAACATGTGAAGTGCCTTGTTACCCCCTAGTGGATGAAGGCCGAAATCTGAAGCTTCGGTTTCCTGAGGTTCAACTGTCTACAAGCAGAGCTCCTCCACAGGAAATCCCTGACAGTGAGTTGTGCCAGCAGTAATACCCTTTTTTGGGGGGAATTCCCTCCCTTCTTCAAGTTGATGTAACCATGGACTTTGTATACATAGGTTTGGGGGTGTGAGAGACTTGCCTCCCCACACACACACACACACACACACACACACACACACACATTGGGGGTGCAATGGGGCTTGAGCTTCTGCAAAAACACTTAGAAAAGTGTTTTTCACCATTTTTTTCAGTAAATGCAATTCAGGGATTCTGATCTTGGGTGCATTTGCTTTCTTCCACTCATAGTGGAAGTGACATTCAGGTGCTATTCTCACCTTTTTGCAGAGTCACAGTTTGCTATACAACTACATTGTGTACGCATGCCCAATAAAAGGCAAATCTGTGCCTGTTTTTCCAATCACTTTGCAATCATCGAAGATGCTCAGTTTAACAGATAGTGTTGCTGAATCCCATTTTGAGCTACTTGTTTTGTACTACTGCAACCTGGTGAGACAAGCAGTACCCTGGGGAAGTACAGACAAATAATTCCACATTCCAGTGTTGTAGAACAGAAATTGCTTGACAGATTTAGAATGAGCATGGATATTATAAGGGTATTGGTGAACATGTATGGCCAACAAGTTAGAACTGAAGGAATTTGTGGCCTTCCTATTCCTGTCACTACAAAGGAATGCATACCCTCTGTATAGTTACCATGGAGACCTTTCAGAGACTTACTAAGGACACATTGGCTATCTCACAGGCTTCTTCCTTGAGGATTGTGCAGCAGATCCTCGATATAATTTTGGCCCATGTGGATGAGCATATATATTTCCAAGTGTCATCACAGGAACAAGCCAGTACTGTGAGTGGCTTTTGTGGAACAGCATTTTTTACTGAGATATTGGTGTGACGGACTGCCCCCATGTGGCTTTTAGGGTCTCATCTAGAACATGGGGGGAGAGGGACAAAAATAGGAAGGCTAACCATTCAATCAACTGCCAGATAGCATGTGATGTACATGGTTGCATCAACCATACCTCTCAAGTGTACCTCATTATGAGGAACGTACCTCATTTGGGGTCTTAAAAAGTTCATGTTCCTCAATGTTCCACATTGAAAGACTCTGTCACACATTCAGTGTTAGGATTTTTTTAAAGTGAAATCCATGGTAAATAGAAATGAATCATATTAATTCATTAAAAAATCTTCTTTATAAGTAAAACCAGCATATTTTAACCATCCTATGGCCTTCCTAGTAGAAGTTGTTAGTAAGTCATTAGTATGTGTTCCACATTTTGCCCATTTGTTCCACATTATGAGGGCTACTGTTCCTCATTTTGGAGAAGGAAGGTTGAAAGCTATGGCATCAACAATATATCAACAAAGCATCCTGGTAACACCCATCATTCCCATATATATCACACAAGTACTGTATATCGCTACTTCCTGCATGGTAGGATTCCCCATTCCCCATGGTCACCTTGTTGGTAAGAGCATACTGAATAACTTTATTCCCCATAGTTATTTATCTATATAGTGATTAAGGGTTTAATGGCTAACCAGCCCATCTTCATGTGTCCCCTCCTTGTTTTGCTTTCCAGGTGATGCAGGCCTCCACTTGAATCTTGGCTAATGACACTATTCAGCATGGTCACCTAGTTGGTAAGTGCACAGTAAGTAACTTTATTCCCCACAGTTATTTATCTATATAGTGGTTAAGGTTTTAATGACTTATTCTGCCCAACTTCATGCGTCGCCTCCCTGTTATGTTTTTATGGTGATGCAGACTACCTGCTTGAACCTTGGCTAATGACACCAGGTGTAACCTTTATGTAGCTGGAGAGGAGTACTTTAACACCACCCTGTCTCACACACAGGAAGTCATTGAGAGTGTGTTCTGCCTTCTCAAAGCCAATTTCTGCTGCCTGGATGAGTTTGGGGATAGCCCTTCAGTATGACCTTGTTACTGCATGCAGAATGTTTACTGCTTATTACATTTGGCATTAACATAATTATGCATCGTTCTGGTGAACAGCTGTCACAAGTAGATACCAATTATGGTAGTGCAGCTCCCCCTAGTGTTTGCTCCATGTGTGATGCTAGTGATGGTGGCCAGCTGACTCAACAACGTGACAATGACCTGCATCCGCATGCATGATATATGGCAGCCAGTGGTGATTACAGTAAGGGTGATTCTGGCAGCTGTACAGGACCAATAGTTCCATGGTGGACCATGTCTGCAATGAAACAGAGCATTTTGCTACATTCAGCACTGTTAACTCAGTTGAGTTAAGTTATGGGTTGTGCACAACAAACAAGTATTTTATTTAGTTATTTAGTCTTAATTTAAAAAGTTAAATGCGTATGCACTTGTTTATTTACGTAAAATAAATAAATAGTCAGTCCATACCAACCCTACATAATGCAGCCAGACACAGCTTTCTTCGTCTTACTGTCTCATGATTCATTGGGATGGCAAGGAGCAGAAAACCAGGAGTCAGCATTTTAAATGTTTATGTTGTACTGGGTGAGGATGACAGCTATTGCCTGACATTTTAAAAGCCCAGCAGTGGCTGTGTGTGGCTATTGCTTTCCCTCCTTTTCTTCTAAGGGAAAAGGACACTGTTTAATTTCCTTGAGTGTTTTAATAAGGCAGGTAAGTGTGTGTGTGTGTGTGTGTGTGTGTGTGTGTGTGTGTGTGTGTGTGTGTGTGTGTGTGTGTGTTTAGCAAGGGTGTAACATCAAGTTCATTTCAGCCAGCATTAATTTTTAATGTATCTATAAGTTCTTTAAACTACTATGTATTTCTAAGGAATAAACTCAGAAAGCACCACTGTTAAACATCAATATCAGATGAAGTCTGCCTTGCTATTAGTGTGAAACTGCCAGTATCAGTATGTATTTGTTGTCATAAAAATACATTTTAGGAGATTTACATCCTTTCACTACAGTGATTCTTTGGAAAAAATCCTGCAATATGTTTTTTACAATCAGTGCCAAGAATTAAAATACATTGACTAAGAGCTCTGCAGTTTATTCTTAAGTGCCAAGAAATGTTGTTCTTTTGGTTTAAGATGTAAAATATGCTGTCATAGACCAAAATAGTTACAGCAGATATATTAAAAATCCAAAAAACAAGCAGATACTAATAAAAATGAGTTTAGTTATCTGTTGTAGTTTGCATTTTAAATGTTTAAGCCTATTTCATTCTAATGGATAATGTACATATTGTGTTAAGAAGTCTTATTGACGTTGAATTGAAAGATGCAGTGAAAGGTGTGATGACCCACCACTGGACCAGTAATCAAGGAGCCTCAATCCTCACTACTGGCTACAGTGGGGGGCATACACTGAGAGGATGACAAGGTACACACACGGATGACAAGGTATACACACAGTATTTCCAGATGCAGCTCTCTGCATCAAGTGCAGTTTCCCTTAAGAGCACACAGAGACCACAGTCAGTCAGGGGCTGGTTTCTCCCTCTGTTTCCATATCCCAAATAAGAATCCCCACTGGCACAGCTATAGAGTTGAGATCTCAGCTGAGTGGCCAAGCCAAGACCTCTAGAACCTTCTCTGTCCAACCAGTGCTTTGTGTCCCTGCCCAAGTAACTGACACACACACTCATCGAGGTTTCATTTATACACAGACATACACACACATACAGACACACACACACACACACACGCGCACACACACACACACACACACACACACACACACACACACACACACACACACACACACACACACACACACAGACACACACACACACACACACACACACACACACACACACACACACACACACACCCCTGGGAAAGGCTGGCACAGGCTGATTAGCTATGTCCCTTTTTGCCATGACCATAAGGTAGTTATCACTCCCACCAGCCGACTCCTTATCAGCTACTTTAAGGCCCTTAACAAAGGGTGTCCATTCTTACTGCGTAATATTAATATTAATACAAATGGTAGTTTGACCAAGAGCAAGGCTATTAGGAGTGTCCTACACAGTGTCACCCAATAAATATGCAAGTACTCTCAGAACTTAGATATCTCTACATAGATCAGCCACAATGAAAGGTTTAAATATATTTAATAATAAATAATAAAGGAACAAGACAATATATATATATATATATATATATATATATATATATATATGTATGGGTCTAGGACTATTCACTGAAAGCACATTTCACTGAAATTCAAATGACTGTGCACAAATCACTGAAAGCACAATTCACTGAAACACATTTCACTGAAAGTTATATATGGCCTTTTCCCCACTGTAGTGAGACCCTGGAGTTACTATATATAGTAAGGGGGTGTGAGGGGTGCAGCCCCCCCATAGTTTATATATATATATATATATATATATATATATATATATATATATATATATATATATATATATATATATATATATTAAGTTTAGAAAAGAGTAATTTATTGAAATTGCAAGTATCCATGTGTATAGTTCAAAATATTTAAAATAGGTGGGGGCTATGCCCCCACACCACCCCAATGTGGGGGGCAGTGCTCCCCCCTTACTATATATTCTAACTACAGGGTCACACTACAGTGGGGAAAAGGCCATATATAACTTTCAGTAAAATGTGTTTCAGTGAATTGTGTTTTCAGTGACTTGAGCTTTCAGTGAATTGTGCACAGTTAAATGTGTTTCAGTGAAATGTGCTTTCAGTGAATAGTCCTAGACCCATATATATATATATATATATATATATATATATATATATATATATATATTCACAGTGACATCAGAGTTCAAAACCACAAGAAATATTTAAAACAACATTGCAGGACAGTCTCAAGTAAATAAAGAAAGATATCTAAACTAAGCTCCACTATATTCCCAATTGAATCTAAGAGAATTACTATACCCTAGTTGCTTAATTGGATCAAGGCAGATGTGGTGAATGAATCTTGTAGTTGTTACCAGGTCCAAGACAGAATACAGAATGTTGTATCTCTCTCAGAGACCTTTTACATTAATATCTCATATGTTACTGCTGGGCTAGCTTTCAGAATGACATAATTTCTTGTCATCTGACATCTAGACCTCAGACCCAAAACAACCATTGATGGTAGCTGGTAGCATTTAGCATCTACCTGTAAAAACAAATAGACAAGGGCTTTTCCTCAGATATTTGGCAGATGCTAGAAGTCATAAAACAATAGAACACTTCCAAGACAATACAGAAAGTTCCCTAGTTTTAGACATTGTATCTCCTTGCTGCATTGAAACTGAAAGATATCATCTTTTATGGCCTAGCCATAAAGTAATTTCATTTCAGCTATTTTTTCTGAAGTTTGCTAGATTGAAGTTAACCTCCTGTGTTCCAGTTTTCACTGTTAAAATATATACATTTAAACAGTTACAGTAGTGCATGTACATTTCTGTTCTATTCCAGTAGGACATGCTGTGGTTACATTTTAAGCACAATCACTTTATAAAATATCTTTTCAACACACGTCTGTACAAACCTTGTTTGATATATATATGGCATACATTTCTAATCCATTTGTAACACAAGCATCTTATATGTAGCATGTTGATATTAACCAATGACATATAATTATTTACAAAAGTTCAGCTAGCTGTGCTGGCAGTGTCTCCCTTTGTCACAAAAGGTAAAACTATTTTTTGAAGCTTGTCACCATATGCATTATAATTTACTAAAGAATGCATTTTCTTTCTGAAAGGGCAAGTGCTCAATACATCTGTAATTTTTTGTGCTTCAATTTCTTGTTCTGTATTTATTATTTTAATAATAACCGTGACTTCCATTGTTCCAGAAAATAATTAAGAACATATTTTACAAATTTACCATCAAAAGTATGAATGACTGAAGTTTTATTTTTATTCTAAAAGTATGTGAGATGTGGGGAGGGTATTCACATTTTTTCTGACCATACAGAGCAAGTAGTATAATACTCTTTTTTTACATTTAAAGGAATGACATCAGACCTGTAAGTACAATAAAAAAACAAGAACTAATAACAGTTTACTGAAATGTAATTGTAATCAAGCTGAAAAATGATAGGTCATGTGTATTATTCTGCATGGCAACACCAGACTTGTAAGTGCTTTTTTTTTCTTCCATACTAAGTGCTTTTTTCTTTCTTTCATTTTTCTTTTCATGAGATAACACTAGTGTAGGCGAATAGATTGATGGATTCTGTCTCTGATATTTTACAATACTTCAATGCATGGCACTTTTAACAATAATATGACTGCAGGGCATATTGCTGTTGGAATACAGAAATATAACAATTTATGGGCTCTTGGCTTAAGAAAAAAAATGAGCTTATTTTATCATATTCTGTATTATTGATAAATTGCTGATGAAATGTTTTGTCTTAGCTCTAATTGGAATATTTTTATCACAATAAAGCATTTGAAGGGGTTTATATCATAACATCGAAGTTGCAATACAGTGAATGTTATAATATTGAGCCCAAAACCTCAAAGACTGAGAACCGCGAAGTCGTGGAACATCAAATTCTTTCCCAAGGAAAGAATTCTGTGGGCCATTTCCACCGCTTCGCTATTTCCTCCACTGTGGTGTGATCTCAGAGTTGGTATATTTCAGTAGGGGGGTGTGGGAGGCACATCCCCCCACATGGGAGTGTGTGGGGCAAAGCCCCCCACATTAGCAATAGTTTTTAGTGTTTTTGTGTTTTGTGTTTTGTGCTGGAACAGCGTTTTTTTTCCCAGGGAAAAAAAATCGCTGTTCTCAGCTTTCGGTGTTTTCAGCATTCGAGGTTACCAGTTCGATGTTATGGCATTCGATGATATCATGTTTCGATTATGTGATATAAACCCCATTTGAAGTATACACAGCCAAGTGGCCATAATTGATATGTATGGACTTTGTGGATTATAATAATGGCACTATGCGTGGTCTTTTATTGTTGAAATATTACAAAATGGGTGGCTTTGTTATTATCGGTAAGTAAACTTTGTTTCACTTATTGCTGGAAAAATGTTCAAGATTAATTAGCTTTAAAACAAACGCACTCAAATTTGCATAATAAAAAAATAAATATAATTTAAAACAAAACACACTCAAATTTGCTTAATTAAACAATAAATATAATTTAAAACACACAGGAAAGGAAATCCAAAAAAACATGTATATTTAGTTTATATGAGAGGGTCGGGCCCATGGTTTGAAAACCACCCAGAGCCCAACATACAGTTAATGCACCAGTGACAGCAGCCCATGTAAAGTGACAGCATCTAGTGCACAACTGTGTGCCATGACATTTACTGTGTGACAGTGTAACGATAATACTTGACTTATGCAGTACTACCTATGGACTTTGCTGAGTGGTGCATGGTCAGCTCACACTGTGCATTAAAAATTCATCTTTACTGAGTGGTTCATGATCAATTCACACCATGCATTAGGCATTCTTCTTTGCTGAGTGCTGCATGGTCAGCTCACACTGTGCATTAAACATTCCTCTTTACTGAGTGTTGTGCGGTCAACTCACACTGTGCATTAGACATTCCTTCACATTTCTACACAGATAATTCACAAATGTGTACTTCATAGGGTCATAGCCATCATCATGTGCACACTGTTTAGTAGTCAGTGGCACAAATGCTAGATATATGAATAGAGTGTGTATGAAAGTGGCGGGGGTTGTGAAGTGCTGTACTGATACATGCTGAAGAATTGTATTGCTGTGGTAATGAAGTTACTTTCAGTTGTTAATGTAAATGTCAATGATAGTCATGATTTTTTTTAATATGAGAAGTTCTATCATAATTCATTCATTTAATTTACTTATTTATTTATTTATTTTTTCCAGCATGCTAGTGAGTGCAAATGCTGTAACTTTCAGCATAGATGTTTATTCCTTCGGTTATTTGTGTGGATTGTGTTGGTTGAGGTATATATCACAGTCTATAAAGTTGTGTCAAATCTGAAATGTGTCAAGACACAATCTCCCCTAACAACTGAGTGGGGGATGGTCCCAGACACTGAGAGCAAGTAGTTGCATGAGATCTTGATGCTGCGTTGCTACAAAGACAAGATCTATCAGATGCAGGGGAAGCTGCTGACATTGACAGAACAGTGTTATGGAACCTAGATCTTGACACAAAGATCTTACCCTTTGATGTGGGAGTTTGACAAAACCTAACTGCCTTATTCTTGGGCATATCTACTTGCATGCTTGCAGCCCTTTCTTGGGACATACATGGTGCCCAGCTTATTCATCCACCATGCATGTGAACCCTTCCTCAGCCACCTCCACCGCTATCAGCAATGTGTGTCAGGAAAGTCTTCAGTAGTACATGGGACAGAGGTTGCCATGGAATCCATGTGAGTAATAGTGTACCATATGAGGATCATCATGACAATTTCTCTGGTCTCCACCATTCTCATATACTGCTGAACGTCCTTGTGTATACTCTGCATCATTCCTCCACCATTCTCATATACTGCGGAATTTCCTTGTGTATACTCTGCATCATTCCTCCAACATTCTCATATAATGCAGAATTTCTGTGTGCATACTCTGCATCATTCCTCCACCATTCTCATATACTGCTGAATTTCCTTGTGTATACTCTGTATTCCTCCTCCACTATTCTCATATACTGCTTAATTTCCTTGTGTATACTCTGCATCATTCCTCCGCCATTCTCATATACTGCTGAATTTCCTTGTGTGTAATGCATATCACTCTTACCATCTCTGTCAGACTCTCTGTACCTGAACTTTTTTCAGCACATCTGCTGCTGTGTAGACAAGGCTTTGTGCATCTCTGGAGCCAGCTGTGATTGATGTTTTCATGAGGCACCCCTGTGTGCAAGCCACACAGTGGGTTATGGAATCTCAGATATTTTTGGTCTTCAATCTCTTCACAAGAAAGAGGTGCTGTGCTATAAAGTGATTCCCTCATCCATCCACAACCACTTTCTCACATTTTTGTACATAGTGTCAGCATGTCACTCCAACAGTGACAACCATCAGTAGCCTGTCTTCACAATGCCAGGTGACTAGCTCTGTCACAGTTTTTCTTCCACACCACACACAGTCATACCAATGGCCAATTTATCCAATCCATCCTATGCTGAGTGCTGCTCCACTGTAACCCCCCTACCATTTGATTGTAATGATATTTCCTTATGACAAACTATGTGTGAGTCTGTGTGACTGATTAGGGAGCTCATAGTTTGTAGTGTAGATGTGTTAGGGGTGAATCCAAATTAAAATGCAGACTCCATATTCAGTCCATAAACTTTTTGACATATCTAATTGTCAAGATAATTTTTTAAATTTGACAATGTTATCTATCTGTTTGGGTGAAAAGGACTGTGCCGGTATATATTGTGACTGTGTGCCACTGTCCTGAGGCTGTGCCATGACTATGAGAGTGCTGCATCAGTGAACACATCAGTAAGTATTTGAGTATTCATGCTGTTTAAAACATTTGAAATTCTATTACCAGTTGGAGATAATGATGTCCACAGGTACCATGTTTTGTCTGTTGCTGAGATGCTACTGTTGATAATGAAGTACCTGGTGAAGAAACATTTGAAATGTATATGCACTTATTCACTACACCAAGTGATACATGCCATAGCAATAAACTATATAGCAACACACTGATCTTCCGCAAGTGGAACTAGCTTGAGTAAATGAACAGAATTACCAGTAAAAGAACATTCACAAATTACAAGCAGTTAATTGATTATAAAGAATTCTACCCAGTTCTTTCAGCTAAAGTCACATCTGTGAATGTGGCCTTTCAGAAATGGACAAACTGAAAAGTTGTCATGTTAGCAAAATTTATGAACAATGAGCAGTTAAATAGTCCCTTGACCACTCATCCCACACCACCAGAGGTACATGGTGCTCTTGTTCGTATCCTTTGCAGAAGATGAGAAATGCCTTTAACTAACCTAACTAGTCTATAATTTGTAATGAATCATTACTTAAAGGTTTTAAATGACATCACAACTGCAGTTCATTTCCTTTGTTAGCTGGGCAGAAGAGAGGGAAGAAGGACACATACAACTGACCTCATTGTTATATTTTTGCAGGGATGATCAAGCAGAGCACCCCTGCCCAGTTTGCCCTTTTTTCTTCAGTCTTGATGTAGTATCACAAATGTTATACTGATTTTTGAAATGCTGACATCAATCACTTGAGTGTTAATGCTTGTGTATTTTGATAAATCGGTATATAGTCATTTATATGTATCCATCTATCTATGTAGATATATATATATATATATATATATATATATATATATATATATATGTATATATATATATATATATATATATATATATATATATATATAGTGTATATGTGTGTGTGTGTGTGTATGTGTGTGTGTGCAATTATATATATATATCTATATCTATGTCTAATGTATATATGTATATATATATATATATATATATATATATATATATACACACATACACATATATATATATATATATATATATATATATATATATATACATACACACACATATATATATATATATATATATATATATATATATATATATACACACATAAATAAATAATATACATATATATTTGTATATCTATATCTATGTATGTATATATATATATATATATATATGTGTGTGTGTGTGTGTGTGTGTGTGTGTGAATATATGAATATATATGTCTATTTTAGTATATACATATATATATATATATATATATATATATATATATATATATATATATATTCACTCCCTGTGATTATGTGGGTTTCCTCTGGGTGCTCCAGTTGCCTCCCACATTCCATAGACATGCAGTAAGGTGATCTGGCACTTTGTATTGGGAATGTGTGTGTGAGTGTGTAGTGTGGGAGAACTACCATGGCAGGTTTAGCTACCCGATAGTGTGAATCTTGTCTCTAGGTGATTGTCACTGTTGAAGCTACTGGCCTCCCTTTAAAATGCAATTTTAAAGGAGATGATCACTCTTCAGTATTATATTTATTTTATATTTGTTTCCAGGACTGTCCAACTGGACTGAAAGCCTATTTGCAGTGGAGGCCCGGGGAGAAAAGCTCCACTGTAATAAAACTATTACAGTGATATTAACTAACATGAAGTAATATAAAAGGTTCCAGTCTGAAAGGTTAACAATAGAGCGAGGCAGAAATTACATGGGAGACAAAGATAGTACAACAAGTCTATAGGAAAGGAGAAAAAGTAAAAAAGCCCCATATTTGAAAGTACAATAACATATATATTCAATATACTATACACAGCAGGATATCAATACAAATACAGACAGCTGTTAAGAATACTATAGGAACTTTTCACATCAACAGTTAGATTGGCAGTATATCAGGATTGTGTACAGGAATAATATCTGGCTATGGGATGGAGGGAAGAAAATGACGCAGAATAAGGAGACAGAAAGTAGAGTGTGGGTTTGGTGTGAGAAGGTTTTTATATAAAGGGAAGTAATGAGAACTAAGACAGAATTAACAGAGAGAGTGAGGAGAAAGTAGTGTAAGATCATCCCGGAGTAGTACAGGAGCATAGCCAGTTGTTGGAGTGCTGGTCCCTCAGGAATGACTCGAATCTGCGATTATTAGAGGTGTATCATATGTGATGTGGTACTGAATTCCAGTTTTTAGATAACTGATTGGAGAAGAGAGTTGTTGGACTTTGTGACTTTTAGTACGACTTTTATCTATTTATTTTATTTTTTATTTAACATTTGTTAACCGGGAAAGTCCAACTTGGAACAAAGCCAATTTTCAGTGGAGGCCTGAGAAGAAATGTTCCAGATGCATGTCTTTCTAGTTTGTCTGAGGATCTCAGAGTTCTGGGGTTAGAGTATGATTGAATTAAGTTTTTAAGAGGTGGGCAGTTCTCAGGTTGATAGACGGAGTGAGTAATAATTAATTGGTTCAAGGATAGTAGACTGGGTAATTCGATCCATTTTAATTTGTGTAGGGCAGGGCAGTGGTGAGATCAGTATGGATGATTAATTGCAAATCTTGCTATTTTATTATAGCAAGTTGCTAATTTCTTTGTCAGTTTTTTTCTGAAATTTGTAAAAATGGTGGAGGCATATAGAAGGGTGGAGAGAGGGTGTGTCCTAGCTAGGGAGTGTCGGGTAGAGTTAGTAAGGTATGGTTTGGATCTGTAAAGTGTGACAAGCTTTATGTGGGCCTTATTTGATGGTTAGTGCTAAGTGTTTATCAAATTTTAAACAGTTGTCGATCGTGGCTCCAAGGACTTTGGTGTGTATTTGCTCTTCTGCTGTATTTTTGGGGGGTTTTTGCAGTGTTTTGGAAACTGACATTGTGAGTTCCATCATTTCAATAGGGAATCTTTAAAAAGCCTTTAGTCTTATGAGATTTTTTTGCCAGACCTCTGGAGACATAAGTTGTTGTATGTGTTTCAACTTATACTACCTCTGCTTGCTGACCAGAATATCAACTTTTCCCCCATTTCCATCAGGCATTCCACAGTAATGACTATAAGCATTTTGTATTGACTATCATTTTAGTTGATTCTGTGTTCATTGTGACTTAGGTCCTTGTACGCACAGCTAAACATTTTTGATCTGTCTCCAGTGTTTCAAGTGGCACAGTGGTTACTTTCATAGTATTTCTATCAGTTAATGGCATCATATCCTTGACAATGAAATATTAGCACCAGTGGGTATTACTTAGTTATCTTTGGCTGCACTGCAATTTTGTTACAACGACTGATGTAAGTTGCTTACTGTTTATGCATATAATTGCCAGGGAGTGGGAAGTTAACAATTGTGTTGTAGGGTTCCACACCAGAAGTGTCAGACTTCCATTTCAGAAGTGTCAGACTCAATTCTGCAAGACATGATATTTGTGTATCTGAAAAGTATTATGACTGGTGCCTATTTTTATGAGTTTTTGTTTACTTTTGCATGTCATAATGTTTCTGTATAGCATCTGTATTCTGTGTAATGCATCTAACAGTATGTCTTCTTTTCTGCTTTTCTACACATGTAAGTACTGCTGTTAAATCGCATGTTTGCATGCACAGGTAAAATATCTTCCCTTGGTATATATGTCTGCAGCTTCTGTGGGTGCTTTATATATATATATATATATATATATATATATACACATATATATATATGTGTGTGTGTGTGTGTGTGTGTTTGTGTGTGTGTGTGTGTGTGTGTGTGTATATATATATATATATATATATATATATATATATATATATATATATATATATATATATATATATATGTGTGTGTGTGTGTGTGTGTGTGTGTGCATGTGTTTATTTGCTGGCTTATTAGTAAGTGCTGTTGTTGAAGTATATCATTTTTTTTTGCAGGTATGGTGATACATTTTACTATGTTTTTGTTTTACAATTTTTGTGTTCATTCATTCATTCATTGTTCAGTTATCCACTTCATCCATTCCAGAGTCATGGCGACCTTATGTCAGCATTTAATGGGTGTGAGGCTGTGAACTAATCCAAATGGAGTACCAGCCCATCACAGGATGCACACACACACTCACACACACACACACACACACACACACACACACACACACACACACACACACACACACAGATATACTCACACACACACACACACACGCACACACACACATACACACACACTCACACATGCACACATGCACACACAAGCACAAACATAGACGCATTCACTCACACACACATCACTCACACAGATTCACGCACCCACACACACACATCACTCACACAGACATATACACAAACAGACACACACACACACACACACACACACACACACACACACACACACACATCCATATATGCACACTCACAGACACAGTCACTAACACAGGCCATTGACTAACACATCGCATGCATACCTACCAGCAATTTGAAAGCCATCAATTCAAATGTGGCATGACTTTGAGATGAGGGATGAGGGGAGGAACCTGGTGTACTCAACAAAAACTCATGGGGCACAGAGCATCCATGCAAACTCCATAAAGAAGGCACTGTAGCAAAGAACCAAACTGGAAAACCAGGTTCTGGGAGGCATGCAAAATCACTGCACACAAAAAGAATGCAAGACTCCTTCTGATGAGATAGCAATTCTAACATTGGCAGTTTTTGTGTTCTTGCTTAATTTAAGTTTTTTTTTTACATCTTTAATGTAATATAGAATGTTTCTTGCTACACAGTCAGTGTCTCTTTAACTGCTGACTGTTGAGACTTGTATGGATTATATTTGCAGATTCATATCTAATTTAATACATATTCTCATCACTTCCTGGTTAATGTTTCTTTTCCTGTCTTTGTTTCAGATATAGGAATAAGGGTAGGAATACGTGGGGTAGGTGTATTTCTGCATTTGGTCCATTACTCCAGTTACCACTATTGTATATTCAGATGCTTTGCATTCACATTAGATATTTAGTGACTTTATAGGCCAACACTGGGACATTTTATTGGCATTTCACTTGCAGAACATTGCAAGCATTGTGGCGCCCGTCGTTAGCTCCCAGTGCCTCTATGGTTTTCTTTAGTTTTGTTTTTCAGTTTAATGATTTGACTTCATATTTTTTATCAGAACCTAACAGCTGTGTCCCTCACATAAATCTATCACATCACAAAGGAATGACTGTCTAGAAGCTGCGAAGACCATGGCAAGTTGAAATGTAAGTAAAACATTTATATATCTTATCTGTCTGCTCTAATATGGGAATAAGAACTTAAAATGTTGTTTTAACTTTGTGTAATAGGATACTTGTGATATTAGCTACAATCTATTAATTGTCCATTTTAAGGTTAAACAGAGTTGTATCCGAACCTTTACTTTCTATTTGTGTGCTATTGTCATTAGCTGCTCTGTGCAAATTCGCAGACACTCGAGGGATTTTATAGATTATTAAAGTGTTGCAGCTATCAAACTTGTAGCAACTTAGCACTTGTGAACTATTGTAGCCCTTATGCACCATCAGTAAGTAGATGGTTGCAAATGCTAACCATTTTCTCTGCATGAAAGCATGATACTCTTTTCAATGTCATTTAGTACCCACAGGCAGACTTTAGGAAGACTCACTCAGGCCATTGAGATGATGATGACCCCTTTCATACAAAGGCAGGTTTTTAACTTGCTTCCTTTCAGCATTCTGTCATTGTCACATATTACTCAGACTATCTGAAAATTAAAGAGTATCATCTTATTTTGTACATGACAGAATATTTACCCATAATATTATGCTTATATCTTTCCATCCAAAAGAGACCTCAGTGACATTTATCACATAGAGAGGAATAAGACCTGCCATTAATCTGATTGGCCATACAGAAGAAACACACACCATTCTGACAACTGTATTTCTATTATATTATATTTCAATACTGAAAAACAATATATTTTATTTCACAACATAACACAATCCATGTAGCAATCTTTATTAAAACCAAATCACACTTACTGTCTCTTGCCTTCTAAGAGTACAGAGAGTTTAAAATCATTCTTACTTGCATTTAACAAATATGATAACAAATAACTAACCACTCACAGTCAGTAACTGTAATCTGTCAATCCCGATAACATAAAAGACACCTGTCACATCAAGCACTTGCATTTGTTATTTAATCTCTTTGGTTTCATAGTGCTTTCTATTTTAGTGACTGACTGAGTGTGAAAGGTTAGTTATTTGTAAATAAATTTTTTTAGTCAGTGGATATAAGAATGTTTTTAAACTTTTAGAAGTTAGTAGCTGAAGTGTGTAATGAAATGTGGTTTTAAAAAATATTACTACTTTTAACGCATTAATGTCAGAGACTCAGTAGCTCATTGAAATGCAGAATATGTATATGATGTGCAGATTAATGCACCAAGCTATAGAGATTTGTTCTGCTGGACAGATGTTTGAACTTCAGATCAGTTCATAGGATCATATATTCATATGTTCGTAGGTGTGTACTAGGCTAATGGCCCTGGGGCCTTTACAAGCCTAGCCCATAGAAGTGCCCTGGCATTGTGCTACTCTATCAAGTAGAACCACTGGAGTGATCCCCAGGGTGAACTTTCTATTACCCATCCACTCATCAAGATTTCACTTGAAGAGGGACAGTGAGGTGCTCTGCTTGACATGTATGGGAAGTCTATTCCAGAGCATGGGCAGTCTCTGGGTGAGGAACCTGTCCCTCCAGCATGTTCTGTTGATTGTGGTAATGAGGTTGAGGTCTCTGGAGCATGTGGTGCAGAGGGATTGGGATTTCTTTAGATGTAGCATTTCTAACAGAGCTGGGTCAGACATGGCTTTGTAAGTTAAGCTGAGATCACCTCTTAGTAGATGATATGAGACAGAGGATAGCTGGAGTTTTCTGAGTTGTCCATGTAGGACATGTGTTTAAGGCCTAGAGTCCTCTTCGTGAGGTACTTTCATGGCCTCTCCAGCTGTTGCAGGTGTCTAGTGAGGTACATGCCAAATGGGGCATTATACTCTATGATTTGTCTAATAAGGGAAGACTAGAGAGAAATGATGACCTCTTTCTTCCTGGATGCAAAACCCTTGGTAATGAGATGTGCCACACAGAAGGACGATCTGACCACAGTGGCAATGTGGTGGTCGAAGGAGAGGTTGCTGTCAACCTGTGTCCCCAGATCTCTTATAATGCCTTCAGTAGTCAGTGGGCTCCCATCAAAGTGGTAATTAGTGGGAACTGAGTTTTTCCCAAATGGGATGTTGACACATTTTTTGGCATTAAGCTTAAGCCCATGGTTTCAACACCAGTCACTGGTCTTAGTGAGGCCTTTCTGTAGGATGTCTGCATCACTTGGGGAGTTAATAATGGCTCCCAGCTTGCAGTCATCTGTGAATTTGGTCAACCAGAGTCCCTCTATGTTGGCTTGGACTTCTGAGAAGTAGATGCCAAACAGGGGAGGACTAAGGACCGATCCCTGTGGGACTCCACTTGTGACTGGTCGGCAGCCTGACTTGTAGTCCGTTACTTTCACACTTCATAGGAAGTTACTAGGCTAATGGCCCTAGGACTCTCACAAGCCTAGCCAAGTTCTACCCTTATTTCAATAATCAGCATGAATTGCCTCTGTCCAAGAGGGACACAGGTGGAACCCCGGGGGGACTTTACAGTTACTGTATTAAGAAGTTACCTCTTAAACTAGTTATTTGGTTATCAGAACTATGAGTCTGGAAACCACATGGGTTTTTCAGGAATTCAGAAAAAATTAGAAAAGGCTAAAACTCACAAAATACATGTAAACATTATGTTTCTGGCAAAACAAGATATAAAAAAATGTTCATAAAATGTACTAATAAATAATTGCTGTTATTGTGAAAGCACAGTCCACGGCTTTTGCTCATCTGTAAATATCAGTATCCAATAAAATATTTGTTTTTCTTCTTGCGTGTGAACTTCCCTCATAATCTAGATCAGCTACTTAATGACTTAATGTACTTCTTTGGCAGTGCTGACTCATTAGAAAAAGTGGGGGGCTGTGTTTCTCACGAAATACGTCTTCACAGTAACCCTCGAGGAAATTGCTGTCAGTGTTTTCTCATATTATGCCCCTAGCTACCATGACATTTTAAAGGTACTCAAGATTGTTACAAGTAATTAGTGACATCAGTTCTAAACTAAACTGTCTACGTATCTACCCAGTTGTGTTATGATGAATGAATGTGTATTTTTGAAAAAACAGAATTAATTTGTGGTAAAAATGTCATAAGAACTTTCATTTCGTATGCTAGAAAAATGCTCCAAAAGTAGTGCAGGGATAATCTATCTGTGATAAACTGAGGGATGAATTCAGTGAATTTAGTGGTGTAACAAAAGGTCACTGAGTAGATACTACAACTTTTTAAAAATCTTCATATCTAACCAGCCAGTCCAAAAGAAACAGTAAAACTGTTAAAAGACCCAAGAGAAATTCTGTTTATTTAAGAAAGAACAAAGGAGAAGTGCTTTGCTGATGGACATCCATGACTGCAGAGATTTTGTTTGAGTTAAGTATTTTATGTTTTTTGAAGTCAGGCCTACTTTAAAGTTACACTTTTCATTTGATCATGAACAGTCGTGACACTACATGTGTTTTCCTAGTCCATGAGTCCAATAAATTGCTGATAAAGATTCAGGCCTGCCATGCATGATGGAGGAGATATACATTTTTCATGGTCTCTAGAGGAAACATCTAAAGAGATACAGCTGGGATCAAAACAGAGGCCAAATCACTGCACCCAGCAGGATGTAAGCTGCATTATGATAACTAGTACAATGTTTAGTTAATTTTCACAAGACACATTTCTTTGTGTCAATGAAATGCATGGCTCATTCTACCATGTAGCAATGCTTTGCAACTACTGATAGCCAATCCATGCTGAATTCAGGGCTGTGTTACAGGTTTCTGTGTTTGCCCATACCTTACTTGGATAGAAGGAAGTTTCTCTGTTCACTGTGAGAGAAGAAGCTTTGAGCAGCCTATCTGTCCCTGGAGGAGTGGTTTCAGCCCAGAAATTAGTAGTCTATTGGCCATTTTGGGCTAATTTCTATCTCTTTCATTTCCCTGCTATAAAACCTGCATTTGCAAGGTTTTTGTGTTAGTATACAGCTCAGCAAGCTCTTGCCTGGTGCCCTGCAGAGTTCTACAGCAGCAGAGAGACAAAAGAGAGACTTTGGAGTGATTAAGTATCATTTTTCTGCATTTTCTTGCAGCCTTTAGCTAATTCCGCTTAAAACACAGATTTTCTAGAGTTTCTGTGATTTAAAAAGCTTGTTTCAGCTACATATTGTACTTATTTTACTGCCTGCACTTTAATAAAGTCGTTTTTGTGTTTAAATTACATGTTTAACTGTTGTAGGTTACACACTCAAGTGTGATAGCCATTTCTGTGCAGTTAAAGTGTTTTTTGATTGTATCTGCTTTATTTTTTGAAAAAAAAAAAACAAAAAATACTTGTTTTCCCACCTTTCTAAGCTAGTATAGTCCAGTTTTCAGGTTAGTGCTGAATTCAGGGCTGTGTTACAAGTTTCTGTGTTTGCCCATACCTTACTTGGATAGAAGGAAGTTTCTCTGTTCACTGTGAGAGAGGAAGCTTTGAGCAGCCTATCTGTCCCTGGAGGAGTAGTTTCAGCCCAGAAATTAGTAGTTTATTGGCCATTTTGGGCTCATTTCTATCTCTTTCATTTCCCTGCTATAAAACCTGCATTTGCAAGGTTTTTGCACTAGTATACAGCTCAGCAAGCTCCTGCCTGGTACCCTGCAGAGTTCTACAGCAGCAGAGGGACAAAAAGAGAGACTTTAGAGTTATTAAGTATCATTTTTCTGCATTTTCTTGCAGCCTTTAACTAATTCCGCCTAAAACACAGATTTTCTAGAGTTTCTGTGATTTAAAAAGCTTGTTTCAGCTACATATAGTACTTATTTTACTGCCTGCACTTTAATAAAGTAATTTTTGTGTTTAAATTACCTTTTTAACTGTTTAGGCTACACACTCAAGTGTAATAGCCATTTCTCTGCATTTAAAGTGTTTTTTTGATTGTATCTCCTTTATTTTTTGAAAAAAAAAAATAAATACTTGTTTTCACACCTTTCTAAGCTAGTATAGTCCAGTTTTCAGGTTAGAGCTGAATTCAGGGCTGTGTTACAAGTTTCTGTGTTTGCCCATATCTTACTTGGATAGAAGGAGGTTTCTCTGTTCACTGTGAGAGAGGAAGCTTTGAGCAGCCTATCTGTCCCTGGAGGAGTGGTTTCAGTACAGAAATTAGTAGTTTATTGGCCATTTTGGGCTAATTTCTATCTCTTTCATTTCCCTGCTATAAAACCCGCATTTGCAAGGTTTTTGTGCTAGTATACAGCTCAGCAAGCTCCTGCCTGGTGCCCTGCAGAATTCTACAGCAGCAGAGAGACAAAATAGAGACTTTGGAGTGATTAAGTATCATTTTTCTGCATTTTCTTGCTGCCATTAGCTAATTCTGCCCAAAACACCGATTTTCTAGAGTTTCTGTGATTTGAAAAGCTTGTTTCAGCTACATATTGTACTTATTTTACTGCCTGCACTTTAATACATTTGTTTTTATGTTTAAATTACCTGTTTAACTGTTGTAGGCTACACTCTCAAGTGTGATAGCCATTTCTGTGCATTTAAAGTGTTTTTTTTTATTGTATCTGTTTTATTTTTTGAAAAAAAAAAAATACTTGTTTTCCCCCCTTTCTAAGCTAGTGTAGTCCAGTTTTCAGGTTAGTGCTGAATTCAGGGCTGTGTTACAAGTTTCTGTGTTTGCCCATACCTTACTTGGATAGAAGGAAGTTTCTCTGTTCACTGTGAGAGAGGAAGCTTTGAGCAGCCTATCTGTCCCTGGCGGAGTGGTTTCAGCCCAGAAATTAGTAGTTTATTGGCCATTTTGGGCTAATTTCTATCTCTTTCATTTCCCTGCTATAAAACCTGCATTTGCAAGGTTTTTGTGTTAGTATACAGCTCAGCAAGCTCTTGCCTGGTGCCCTGCAGAGTTCTACAGCAGCAGAGAGACAAAAGAGAGACTTTGGAGTGATTAAGTATCATTTTTCTGCATTTTCTTGCAGCCTTTAGCTAATTCCGCTTAAAACACAGATTTTCTAGAGTTTCTGTGATTTAAAAAGCTTGTTTCAGCTACATATTGTACTTATTTTACTGCCTGCACTTTAATAAAGTCGTTTTTGTGTTTAAATTACATGTTTAACTGTTGTAGGTTACACACTCAAGTATGATAGCCATTTCTGTGCAGTTAAAGTGTTTTTTGATTGTATCTGCTTTATTTTTTGAACAAAAAAACAAAAAAAAAATATTTGTTTTCCCACCTTTCTAAGCTAGTATAGTCCAGTTTTCAGGTTAGTGCTGAATTCAGGGCTGTGTTACAAGTTTCTGTGTTTGCCCATACCTTACTTGGATAGAAGGAAGTTTCTCTGTTCACTGTGAGAGAGGAAGCTTTGAGCAGCCTATCTGTCCCTGGAGGAGTAGTTTCAGCCCAGAAATTAGTAGTTTATTGGCCATTTTGGGCTCATTTCTATCTCTTTCATTTCCCTGCTATAAAACCTGCATTTGCAAGGTTTTTGCACTAGTATACAGCTCAGCAAGCTCCTGCCTGGTACCCTGCAGAGTTCTACAGCAGCAGAGGGACAAAAAGAGAGACTTTAGAGTTATTAAGTATCATTTTTCTGCATTTTCTTGCAGCCTTTAACTAATTCCGCCTAAAACACAGATTTTCTAGAGTTTCTGTGATTTAAAAAGCTTGTTTCAGCTACATATAGTACTTATTTTACTGCCTGCACTTTAATAAAGTAATTTTTGTGTTTAAATTACCTTTTTAACTGTTTAGGCTACACACTCAAGTGTAATAGCCATTTCTCTGCATTTAAAGTGTTTTTTTTTTTTATTGTATCTGCTTTATTTTTTGAAAAAAAAAAATAAATAAATACTTGTTTTCACACCTTTCTAAGCTAGTATAGTCCAGTTTTCAGGTTAGAGCTGAATTCAGGGCTGTGTTACAAGTTTCTGTGTTTGCCCATATCTTACTTGGATAGAAGGAGGTTTCTCTGTTCACTGTGAGAGAGGAAGCTTTGAGCAGCCTATCTGTCCCTGGAGGAGTGGTTTCAGTACAGAAATTAGTAGTTTATTGGCCATTTTGGGCTAATTTCTATCTCTTTCATTTCCCTGCTATAAAACCCGCATTTGCAAGGTTTTTGTGCTAGTATACAGCTCAGCAAGCTCCTGCCTGGTGCCCTGCAGAATTCTACAGCAGCAGAGAGACAAAATAGAGACTTTGGAGTGATTAAGTATCATTTTTCTGCATTTTCTTGCTGCCATTAGCTAATTCTGCCCAAAACACCGATTTTCTAGAGTTTCTGTGATTTGAAAAGCTTGTTTCAGCTACATATTGTACTTATTTTACTGCCTGCACTTTAATACATTTGTTTTTATGTTTAAATTACCTGTTTAACTGTTGTAGGCTACACTCTCAAGTGTGATAGCCATTTCTGTGCATTTAAAGTGTTTTTTTTTATTGTATCTGTTTTATTTTTTGAAAAAAAATACTTGTTTTCCCCTTTCTAAGCTAGTGTAGTCCAGTTTTCAGGTTAGTGCTGAATTCAGGGCTGTGTTACAAGTTTCTGTGTTTGCCCATACCTTACTTGGATAGAAGGAAGTTTCTCTGTTCACTGTGAGAGAGGAAGCTTTGAGCAGCCTATCTGTCCCTGGCGGAGTGGTTTCAGCCCAGAAATTAGTAGTTTATTGGCCATTTTGGGCTAATTTCTATCTCTTTCATTTCCCTGCTATAAAACCTGCATTTGCAAGGTTTTGTGCTAGTATACAGCTCAGCAAGCTCCTGCCTGGTGCCCTGCAGAGTTCTACAGCAGCAGAGAGACAAAAGAGAGACTTTGGAGTGATTAAGTATCATTTTTCTGCATTTTCTTGCAGCCTTTAGCTAATTTTGTCTAAAACACCGATTTTCTAGAGTTTCTGTGATTTAAAAAGCTTGTTTCAGCTACATATTGTACTTATTTTACTGCCTGCACTTTAATAAAGTTGTTTTTGTGTTTAAATTACATGCTTAACTGTTGTAGGCTACACACTCAAGTGTGATAGCCATTTATGTGCATTTAAAGTGTTTTTTGATTGAATCTGCTTTATTTTTTGAAAAAAAAACAAAAAAAATATACTTGTTTTCCCGCCTTTCTAAGCTAATATAGTCCAGTTTTCAGGTTAGTGCTGAATTCAGGGTTGTGTTACAAGTTTCTGTGTTTGCCCATACCTTACTTGGATAGAAGGAAGTTTCTCTGTTCACTGTGAGAGAGGAAGCTTTGAGCAGCCTATCTGTCCCTGGAGGAGTAGTTTCAGCCCAGAAATTAGTAGTTTATTGGCCATTTTGGGCTAATTTCTATCTCTTTCATTTCCCTGCTATACAACCCACATTTGCAATGTTTTTACGCTAGTATACAGCTCAGCAAGCTCCTGCCTGGTACCCTGCAGAGTTCTACAGCAGCAGAGAGACAAAAGAGAGACTTTGGAGTGATTAAGTATAATTTTTCTGCATTTTATTGCAGCCTTTAGCTAATTCCGCCTAAAACACTGATTTTCTAGAGTTTCTGTGATTTAAAAAGCTTGTTTCAGCTACATATAGTACTTATTTTGCTGCCTGCTCTTTAATAAAGTTATTTTTGTGTTTAAATTACCTTTTTAACTGTTTAGGCTATACACTCAAGTGTGATAGCCATTTCTCTGCATTTAAAGTGTTTTTTTGATTGTATCTGCTTTATGTTTTGAAAAAAAAAAAAATACTTGTTTTTACGCCTTTCTAAGCTAGTATAGTCCAGTTTTCAGGTTAGAGCTGAATTCCGGGCTGTGTTACAAATTTCTGTGTTTGCCCATATCTTACTTGGATAGAAGGAGGTTTCTCTGTTCACTGTGAGAGAGGAAGCTTTGAGCAGCCTATCTGTGCCTGGAGGAGTGGTTTCAGCCCAGAAATTAGTATTTTATTGGCCATTTTGGGCTAATTTCTATCTCTTTCATTTCCTTGCTATAAAACCCGCATTTGCAAGGTTTTTGTGCTAGTATACAGCTCAGCAAGCTCTTGCCTGGTGCCCTGCAGAATTCTACAGCAGCAGAGAGACAAAAGAGAGACTTTGGAGTGATTAAGTATCATTTTTCTGCATTTTCTTGCCGCCGTTAGCTAATTCTGCCTAAAACACCGATTTTCTAGAGTTTCTGTGATTTAAACAGCTTGTTTCAGCTACATATTGTACTTATTTTACTGCCTGCACTTTAATAAAGTCATTTTTGTGTTTAAATTACCTGTTTAACTGTTGTAGGCTACACACTCAAGTGTGATAGTCATTTCTGTGCATTTAAAGTGTTTGTTTCTGATTGTATCTGCTTTATTTTTTGAAAAAAAAAAAAAAATATATATACTTATTTTCCTGCCTTTCTAAGCTAGTATCGTCCAGTTTTCAGGTTAGTGCTGAATTCAGGGCTGTGTTACAAGTTTCTGTGTTTGCCCATACCTTACTTAGATAGAAGGAAGTTTCTCTGTTCACCTGTGAGAGAGGGGAGCTTTGAGCAGCCTATCTGTCCCTGGAGGAGTGGTTTCAGCCCAGAAATTAGTAGTTTATTGGCCATTTTGGGCTAATTTCTAGCTCTTTCATTTCCCTGCTATAAAACCCACATTTGCATGGTTTTGCGTGCCGGGCAGTGCTGTTTAGCTAGGGTATAACTATTCCCAGCTCCACAAAGTCTACTCTTCAATTATTTTTCCCTTGGAACTAGACAAACTTTCAACTTAAGCACTCAAACCATTTACTTCTCATACCGGCACTTGCTCAAAACTCATAGCAAGCACTAATAAACCTTAGAACTAGACCCTCCCCTATACTGTAGAGAAGGACAAGGCTCTCTATTCAACCTTACCAGCCAATCAGTAAAGCAGTTCACTGTACCTATCCAGGCATGTCCAAAGGGCAGTTTCACGTGTACTCTCCGGTCCAACTGGTGAATCTGGGCATTTTGAGGCAATGTTACAATTGCCTCATGTACACAGACAACCCTCTCCCCCTTCCACCAAACAGTAATACATGTGAGAGATGCAATTATACAGCCAAACTGGAGGCTAAGCTCTCTCAACCCAAGACTGGACCAGACAGTCAAGAGGAGAAGGGAATTACTTGCATCACATCAGCAGTCTCACATAGACCTATGAAACCAGCACCGGCAAAAAACACACATAAATACACAAAAACATATTCGGAGGCTCTAAATAAAAATCTGCAGAAGCAACACAGACCTCCAAAGCAGACATCCAAGCAACCTCCACCCCCCCAACACAAACCATGAAACACATACTTCACAAAACCAGTGTGCCACACAATCACAGCCCTTAAGGCAAAATAACATACCCAACACACTAGTAATAGGTGACTCTATAGTCAGCCACACTGATGTCCCACTCACTAGGCTGAACAAGGAGAAGGTTAGTGTTAGCTGTCTGTCGGGTGCCAGGATCCGCCACATAACACAAGCACTCAGGTCACTCCAGAACAAGTACAAATATGACTCTGTCATTGTCCATGTTGTTGTGAATGACCTGAACCATACCTCCTTGGACTACATGAAAAGAGACATGGAGGAGCTCTCTGATTACATAGCCCAGGCTGGTATGACCCTGACCCTGAGTAGCATCCTGCCCTCACCAAGAATGATACCACGGCATACGGAAAAAATTATCAATTTCAACAACTGGCTAAGCTTCTGGTGTCATTCAAAGGGGATCCAGTGTCTGTCAGCCTGGGATGACATGCTCAACAAGCCACACTGCTTTGCTAGAGATGGCTTGCACCTGTCACCCTTAGGCTTTTGAATACTGGCCAAAGCTCTTGCCACCCCCATAGTGCCTTTTTTAGGCAAGGCTCAAAAGACAAACCCACCATCGTAAATAGCACAAGTAACAAAAAACTGAGGGTAATGCTACTCAATGCCAGAAGTCTAAACCTCAAAATGCACGCACTCGAGTATGGAGAAAATCGATAAATGTGCAGTAACAGAAACCTGGTTTAAGGCTCCAGAGAGCACCCCAGCATTACCAGGCTACATCTCATACCATACATTTTGGCCACAAAACCCGGGCCAAAATACAAAAGGCTGGGGAGTATCCATATTCATCAAGGATACCCACACCTCCAGGTTAGTAGCACAGCACAATGCTTCAGAGATCATCCATGTGCAACTAACAATGGGCAAAACTGCTATTCAAATTGTAGCTTGCTACAGATCACCCACCATGTCACAGGACCCCCACTTCGCATTCCTGGAAACACTGGGAAACATAAAGGTCCTACCAAACACCCTGATATTGGGTGATTTCAATTACCCAAACATTAACTGGGAGAACTACTCATGTACAAACTTCCTTGCCCAACATTTCTTAGAATTTATAAACTCAAACACCCTTGATCAACTGGTCAACACCCCCACCAGAGGTGACAACATATTGGACCTGGTCATCACCAACATGGTCAACCCCTTGCTGGTTAGATCTGACCATAAACTAATCACTCTGGATATCCACATTCCACCACCACCCCTGGTGAAAGAAACCACTGTTAAAAAACTTTTCAAAAGCAAACTTCATGTTACTTAAGACCGAGGTGGGAAGTTTCAAAGCCCCCATGCTAAAGGATAACGCTGTCCAAGCTGCAAAATCCTTTACTAATACACTCTATGGACACCTACAAGAATGCATGGATCATGCTATCCCAGACAAAACCAAGGCTCACTCCTCCAAGAAAAGGAAACCAGTCTGGTGGACTCTTGCCATAAACAAGCTATACAATAGAAGGAGGAAACTAGTACAGAAAAGAGTAAAATCCCAAGAAGGGAAGACATCCCTGATCAGTATCAGCAAGAAACTACGTTCCCTCATAAAATCATCCAAGGCTATCTTCGAAAGAAAAATTGCCATGGACTCCAATGATAACCACAAGGCATTCTTTAGCTATGTCAAGAATCCAAGTGGCAATTCTCAGAGCTGCTCGGAGTTAGTGCAGAATGGCACAAAATACACTGAACCAACCGATATAGCCAACATCCTGGCAGACAGGTTCAGTGCAAACTTAACCCCCCTCTCACCCTCAAAAGGGCCCATAACTATACCAGCAGAATGTAGTGCCCCTGAAATCACAGACAATCAGGTTAAAACAGCCCTCTCCAAAGCCAAAAACACAGCATCAATGGGACCGGACAGTGTCCCTGGCTGCATCCTACACAAGCTCAAAGATGAACTAACCCCTCACCTAAACACACTGTTTAAACTCAGCCTCTCCACAGGCTATGTGCCCACAGAGTGGCACACAGCAACGGTTATTCCACTCCACAAAGGTGGAGCCATAACGGACCCCAGGAACTATCACCCTATAAGCCTGACTAGCTTGGTTTGCAAAGCTATGGAATGCATTATCATGGATCTCATTAACAAAGACATTGGAAACCTCCAAACACTGGACCCTACCCAGTTCAGCTTTGTTAAGGGCAGATCATGCCTCCTAAACCTGGTGGACTTCTTTGAGACAGTTAACAAGGCTATAGATGAGGGAAAGGTGGTCCACACAACCTACCTAGACCTTGCAAAGGCCTTCGACACCATTCCCTACTCAGGTATTATAGACAAGCTCACCAGCCTGAACATAAACCCCTATGTCACGAGATGGGTTGCCAACTGGCTCATGGACAAAACCCACATGGTAAGAGTTGCGGGAGCTAGGTCTGACTCTAAACCGGTTACAAGTGGCGTTCCCCAGGGCTCAGTCCTAGGACCCCTCCTGTTCAGCATATACTTCTCAGAGGTACAGGCAAGCACAGGAGGACTATGGCTCACCAAGTTCTCAGATGACTGCAAACTAGGGGCTATAATTGACTCTCTGGCTGACACAGACATCCTCCAAAAGAGTCTCACTGAGACAGATACCTGGTGCCAAACCCATGGCCTCAAGCTAAATGCCAAAAAGTGCATAGTCACCCCCTTTGGAAAAAACAAAGTACCCACAAACTACCACATAAGTGGTAGCCCCCTAAATACGGAAGATGTAATAAGGGATATGGAGACCCAAGTAGATAGTAACCTTTCCTTTGATAATCACATTGTCAAAGTGGTTACAAAGTCCTTCTATGTGGCCCACCTAATCACAAAAGGGTTTGTATCCAGATCGAAAGAGGTCATTGGGCCCTCTATGTATCACTCATCAGACCCATCATAGAGTACAATGCCCCATTTGGGATGTACCTTACAAGACACCTGCAACAACTGGAAAGACCACAGAAGTATCTCACCAAGAGGATCACTGGCCTCATGCAGATGCCCTATGCAGCTCGACTGAAGAAACTCCAGCTGTACTCGGTTGCATACCGCCTACTCAGAGGTGATCTCTGCCTGACATACAAGGCCATGTCCAACCCAGAATTGATGGACATGCTCCACCTAAAGAAAACCATATCCCCCCGAGCCACATGCTCCAAGGATCTAAACCTCACCACAACAATAAATAGGACGTGCTGGAGGGATAGATTCCTGTCCCAGAGACTTTCCATGCTCTGGAACAAGATTCCAATCTACATTAGGCAGAGCTCCTCACTAACCCTCTTCAAGAGAAACCTTGACGAGTGGATGGGAAACAGAAAGTTTACCCCAGGGATCACTTCAATGGCTCTGCGGGACAGAGGCATAGGGAACTAATCTAAGGGGGTGGCAAAAGCCAACACATTCTGGCTAGGCTTATAAATGCCTTTGGGCAGATAGCCTAGTACCTACCTATGAACCTATGAACCTATGTACTTATTGCTTAACTAATTATAGACACATGTAAGATAAGAAAGCAGTACACTTGCTGATTAAGTACTGAAATTTATAGAGTTCTGTAAAATCTAGGTTATGACAATCCTGATAATTATTCTGTAACACAGCTCAAAACTGCCTTTCCAGTAGTGTGTAAGAATTTTATTTAACAATTCCAGTATCGTACAAAATAGTTGAGACTCTGCTTGGTTTTCATGTTTATTTAGAAAGTAATAGAAAACATTGAATAAAAATAACACTGAGGTAAGATCCATTTCTAGATCTGACAGTGAAGAGAGAGAGAGATGGTATAAAGTAATTACTTCAATATTATATTATTAGGGTTCCCCTTCACAAAGTCGAACATTAAGAAACTCGAAATGCATATGGCCGATGCCATATGCTTGAATTTCTGAAGCTCGTCTTCATGAAAGGGAACTACAAAAAAAAAGAACATAACACAAAAAAGTGTTTCTGCAGGGGGCCAAGCTCCCCTGCACCCCCCACACCCCCCTGCTACTTATTTATTCCAACTCCGAGATCGCACTGCAGCGCAGAAAGGGATATCTCCCATTCTGCTCTGTATGCCATTCCCCATTCACACAGTCAAGCTTCCACAATTTCTAGCATATAGTCTCAACCATATGCATTTCAAGACTGTGGCCATTCGACTTTGTGAAGGGGAACCATTATTAGATATATACTATTCATCTGTTTTTATTGGATGGGTGTTGTAAAAGAAATCAAAAACTATTGACTGGGTATCCTGAGTGTCAAATGATAGCCCCTAACCCAGGTGGACAGAATCTTCTAATTCTAATTCTATATTAGTGATTCTGTTTAAAAGACTTCCTCATTAGATACATCAAGCAGTGGATAGTAATATATCTTAGTGGTGCTGGACTTTGCTACAGTCCCAATCCATTAAGTCATTCCCCCTCGAAAGGTTCATTCCAGAGCAAGTGCTAAGGAGCTAATATTGCTCTTTACATGAGTAGGAATACCAAAAGACATCTTAACCTTCTAAGGTGCACCCTTTATGTCCAAAATAATGAGGCACCTTAGCCAAAATTCTGAAGTAAAATAGCTCAAAACATTAGTTTACTACCCCCCAAATGGATGAGTTGGTAGATGTATTGAAAAAGATGGAGAAAACTGAATCCAGTTGTCACCCCAATTAATGTTTTTCATTCTAAGCAGTAACCCAAGCTTCTACAGGATTCACTCCCGTACTGTAGATGGCTCAGAGGGCTGCTGGATTTCATGACAGAGAAATGAGAAGAGGAGAAGAAACCATTTAAGACTGGTGTATTGTAATGATTTACAAGAAAGGTTAAAAGGGATGATACTATTGTGAGGGAGCAGATGGGAAGGTCTCAAGCAAACCAACATGATTCTATAATATACATGCCCAGAATAAGGGAGTTTAATTTGTAAGACCAATTAAATCCTGGTCCCTATAACTGAAAACAAATTCCTGACAAAACTGTAAGGACTAAAGTAGGTAATTGATTTGGTGAATGAGAGAAATTACTATGTGAGACAGATATGGAGGAATCATACCAAGCAAATGTACCATATGAATATCTTAAAACCCTGGTAGGAGACTCAAGCATGTGCAGTAAACAAAGTGTTTGAGGTCAGGGACCTTGAACCAGAAAATAAACTGGCTGAGACCCTTTCAAAGCCTCAGAAACAAAAGCATTAAGAGTTCTTTTTTAGGAAGTAAGATATTATCTGGGTGGATAACTCTGAATAAACATCACATAGAATCAGTTTCAAGACTGGAAGTTAATCTAACCTACAGGGAACCCAAAGCCTCCAAACAAGCTGTCAAAGTGGTGATAAGGAAAATATTGAAGTAGAGCGTGATTGAAGAGTGCACTATTAATTATAACAGCCCCATTTTGCAAGTTCCAAAACTGGATGGCACAATCTGATTTTTGTAATGACTTCAAAAAACTTTGCAGCATATCAAAGTTTGATAGCAACCCTATACCCGGGGTGGATGAATTGGTAGATCAGCCAAGGAAAAAGGGTTACTGGCATATTCCCTTAACCAATCAGGATAAAGAAAAGACTATGTCTTCATGACAGAAGGATTAATTGTGTACATCACCTTTGTTTTCAGCATCCATGGCTCTGTCACTATGTCCTACAGGTTAATGGATTGTGTGCTCAAGTCCCACTCTTCCTATGCTACAGCCATTTGGATGAGGTTGTCATCCATTTAGAAGACAAGGATTATCACTTCCTCAAGGTACAAATGGTTCTAAATTCATTAAGATGGGCTGAATTTGCTGTTAGTGCTCCAAATTGCAAGGTAGAAATAACCAAGGTAAAATATCTTGGGTATATGATTGGGAGAGAGTTGATCAAACCTCAAAAAAGATAAAAAAGAAAAGACTGGGCAATAAAACAGTAGACTGGTCATCAAATGATGACACAAGTAAGAGCTGCATCATTCTGAATATTACTGGAAATGTATTCACCAGTTTGTCACCATCACCTGTTACTTTATTAACCTGTCAAAAGGAAGACACTTTAATGGGCTAGGTAGTAGGACATCAGAAGCTGCACAGGCTTTTCCAAGGTTAGACAGAGCTTGCTGTGGTATTCTCTGACATCCTGAAGCCATTCACCATCTGCATCAATGCATCAGATGCTAGGCTGGGGGCATTGCTGACAATGAGGAACATCCAATTTATTATTGCACCAATAATCTAAGTAAAGAGGAAGGCACATACTCCACAATAGGGAGGGAGTGTCTGACCATCAAATGGGCTTTAGGGTCTCTCTCATGTTATATGCCGGGCTGGGAATTTACCTCAATTATAGAACATGCCTCCTTCTAATGGCTTCACCAACAAAAAGAAGGAAATATGAATCGCCACAAGTGGGCCTAGTACTGCAGCCATTCCACTTCAGTATCCAGTATCAACCCAGTCTTCACCACCACAACACGGACAGGTCTGTTTAGTGCACATAGATCTTCCAGCAAGATTGAAGCCAATGAGGTCAAGCTTGAAAGGGTCATCTGCCACATAACATGGTGGTTCCTCCAGCTGAATGCAAAAAAGATAAGTTTTATGTAGAAACAGGGATGTTTTAATGAGCCAGAGCTTGTGGAGCTGCATCTGGAAAAAGGAAATAGACTTACTGCATGGGAGAAGGCAAGCAATCAGTGAGTGTCCCTCTAAGCCAAGATACCTAAGAGCCAGGTAATTTGAATCAACTAAGCACCCATACCTTTTTTAAGATTAGGGAAAACTCAGTGTGGCAGAAGTTATTGAGACTGGAAGTCCAAAGTAATCAGCTGTGTCTCATGAAAGCGGAGACAGACTGAGGCTAGATCAATTAGTTCTGAGACAGAAGTCCAGTGAAGTCTGTGAATGTCTGGTAACAGAGTGCTGGACTTGTCTGAATTGGAGAATTGTTGATAAAAGACTTTAGCCATGATTCAAAGAGAAGCAGCATGCAAGCAGTCAGACTGTGACAAAATGGGCCTGTTAGCACAATCAAGGAAATCAGCAATTCAGAGACACATTAACCACTATGAGAGCTCATTAACAGATAATTTGCATGTCTCTGAATCACTATGTGATTACTGCAAATCTTAACAGGTCTTTTTATCCTGCCCTTGCCACTGGTTGCTGATGCATCGCATTAACACAGGCACCAGCTCATTCATCCCCCCCACGTATGTACAAATACACATGCACATGCATGCACACAGACACACGCGCGTGCACACACACACACACACACACGCGCGCGTGCGCGCGTGTAATGCGTGAAATGTTTGCAAAACAGTTGAAAGCAACAGTATAAGTAGCTATTCTCTTCATAGTTACAAATATAAAGTCTATGAAATGTATATATATATATATATATATATATATATATATATATATATATATATATATATATAGTGTTGCCATAACTTCAGGCCTATATAGTGTTATTGTGACTTCAGA
This sequence comes from Protopterus annectens, assembly GCF_019279795.1. Lineage (NCBI taxonomy): Eukaryota > Metazoa > Chordata > Ceratodontiformes > Protopteridae > Protopterus > Protopterus annectens. Next base: position 1,482,660,101 of record NC_056725.1, read on the forward strand.
CCTAAAGGAATAAAAAGTAATCAAATAAATAAACGTATAGTGTTCTTGTGACTTCAGGCCTAAAAAGAATATGAATTTCTCCATAAAATTGATATTTTTATTCTTTTTATATGTTGTGTCATAAAATGACAGAAATATGTTTTTTTCCACTGAAACTACAAATACTCATTTGACTTTGAGATTAGGTATACACAATCTAAGAGTGCTTATTATAAATTTTACCTGTAATATTTCAGGAAAATTTAATGAGAAAATGCCAAACTATTTTGGAGATGCAGGCATTTATATACAGAGAATAAAGGTAGCAACAAATAATTGATAGACTGAAGGCAGCCTTTGAAAACTCATCAGTGGTAAAGGGATTAAGCAACCTTGTTGTTTCTCTAATATAGTTTGTGAGCAGGGATCCCTTACTGTGCCTCAGCTCTCTAGGCCTCCAGCATTTAGGTCATAATAGGATTAAGTACGAGTTGTAGTTAACCAGGCTGTCATTTACCATTTTAAATATCTGAACTATCTGTGACTGTATTGAATGATTTAAAATAGAGGGAACTGGACCCAGAATATGGAGATGTACGTAGTCAGTATTTTTCCCTCTGGAATGTCGGGTACCAAAGACTTTTTGTTATGCAGACTTAAGTCTACTGTGCAACTACTCCTACCTGTTATTTCATTGTAAATAGTAATAGTATAAGTAGAACTTCAATTATTGTTGTTTTGTACAGTATACAGCAATATTTTCTGAGTATACTTCATCCATGCCTGTAATATTATGTGTGTCTAAGCTGTATAAGGTGGATCATTTTTATCTATACCATGAATGAAACACCAGTGTTTACTCTTCAAAGCTAGTCAGGGGTTGAATTCAGATTTAACTTTTACTATTTTTGCTCAACAATTTCTGAGCGAAATTATAATTTTCTTTTATTCATAAAGCAGCTGATAATTTTCTAGAGCTTCTGCAGAGTTATGTCTTTATCTTCTCATGTCTTTCTTAATACCCCTCTTATCCCTCATGAATCCCCTTCATAAAAAAAAAAAAAAAGCTTTTTTTAAGTGTCTTTACTTAGCATGATAAATTTGGTTTCTGCAGGAGATGGATGCCCCAAGTTTTAATTAATTATATTTTGAGTCTTTTCAAATGTAATCTCATGTAATATGTTTAGACTGTCAGGTGTTTGGTTTCATATATAAGAGTAAGTCAATGCGGTTACCTGATGGCTCTCCTCTATGTATGTTCCTATCAGTACGTGCTTCCTTCTTCTTGATGGTTTTCTCCTCTGACAGATTCCACTTCTGGCAACATATCACCAAGAAATTAATAAACAACCCCACAAATTTATAAGGGACCTTCAGCCAAATGTTCTATAAGGATGACAAGTTAAGAAATATTTTTTCAAGTGCTTCCATTACTATTATTTAAACAAGCAACAAACTAAAGAATCTTCTTGACAGAAGCACACTTAAACCAGAGCAGAACATAGTCCAAAATGGCACAAAGCCCTGCAATTATCCAGGGACAGAACAGAGTCCAAAATGGCACAAAGCCCTGCAACCATCCAAGATTTAAAACATGTCAAATGATTTGTACATTTTCCCACACAGATTCACAGCACAAAAGTTTCAAAGTACAGCATTTATATATATGCACATCTAAACATTTGGCTTATCTAATGAAGAGCATGAAATATCCAGAGTCAAGTTATACAGGAGAGTCAGACCAGTGGCTCAGAACTAAAATGAAGGCCCACAGGCATACAGGCAAAATGAATGAAAAGCCATTGTCACCACTTTTTCCCAGTCTGATCATTCTGTAGCAGACATGATAGTTATGGTTCTTCAAGAACATTTGCATGCACATTTGGAAAGAAGAAAGATGGAGGTTAAGCTAATTCAGTTATTCGGTCTGGCATTCAGTGGCTTGAACCTGGTTTTATGAGACACTATAGTAATTAAGAACCTTTCCCTCTGAGCATCCTAAAAAGTGGTCACAAAGGAAATGTACTGAAGAACAATAAATGTTTCTTTTTCCAATGATCCATGATTTTATTATTAATTCACCCTGAATCTAAACTGGTGACTATCTCAGAATGTTAACAATAACTGTACAATTAATGGGGATTTGTCTTTTCGCATCTGTATTTTATTCATGACAGCAGAGTAGTTGTTTTCACACACGGCAAAATTCTAGTCGGAATAGTAGTAATCTTAAACTTAGTAAGGTCTTGATATACAGGCAAATTTATTCAGTATTACTGCCGTTGAGAGATATCTGTCAGAACCTTTGACTGACATGTCAAAACATTTTTTCTTCTATCTCTCTCTCTCTCTTTATCTTGTTTTCTTTCTCTCTTCTTTGAGGTAGATGAACCTGCCTTCTTCATAACGCCTCAGTTCACCATGAACTGGACATTATTGCAAATTCATATGCATAAGTGGCAGTGCGGCTTTGTCCCCTGCACCATATATTTTTGACATTTTTTATAACTTATATAGGACCATAACTCTTAGTTCAGACACAAAGGATAGAAACGTTGTTTGAACTTCTTGAGGCAAACAGCTACACAATCCCCATTTTGCAATTTATTCAAACTGAAAAATGCTTTCGCCCTCCTTTGTGCCAACACTAAACTGCTCCTGAGAAGCATTGATAATGCTTACTTGTTTTGGCCTCAGATTTGTTTTGTAATCAACCAAAGAAAAGAAGGTTTAGAAAGTGTAAGATGAACTGGAGTGAAGAAATTAGAACCATTTGACTTATGACACAAAATAATTTATGGGAAGCAAACAAAAAGCTGGATTTCAACAAAAGACAGATAATAAGATACTAGGCAATGTTCACAGAGTCATATCTACCTTGTGAATAAGCTTTACACCTAAATTACTTTGACAGGACTGTGGGAAGAGGGTGCAAAAGTAAGCCTTAAAATGAATAGCAGTAAGAGACTCCAAGTGAAGAGATTGCCATTCCCCTGAGATTCACAAGGCACCATGCTTCAAAGGAAGCTGTCTTTAGAATTTATTCACTTGATCCTGGACACATATTTTATTGTCACTACTATTTCAGTGAAGTTTGAAGTTGTTTTACATCATTGTCACTCTTTATCTGTATGAATGACTTCTGTTTTCGTCAAATGTACTAAGGAAATAAATGTCCCCTGTACCAAAAATAATGCTGAAATGTTGTCTTAGCCAAATACGATGCTCTTGAAACTAAGCTGCTCTAATAGGTACTGACAGCCCACCTACATGATATGTAGCATGATAGAAAATATGCATAATTTAGCAAGCCCTGAGCACATCAGTCTACATGACACATAGACAGAAGGTCTGGTGGCACTTTGGTGCTAGTCTCTAGATTAAGCTATTATGTCCCGGCTTTCATATTACATTTTATACTTTTGTTGATAGTGAGCTATGCAGGATTAGTAAACACAAAACTAGTAAATATGATTCATAAGAGGATTAAATTTAACTGTTTCATTAAGAAATGAAAACAAAACTCATTGCAAAAACTGCAAGAGCTGTCATTACCAATGACATTCTTGTTACTGAATGGTTTGGGCTGCCTGTTAATATAATTCACCCAGAAGCATTTGTGGTTCATTTTCAGTAACCTCTGGACCACTTTTACTTATACCTTCTAGGCCTCCTGTTTTTTTTTTCAGAATTAGAATGCTGAATCATTTCTGTCTAACCATTTCTGCAGAAAGGCCCACTCTCTCCATCTTCAGCTGCCAAGTTATTAGTGAGTCATTAAATAAAACAGCTTGGCTAAGTTACAGCTCAGTGTAGATCTCCCCAACTCTTATTCACTTATTTAGCAATGAAGCTTAGACTTATCCCTTGCCAAAGGGAACTCGCCCAAAAAATACAAACGGTACATATTATGTACTTGTACTTGGCAGATAAATTATGTTCCACTGAGGTCAGCTGCAAGGATAACAGCTGAATATATTCAGATAACAGTTGAATTTGATCTGTATAATGGCCTGAAGACATAACAGTTGCACGTATGTAAAGAGGCTTGGCTGCTCTACTCTTAAAAGATTTGTGAGTGTTTGTAATTCTGAAAAATATATTATTCCACTTTGCATGTGCAACATATTGGGAACTGTGGAGGCAAGTAAGGTCATCCAGATTTAAAGAAGGTGCTAGCTATCAAACTGCATGCAAGTAAAATCTATGACAGAGGTACTTGTCAAACTAATTAGACTACATACTCTAGAAAGTGCCACTTTAGTTGCTGAACATTATTATTATTAGTATTGTTTTGTTATTATTATTATTATTCCTGTTATTGTTGTTGTTGTCACTGTAGTTGTTTTTTTTTTCTGCTAGCAGTAGGTTTATTTATTTTGACTCCTTTATTCCTCTTCCCCTTTATTTATTGACTTTATGTCTGTGTACAATGAGTATATTGCTTTAGTAACCACTGTTTCCCTGGGCAGAACATGGAGCTGCTTTCTTACCAATGAGTTTGCTTAATTCATTGATTGACGTCTCTACATGTCAGTATAGAGAAGGAGCTCTGGCACTCCCAGTGTTAATTTTAGGAATGTGTTGTTGAGAGAACAACAATAGCACATTGCACTAAATCATTTTTCTCTAATGTTCCAGTCTGTTTGACTGGAAATGTAGATTCATTTCTGGAGTTTTTGTACTATAAAATATACACCCGGCCTCTGTCATCTGCCAAAACATAATTGCACACAACCACACACAGGCAAACATACCGTTAGTAGTATATGGCAGAATCCTGTGCCTTAGTTTCAAGTTTCACAGTACTCAGTAATGGCACTTTGTTTCCAAATTATCACTGGAAATCCTTCTGAAGAAGAATTTCATTTTGCCCTCTAAATCACTATTCTTGGAAAAATGACTGCCCACCCCCACACCATATCACAAATAAAATGATGTTACAAGGAATTATCCAGTTATTCTCTATCTAGTAGTAATGCCAAGGCACAGCTAGTTATCCATTCTGTCAGAGTGTGGAACTTAAAACAGAGGAAACCACAATCTATATAAATGTGTTTAAATGTCTTGTTATTTATTAAAGTTAAGGCTGATGACAAAGATTCTCCCTTCCCATGTACCTGGTTTTAAAAATCCTCCTTCCCCATGTACCTGTTGTATACATGTATCAAGTGTCTGCATGTGCAACTGCATGAATGTGTGTGTGTGTGTGTGTGTGTGTGTGTGTGTGTGTGTGTGTGTGTGTGTGTGTGTGTGTGTATGTGTGTGTGTATGTGCATGTGTATGCGCGCGCGCATGTGTGTGTGTGTGTGTGTGTGTGTGTGTGTGTGTGTGTGTGTGTGTGTGTGTGTGTGTGTGTGTGTGTGAATGCATGCGTGTGTGTGTGCTGTGTGCGTGCGTGTGTGCGTGTGCACGTGCGTGTGTGCGTGCGTGCATGTGTTTGTGTGTTTTACAGGGTAGTTAAAAGTGACAGTCACCAGTGGAGTACCACAGAGCCCAACATTGAGACTGGCTCTGTTTTGTTTATTTGTGTAAGAGGTTACACTGGTGCCAGTGATTCATCAGTGGTAACAAAGGGTGCTACTATTATTCTGGCTAAACCTTCAGGAAGTAGCAGGGTGAGAATCAGTGTGCAGTTAAGGATTACTGGACAAAAGTACCAGGTAATGCATTTTGGTGAAGAACTAGAGTGACAGCAATGGAAGGCAATGATCTAGAAGTTATAATCATCTCTTGGGTAAATTATTCAAAGCAGGATGCCAGAAATTGGGTAAACTAGCAGGAGCTTGTTAGCATGGAAGGATGAACAAAGACACACTGCAGTCATTTTCCCATTTAAAACAGCATTAGAAAGACTACTTCTAGACTCCTGTACCCAAATCTGCCAGCCATAAAGAATGAAACAGGGAGAGATAGTGCTGCCAATTAATACACAAAGCAGACTTATCAAAATGGTGCGAGTGATTGAAGGTGTGATTTATGAAGACTTGAAGTGCACAGCTCATAGTGATATTGAAAAGAGAAGAAATACAAGGGGCTATAATATGAACACATCATGTTGTCCCTGGCCAGGTAAATGGGTCAAACTTCAGGGTAAAGGAAGGGAGGGTGAAGGTAGCACAAACAACAAATGGATGAAGCAGTACTGTTTCATGTATAGACCAGCAGAATCCCTTCTTATGGTCTGCCAGACAGAACTGTGGTACATAGTTCAAACAATAACTTCAAGCTGCTTCAGTGACCCAGGTTTAATTTGTGGCTTGGGTGGCTGATGAAGTGGCAGGGAATGATAGATATGCCTGTCCTGGGGAGTAAGACAGTGTATGGGCATCTCCTGTAATGATCTGGCTAGAAGTTGGGAATGTCATAGGGAGGAGGTGTCATCTAAAGAGAAGGTGGGGTGAACCTGGATGAGATGCTGCAGAGGCTGGGTGATACACCACAATGACTCCATTGCATGCCAGCCCTCAACCACATCACCATGAGGGAGGGGGAAGTGGGTTAGGGAATTCAATTAAAAAATGGATGGATGTGGAGATAGCAGAGCCCCTGGGATAGTGTTTGGATCCAGGACTGTCCCTACTACTCACTGGAGTGAATCTCGGGGGGGGGGTCACAAAGATTGGCTGGCAGACACACAGGGTATATGAGGCACTGGGGTGTCAAGCCAGGACAATGACAAAAGAGAATAAAAAATAAATTAATAAATTCAAAGGTGAAAAATATAGGAGAAGAAAGGGAAAGGGGCACTGCAATTTGAGACAGGTGTAAATTAGGCTAGGAAATAACCACTCCCTACTCAACAACTCATGAGCTTTTTCATTCAGCATTACTTGTGTATGTGTGCATGTGTGTTTGTGTGTGTATAGACTCATCTTTTTAGAGTAATGTCCTTGCTGAAGTAAGATTAATAATGTTTTGCATATTCTGTCATCTGACCATACTTCTCAACCTCCTAGCACAAGAAATCTGGACAAAGCCAAAAATAATGGGGGGCAAAGATCCAAAAATAAGGGCAAATTTTAAATATTGCTCTTATAAACTTAGGAACTTGCTAGAATAAAAGTTTTTGTGCTATTGTACACTTTCTGAAGGATATAAAGTCTGAAACCCAAATGTCTGCCATTATTTAGTGAATTCAATCCTCACCAATTTGCCAGAAAAACACAAATTTTATAAGGAAGAGACCAAACATATGAGGGAAAAATCTGGGCAGTTGTGAGCTATGCATCTGACAGATACCTGCTGTGGCTAGAATACATCAAATTAGCTGAGATCCCTGTATGAATGGGGAAAATCATGTATCCCTTTTAGCCAGTAAGGGTATTTGAAATTTAACACACTGTCTGTTCAGTACTTTCCACAGTTCTTCTTACTGCTACTAAAGTGATAACTTCTTTCTGTGCTCTAAGTGTGATCGATTTTTCAGGATTTTCACAGGAAAAAATGTATTCTTTGTTGTCCAGATGACAGTGGCCTATTTAATTTTTCAAAACTTTAATTAGTGATTAGGCTTATCATGAACTTAACAAGCATGTTTACACCAGGCAGGATCCTTCCAAGGGATTTCTATGTATGCATGTTCAACCTTGAATTGAATCACCAGGTAGATTGGTATAATAACTGCACCAAATTAAAAAAAAACAATAAACATGCAAACAAACAAATAAAACCCATGTCTTAGAAGAGCAAAAGCTGTCCAGTTTTGTATTGACTACTAGCAGCTAACAAAGGTGCTATGAGAATCCATTCCTCAGCTTAGGAAAGTAAGAATCTCTTTTAATTAAAAAAGAAAAAAAGAACTAAGAGACAATATGCATAAAATGAAGAAAATTAAACCTCTGAATGAGCATTCAGCACACTCATTAGAAGAAATAATACAACCACACTACTCGGCTCCAGGATTAAGACACCAATGACATCAGTTCTGTCTGACGCACTGTTGGCTCACCCATACCTGCTCCTTGAGATCAGGCTTAACTTGCTCTCCATTTATGAATAATCAACATTAGCAAGAATCTCATTGTGATCCCTCCCAAATATTATAAACGCTAGCAATGTGCATGTACCTGGGCTAATCATACTGTGTTCAGGAATGAGAAAGTCCCATTCATATTTTACAAGTTTCTGTTGCTTTCTATTCTGGTCTCCCTCCTGCACCACCACTGAACCATGACAGACATTACAGCATTAGAGTCTACTTCACGATCTTCACTCAGTGAGCATCTGTACTGTAAACTGATTAGCATTAGGCATGGGAATGTTTTTTTTTAATGTTATCCAGATGTTCTTGCCCCTGAAGTGGCGTCACTTTCTACTTTAATGGCTCTAATATCTTTTCTGAATATTATGCAAAGATGCACTTTATGGTAGTCAAGAAAACTTAGCTTTATTTGCAGATTATATTATTTTGCACTTGATAAATCCAGAAAAGGATATTTTGTGTTGTGGAATATTTTGAGACAGTTTCAGGTCTTTTCAGGATATAAAATAAATGAAGATAAAACAAAGGCTATAGCAATATACTGTGTACCCACATGTAAATTGATTCTGCAGCACCCATACTTATGAGGACATAACAGGATGAAGTATTTAGGTGTGTAAATTAAAAAAATATACTATGGCAGCTAACAATATATCGGAAGACACTAAACAAAAACAATACAAAAACGGAGAAACTGGAAGCTCTTGGTTACAAATATGGATTGCAACATACAGGTTGAGTTGACATAATGGTTAAGATCTTTACCTCACAGATGCAAGGTATATAGGTTCATAGGTTCATAGGTAAGTACTAGGCTATCTGCCCGAGGGCATTTATAAGCCTAGCCAGAATGTGTTGGCTTTCACCACCCCCTTAGATTAGTTCCCTGTGTCTCTGTCCAATAAAGCCATTAGTTCCCTGCACCACTGTCCAGCAGAGCCACTGCACTGATCCCCAGGGTAAATTTTCTGTTTCCCATACACCCGTCAAGGTTTCTCTTGAAGAGTGTTAGTGAGGGGATCTGCCTGATGTATATTGGAATCTTGTTCCAAAGCATGGGGAGTCTCTGGGACAGGAATCTATCCCTTCAGCATGTCCTATTTATCATTGTGGTGAGGTTTATATCTCTAGAGCGTGTGGCTCTCCAGGATTTGTTTTTTTTTTAGGTGGAGCATGTCCATCAATTCTGGGTTGGACATGGCCTTATATGTCAGGCAGAGATCACCTCTGAGTAAGCGGTATGCAACCGAGTACAGCTGGAGTTTCT